>NC_091125.1:41742311-42080311 GCF_040183065.1 Periplaneta americana
ATGTGTTATTTCTCAAACATTGTTATAAATGCTGCATAAAATTTCTGTTGTACAAGTTTTACGACTAAACACTGAAGACACAACTACAATTTTCATACAACGTTTGAACTATTAATTACTTTCTTATATTTTGAAGTTATAATAGCATAATTTTGTTTAAGATTGTCCTTCTAGAGTTGCGGTCGTCAGCACAGAGCACCCTGGGGCTAGCGTCTCTTACCCGCGGAGAACACAGTGCACCATGGTGCACTCGTAGCTGCTAGCGGGTATGCTCTCTACCTCTTCCTGCTGCACGACGGGGCACACGGGACGGCTCCGCTTTACCCTTTGCACATTTCAGCGAGTGCTGACGACCACTGTTCTAGAGGTTTCGCAAGTAGCATTCAAAATGCCAAAATGTTGCTTCGTACGAGGACGCAAATCCAATTACCAGGAGAAAAATATACAGTAAGTGATTCCGTCGGATTAAAAAGGAAAAGGTGTGCAGCTAAAGCAATACTGAGACATTTCACGGTCACTCTATACATTGATATTTGCATCGAAAGCTTGAAAGTGATATTGTAAATTAAATTAAACTAACACGTATCTATGGTAAATTAATTTTCATTATAGTCAGTATACGTATCTAACTCAAGAAGATGAAGAATATTAGTCAACATAATTCACATTAATGAATTTATAATTTGGAAAATAAAGTTACTAAATAACTTTGAATATGAGCTAAATCGAAAATTTGCAATGTTTCAAAAGATCCCTTTTACTAACACTTAGACTGCTCAGTTGTAGCGAATATCTATAAAGAAATCATATTTTAATTATGATTCTACTTCGGACTTAAACTAAGTAGTAGTTCGAGCATTATTTTCTGGTTTGCCAAAATATCTAATCAGAAGTGCAAATCATCACTATATGATAAATGTACTGAAGAAATTATGATTCAACATTTAGAACGTTAGAGGTGAAAGTATGAGAGAGCAAAAGTCAAATTTACAAACTTTTGGTAGTAGTACAGGTAGATATGTAGGCCTATGCTAACTGGATAAGTGAAAAACATGTTTTATGATAAATGAGTTTTATGATTCTCTGTGTAATTGTTGATTCTGGACATCTTAAAACACCACTTTATTTGTGCTGCTTTCAATAGATGCTGGATGTAAAACTGGCATGTATTTCTTATTTATACTGTATAACAGAGTTTAACAGCTATGTATAATTTTGAAAGTAAAACATTATTCGAGTTGAGGTAACCTGTGCTCAACCTATCCTAGAGGAGTCTATATGAAAAATTGGAGAAAATGGAAACACTTGGTTTTTAAGTTCATATGTCAATAGTTTGCAACACTAGTGACTATGGGGATAAACTATTCACTTGATTTGCTCCTTACTACTTGAACTTATTTCTTACGCTTCTATAGAGGATTTCACTGTAAGAAAATAGCATTGAACATATGGAAGCTGTTCCATCAACTATTTTTAAGTATTTTTCTAGAGAACTGGGAATTAATTAGTTTCATTTAATTCATAGAACATAATTTCATTGAAAACTAGATCGATTTCGTGTGCTAAAATTGTATTACACCTCTAAAATTACCATATATTTAATTTGCAAATAACGAGGTAACAGCTAAATTGATGGAATAGACTTCCGCTCTCTTGCCGAACATCTCCGCTGAAAAACTTAAAGAGACAAGTAGGGGTGGTACAGTTAAGGCTAAGATTTCACATTGTTAAAACACGTACATTGTCTGCGCATATTTGAAGAAGTACACAAAATTTAACTGTCAGCAAAACAACAAAGAAATAAGGTATGTATCTCATGTTCTTGTTTGATTATATTATGAAGTTAATAACGGAAAAAGTGTGCTGTACATAATCCTAAATTCGTATTATAAACACTTCTTAACATTTTTAATAACGGAAAAAGTGTGCTGCGCATAATCTTAATTTTGTATTATAAGCGCTCCGTAGCATTTAATAACGGAAAACGTGTGCTGCAAATAATCTTACATTATTTGTATTATAAGCGCTTCTTTACATTTTTAATAACGGAAAAAATGAGCTGCACATAATCTTAATTTTATATTATAAGCGCTCCGTAACATTTAATAACGGAAAACGTGTGCTGCACATAATCTTAAGTCTGTATTAAGCACTTCTTAACCCAATAAAATAACGTATTATTATTATTATTATTATTATTATTATTATTATTATTATTATTATTATTATTATTATTATTATTATTATTATTATTCAAATACTTGGGGTGTACTATAAGCAGTAACATGAGCTGCTGTCAAGAAGTCAAAAGAAGAATAGCAATGGCAAAGGAAGCTTTTAATAGAAAAAGGAATTCTGGAGAAAGGACTAAGGAAGAGACTAGTGAAGTGCTTTGTGTGGAGTGTATCATTGTATGGGGCAGAAACAAGGACATTATGACGAAGTGAAGAGAAGCGAATAGAAGCATTTGAAATGTGGATATGGAGAAGGATGAGGCGTGTGAAATGGACAGAGTAAGAAACGAAGTTGTGTTGGAAAAAATGGATGAAGAAAGAATGATGCTGAAACTGATCAGAAAGAGGAAAAGGAATTGGCTGGGTCACTGGTTGAGAAGAAACTGCCTTCTGAAGGATGTACTGGAAGGTATAGTGAACGGGAGAAGACTTCGGTGTAGAAGAAGATATCAGATGATAGACGACATTAAGATATGTGGATCATATGCGGAGATGAAAAGGAAGGGGAAAAAAATAGGAAAGACTGGAGAATGCTGGGTTTGCAATGAAATACTTGCCCTAGAGCAGAACAATATGAATTATTATTATTATTATTATTATTATTATTATTATTATTATTATTATTTTTATTTGTAATTGCAGTAACGTTTTAGGTCTCTAAAACTGCATTTTAATAACTACTTTCGATCACTATGGAGCCTAGTTGAGGTGTCTAAAAGTTGGTTAATGACCTAAATATCCGAAGTCTGGTTATAATGTACATAAAATATAATGTATGTTTTTGCAGGCATCATTATGGCATTAATAAGTGGACTCAACGTACCTATCTTGTGCGATAAACTTGCTAGAACGCTGTACATATTAGGAAGAGCGTGAGATAGAGATAGAGATACCATACCTCACTCGTTCTACTAATGGATGCATCTTGTGGCAACAGTGTACTAGCCAAGACCCATAAGAGCAATGCTTTTCTCTTAAGGTGGAATACTTTATAGCTGCATATATTTCGAGATAAATCATCTCTTGTATTGACAAAACCATCATATTTAAGTACGTTCAGATTGTCTAGTGTTAGCAATGAAATACATTTCTGAAAAATTGTCTTGAAACTTCAATAATATGAAGATCATGACGTAATCTTATTCCAACCTTAGGCCGTGTCTCAAAGCTACATTTTTCAGCTGAAGTGAACTAGATTGTTGACTAAATAGCCGGATGTGACATCAGAAGTTACGATCTAAAGCTACGTAGTGAATAGCAATCAAGTTTGTAAGTCTGTAGTAGCTAGTAAATGAAAATGCTTGCTTGATTATTGACTTGTATGCTAAACAAACATGGACACCTCATTAACAATTGGGGGTTATGAAATCTGACGATGCTTTGGAAATAAAATGTGAGTTCAATGTAGAATAACTCGTTAAGCTGGAACATGGACTGCCTCCGTGGTCTGTTGGTCAGCATGCTGGCTTCCAGATCAGGAGGTCCCGGGTTCGGCTCTCGGTGAATTTTTCTTGAGGAAGAGGAATTCCCTGGGTGTCTAGAGTCCGGAAATTAATGTGTGCTGGGTTAATATTAATTAACCAATCATCACAAATATAAAAATACATCAGGACTGTCGCTGGGCAGTAACCTGAACACACGTTTCAGCGTCACATTGTTGACAAGTAACTCCATCTATTAGCACAACCATAAAGCATCTAATAGATGCTATAGAGTTACCAACAAAGAGAAAATTTAAAACATGGAACATTGACATTGTTGGTATCTGCGTTACATTTTTTTACTATTTTAATATTTCAGGCTCTTACCTTTTCCACATTTATTTCGATTGTTGGTAGCCAAACGTAATTTTCATAGATGTCTTTTGAACATCTTTCTACGTTTCTTCTAGTGCAGGCCTGGGCATCGGGAGCGGAACTAGACTCTAAACGGGGACGATTAATATTCATCCGTGACTGAATCATCGCTGCGCGGTGTTCGGCGGGGAAGGAAGGGGATGAAGAGAAATCATCTGGCTCCCTGTGAGAGAGTAGAATCCGCTCTTGCTGCCCAGCCCTGTTCTAGTGTCTCAGGAAATTACCATTCAGTTCATAAACCTGAGAATTAAGTTCCTTGAACTGTTTAGAAACAAAGAATTCGAATTTCCAAAAAAATAACAGCTTATAACTCGTAATTAAATTGCATTAGGACACTGCCTTCTTAATTTAGTGCTATACCGTAATTTCATAGCTTTGAGAAAAATAGTCTAAGAAGGCCATGATTCCAGCATACATGTTCAAAGCTCTCTAGTGTGTAGTTTACAAGTCAGCTAGTTGCTAGTTAGGCCGTCTCTCAAAGCTACATTTTTAGCTGAAGTGAACTAGATTGTTGACTAAATAGCCGGATGTGACGTCAGAAGTTATGATCCAAAGCTACATAGTGCATAGCAATCAAGTCCGTAGTAGCTAGTAAACGAAAATGCTTGCTTGATTGCTGACTTGTTCACTAAACAAACATGGATACCTCATCAGCAATTAGGGTTATTAAATCTGAAAATGCTTTGGAAGTGAAATAATGTAAATATAATGTAGAATAATAAGTTAACTTTGAACACTGACATTATTAGTACCTTCTGTACAATGGTTTAAACATTATTGTAAAACATTAAGCTCTTCATTATCTTTTCCACATAACTCGTTATGAAACTGCATTAGGACACTGCCTTCTTAATTCAGTGCTGCACCGTGATGTCATGGTTTTTAGAAAAATAGTCTATGAAGAAGGCCATGTTTCAAGCATACATTTCCAAAGCTCCCTAGTGTATAGTTTACAAGTCACCTAGTTGCTAGTCACTAGTGTGTAGTATGGACTTGAGCTTTGAGACACGGCCTTATTAGCATGTAGTATAGACTTGAGCTTCGAGACATGGTCTTAGCATCTCTGGAGGATTGTCACAAACAGTCTAGTAAATACATGAAAATTATAAGTAGTAATTTTTAACTTTTATTTGAGATTAAATTGTACATAATTTTACGTTAAAATATCACACAATTCTAATAAACGTACTTTTTGTTCTTTTCAAGTTTACTTCATAACATTGTTATAAAATATAAAACTTCAAAACTTAAAACTTTTAAAAATGTTGAGATATATCAAATATTCATTGTAGAGTATTTGGATATATTTAAAAAGGTAATGTACAGTACTTTTGCAAATAAATGTTAACACATTTAAAAGTTTAAAGCTTTAAAGTTTTGTATTTTTCAGTTTTTCATGTCTATTAATAGTGGGTTTATAATTAAGCGTAATTTCATACAATAGAATCTATTCCCTTTTTAGAATTCCTCAGAGATGTACTCACTGCTCCTAACGTCATTTTATCTTTTTAAATCTAGTGATATTATTTTGAATAATATTGATCTGGAATATAATTTAATGATGTCCCCTACAGAGGCCTCTAGTTGTGCATAGTAATATTTTGTTCCGTCATTCTGCTTACAGTGCTGTGTGTAGTCGGTTCTGGTAACGGCGTAGGGCAGTTATATGGAGAGTTCAACATTATTCGATGTCTCTAAGAAAACAGTAAATATTGAGAAAACTGTTCAGTTTTGTGTTTACTATAATTTATTACCATCTGCTAAACTGAAGAAAGGGAATTGAATGTGGAAATAACGCAGCATTGAGTGTCTTAGGAACAAAAGATTTTGTTGATATTTCATTTCAATGAATGTGCAACAAGTGTAAGGAAAATACTTTGATTTGTACGAATACTTGGTTTGGTAAGTCTAAATTATCAATTAGATTATGGATTCAATTCTTTTTTTGCTGGTACACGGAATAGCATTAAAGTGACTGCTTACAAAGTTGGTACGAGCCTCATAAAATGATAATATTTTTATTGCTATAGAACTTTACAAATTTTACATTATAATACGTAAGTTACAGAATAAGAAGTCAATGCGTAATGACAGAAAATAAATATGTCCTTGGAAGTTCTGGAAGATTAGTTATAGAAAACGAAGTATTGAATAAGTATTATCACTAGCTTGTATAGCGGTAATCGGTGTTTTTTCCAAGACTGCCCCCTTTCTAGCCGTACCACACAGATGCTGTTGATTTCAAGATGAGAATTTTAAGGATCAAAGTTAATTGAAAAAAAAAACTAATAGTAAGTTTTAGAAAAATAAGATAATAAATGATGTGGTGAACACAGAGTTGAGTGTTATCCGAGCTAATGTTATTAACCGAGTTTTGGAGAACTAAGATAAAGAGTAAATAACGACCGCCAGAGAATTTCATGTGTAGAGGGAATAAAGTATTTTTACTTCGTTAATATGCTTTCTCTATATCTATGCAGGGGAAAACTCGCCACCCATTGTTAATTTATATGTTCCTTCATAAACTTGCTAGACATTGCAGTGGCGGTTGGTTTCCACGGCAACCCGCTGTTTTTGGAAGGGGCTTGTTTATAGTGTCACCTTTGCAACAAATTGGACGACTTTAATGAAACTCTGTATGCAGGTCATGTTATGGGGGTTACTTTCATTTTCCGACAGCGAGAGCAACACCAGGCTTTGAAATTTGTTTGATGAAGGTTCTCTGTGGATATGCAACTTTTATGAAGGTCAGTCAGTTGGGTGGGAAATGCAAATTGTCAACATGGACTCCATGTTTGTTTACTGTGACTGCAGGCTGTTTCCATGGTATCATATAAGCTTGATACAAATTGCAAGTACAGTCTTTGACTTTGAGATTTCATTTGAAATACAGTAGCATATTATATTTGTGTATTTGTGTATATATCTGTGTGTGTGTGCTGTCTTACTACTGAAAGTACTTATCACTTTAAAAAAATGACACATATAAATCCAATGCACACGATTTTTATAAATTAAAAAAGTTAAATAATTCAGACATGCTGCATTTGCGTGGCGAGAAATGGAAAAGGATTAAAAAGAAGAGATTTTATTGATTTTTACAGACAAAAATAATACTAGCAACACCGCTTTTCTTGTTGTGACAACTTTTGTATCTTGATGTTCAATTCGGAATTTATGTCGTAGTATCGCAATTCTCCATATACAGGTTGTAAAGGGATACAAGTGCCATTATTTTAACTGATGATTGTTCATGTCATAAGGAAGCAAAAATGTCCTTACAATTTTTGTCTAATTGCAATATTTAACTAATTATTAAAGTTTACAATATTAGGCGTTTGGCAACATTGCTGGATGGAGAGGAGGGAGTTTAGAAGTACACAGTACAGGACAAGCGGATACAGACGCACGGGTACAAAACAGATGCTTTGTTCTAATGCAGGGGCGGACCGTTGTTTACATAAAACGAACAGCAAATACAAACTTTCAATGTCATTAATAGAGCTTTATGGTAAATTTCTATTTTATGTAGCAATATTGGACCATTTTTATTGTACGTCTAAAAAATAAACAATAATGGTTTTCTGCACAAAATCACACGAACTTTTTTTTAAATGTATTATTTTAATCTCTCCCGCTTCCATAAAGCAGTACAATTTTTAAAGATATTTCTGTTTGTGTGATTTTAGAAACAAGGTTACGAGACTCTTGGGGCCATAGTCATAGACATTCTTAGCGCGGGCTTCCGGTGGATGATCAGCGAACTAACGTTTTTCGTATTCATAAACCAGTGTTAGCGATATGATATGATATGAATCCTGTACAAGTAATCAGTCGATAGCCGGGGCTAGTTTAGCACGCTCGTAGCGCGGGCTAGCGAAATGTCTATGAATAGCACCCCTAGTTCCTATTAATCGTTGAGAAACCGCTACAAAAGTTCGCCGATTAGGTAACCTTCATTACGGAAAACATTGACAGTACATCTTCTTGCCTCACTTGAATTACGACGACTTTCTCCATAAATTAATAACAAATGATATTCCTAAACTGTGAATGACATTGTAAGTTGTTTATTGAATAACCTGTACCGAACTGTCATCCACTCGGAAGTATACCTATGGACAGGGAGCTTGAACTCAGCTGACTCATACTTACGTCTGCGCAGGGTACTGCCTGCTGAACACGTTGCCACGTCTCTCACGCCAGAATATTAACAAATTTAAGCATGCAATTTTATTTAATTTCACGAAAACGTAATAGAACATACAAATATGTATTTAAACAATGTTAACTCTTTGCTAGATATATCTACTGATGTAGCCTAATTGTTTTCGTAATTTTACTAACGATACAAGCAGTATAACGCGAATAAAATAAGAGAAGAAGTATTTTTTTTCTGGGAAAACTATCACGTTTTGACTCTATGTTGTATGGACATTTTTTGATCCTGTAGACCGACCCGACGACTGTGAAACGGATGGCACTTATACCCCATACAACCTGTATAATACAGTGATGAGGTATTAGGAATTTGTCGCAAGAACACAAATTGTCAATGCAATTAAAATGACCCCTTCGTACCACATATCGTCGTAGTATTAATTTTATTCTCCTTTTACTATTATTTTTTAATGTTAGCCAAATATTTATTTTTGTATGTTGCTTGGTAACGGTAGAGCGATTTCAATCACGACTGTACGCTTTGTTTATCTATTTGTTATTAGAGCTCGGCTACGTGTACCCCGTTTCATTATGTTATGTGAACACGGAAATTCTGCTCCGTCGCAAGAGAGGGCGGGTATCTGTACTCCTCCTACAAACGTGCTGGTTGTAAGTACAGTCGGGTGAAAAATGTACTGTTTAAATTTACACATACTTCTATTACATAAAATATTATGTTACTAGTCAGCGATGTATGCAACGGAGGGGTGCCACCCTAACCAATTATCTCCTGGCTTAGTTGTCTCATGAGTGATGCCTTACTAGTGTCACTTATGAGATTCATACCAGTCTTAGGACAGTTGATTAAACAACATTAAATATAATTTCCATATATTTACATTGTATACATATAAACTTTGCCTCTGACAGGTTCTGATGTTCATCTATTAGGTCTATCAGGCAGTATATTTCACTGACGATGTGTCTCAGAATAAAAATAATTGTTTGTGTGCATCTGAAGTCTGATTAGTGTAATATGTAGCTAATCGGCGATGTATGCAATGGAGGGAGAAAGGAACTGGCCACCCTACCCCAGTAAGCTTATCTCCAGGTCTAGTTTCCTCATAAGTGGTGAATTGTTGGTATCACTTGTGAGGTTCAGACCTGTCTGCGGACTGTTGACTAATCAACATATACACCTATTGTGACGTTCTACAACATCTTTGAATGTACGTTTAAAAAGGAAACTTAGAATACAAAACTTACGAATTTAAGTATGTGTCACTTTATAAATGCATAGCGTCTTAACGTTCATTGTTCTGAATTTCGAAATACAGCCTAGTGTAATCGAATGTTGGAATGAATGCACTTTAAATTTGCTAGGTGCCTTCATCATTTACGATGTAGCATTGTTACAATTAAATGTTCTTTCTCGTGATACTATTGTATATAGCCATAAAATACGCATAGCATATTGTCGCCCTTACGCCAAAAGACACACAATGAAAATTTATGACCGGAGAAAATTTTACGTGTTCCAATTTTTAATGGATTGCAAAGGGAAGAATTAAGTTTAGATAAAAATGTAAGCATTTACGAATCGAAAAAATAGTTCGTACTTTCGCTATACAATAAAAACATCAACTAACAATTTAAAAAGTACAGTTAAAACGGCTAAAAATGCACATATGAACGTTTGGCATAAGGGTGATGAATTATTTAGAGATGTTCTAATAGCTTATGTTGTTTACTTTTTTAGCACTTCACATGTTAACAAAAATGTATTACTAGTATTAGACAACAATATGTCCACTATAATATTTGCCAAGTGTCAGACACTAGCAATTTGTGATGTCATTCTTAGCCTATTGAGAGTATCTCCAGTGGAAGGTCTTAAGTAATATTTCCTTAGAATTGACACTTTAGGGAATATTGGCATGTAGCATCAATTAAACACAAGTCGCAAAGATTCAGTTTGATTATTGAGATGTCATGCAGTAGTTGAGGTCATGTATTGATTAGCCTTATTGGGCTTAATTTCTGAATGTAACGCATTTTCTCTTATGTCCATGTGACATATATTTGACAAAAAATGGTGTTTCCCTGTTTCATAGAAAAATATTTATTATGAAATTCCTCTAAAATATAGTACAGACCGATTATTTAGTCCTGACAGCTCAGCGACGCGAAAGAAGGGAAGTAATAGGAGGAGTGGGGAGAGTTCCGGAGTAGAGATAAGGGCGAGTGGTCGGTGAAGGAATGCAGTACAGCTTAATTGTACTAGAAAAACAACGCTATACCGCACGCACGACATCCGATCGCTTCGAAGACAAGCGAGTGAATAACCCCAACACCCCTTGGCGTAACTAAATGGACTCGCCTGACCTAGGCGCACATCGCCGGCGACTGGCAGGACTAAATAATCGTATTGTAAGCATAGAACGCTCTGTAGTCCGTGTTTTTTGACATGTTCACTGTTCAAGTAGGAATTCCAATCATTCGATTAATGTAAGTTACGGAAAAAGTATTCAAAGGAGGGTAAAAACAGGTGAGTGTAGTTACTTGTTTGAGAAAGGATAGGTAATTGTCCTTGTTACTGAAGTATGAATTTTAACTACGTATCGTGATCGAAGGAACCAAGCACGTCAATCAGCAGTAGGTTTACCAGATAATGCAGCCCGACTAGGGCCGACTGTACTACTTGCCCCTGCCTAAAGATGTCTTGGTGATGGTTGTAAAAAACGAAATTCTGATGAAAAAATAAATCCATACTTCTTTGTGATACTACAAGATGAACGAACACTCCCAAGAAATTTTAATATAGTTAAACAGTTCTTTGTGCTATGTATCTGAATGCTTCATGTTAACAAATAGGAATAAAAATATAATAAAGTTGACTGAAATGATATTTTTTTTATCCGAGGATATAAGAGAATAGATAAGAAAGAAACCGGGAACTAAAAGATCTACCGCGGTAACAGTTGTCTTAACAATCCACATGTTAATAGAATGGAAAATAACTTACCGAAGAAATTAATAAGTTACACTTCATAAGGCAAAAGAAATAGAGGACGAACTTGTATAACATGGAGACAGTTTGAATAATTATAATTGAATTCGGAACGGACAGATACATTAAATCTTCATGAAGAGGAGGAGGTTGGTGGTGATGGTTACTTTAGTAATAACCCTGGACTGCTCACCCTGTTTTGGGCATCATTACTGCTTATCTGGGGTATGTTGTCACCCCATGACTTTTCTCTCCTCCCTCCCTCCACTACAGGCAATTGAACTTTTATTGTCGTTGAATAGCCCAAGCTATTATTAGACTGAAGTACAGAATAAAATTGAGTCATCTGTTGTGACATGTCATCCCGGGGGGCATTGCAGGGTTAAATGTATTCATTCTACTGCTTAGTCCTGAGATTGCAGTCATCTTCATAATATGTAACAAGTGTATTTGGAATAATTACTTTCTGTTTATTCTATAAGATGAAATAAGTCTGCTTCAGTTTGGCTCAACTGCGTAAAGAAGCTTCTAGGACGATTCCTGTTGCCAAAATCCTAAAAGATAAATTCCAGCTTTCTTCGATTTCCACATATTCTCGATTTCCTCAGCAATCTCTGCGGATCTATTAATTTCCGTAGAAAATAAACTTTTAAACCATGTGATTCAGAGAAATAACTATGTCTGTGGTATGAATTCTTCGCTAGCTCTTGTTTTGGATGATGTCCAGCTAAAAGAATTAATGTTATCTCAGTTTCAATGGTTCTGTGCCGGTATATTTTGTATTATCATACACTAATCAGCGTTAAGGGGGCACTCAACTTAAAAATTGCAGAAAAGTGTCATAGAAATGAAAAATTAAATTTCTACACTAATTTACGTGACAGATCTAAATCAATACGCAGAATTCTTCCCCTATTCATTGAGAAGTCACAGTCAAATGCACAAAGCCAAAAAATAAAAAATGATAATTAAGTGATATTTCAATTAATGATTGATTAAAAATTGAAAATTTTTTATTTTGAAAAGTATTGGATCTAATGAGCTGAGATTTTGCATGTTACTTTCCATGTGTATATTAGGCTTTTTCTCCAAATTTGAAAAAGATTGGTCAAATAGGAAAAAAAGTTCCAAAATATAGTTGAGTGTCCCCTTAAAAGTGGAACGCTAAAAATCACAATTCTTGTCAATGACAACTAGACTCGCTAACGGAACCTTGAAGTGTATGTTGTATTTTTTTGACGTTTACCAATACTATCCGGATAAGGAACCAATTTTTAATGTTGTACATTTATAATTGTTGTAATTGTGTAATTTATTTTCTCCCGTTTCACCACGAATTTATAACTTGTGTTGTGTAAATCCGTGGTCCAGCCAACACAGGTTTTCTCCGGGTATTCCGATTTTCTCATTACATCCGAAGAACTCTATTATAATTTTTGTCATTCATTACGCGTGCAATGTAGATCCACAGCCTGTGGTGTACTCTGTATAGTCTCTGACGAACTAAATGCTCTATCCTTCTCGGCAATAGCGACATCTAGAACTCACGCTGTTAAAGCCATGAAGTTATTATCGCTACAAAAAAAGAAAAGCGAAGCGCTCAAAACGATTAAAAAAATCAATTCTGGCAGGAGAACCTACATTGTCGTATGAACTGCCTCACATATGTAGGATTGTCACCACATCTGTTATCAAGGGGGGCATTTACCAGCGAACTGTTCTAGACTAAAGTAGTCTAGGACAGGCTTGCAAAACTGGGCACCAAATGTGGCATTGCGTCACTGACGAAATATGTCACTCATCCCTTCCTTCCACTCTCGCGTCATTGACTTTGTAGGGGAGGGGATTTGTATTCAGTGTCTGTGTTATGTGATTGCGTACGGGACACAGTGACGTCATTCAACGCCGGTGGACTATGGACGGGGAACCAACGCTTTCCCCATGCTTTCCACCTCTCCCTCTCTAGTTCTGTATCCCTGGTCTAGGAGAATCTAGTCCAGTAGGACCACACAAAAAGGAAACTCTAAAAGGGAGAAGTCAGGAAGTTTATTTGTAATCGGTTATCTAATGACACTATATCAACTACTAGTTTTTTTAGCGTTGATAAGATTGATGATAGCGAGATGGAGTTTGGCGAGGTGAGGCCGAGGATTCGCGATGCAATTATCAGATATGTAATTTACAGATGCTGGAAATCTTAGAGAAAGTCCAACCAGGTAATCAGCCTAACCGGGAATCGAAATTACTGTCGATTGCGGTTCAAGGTCAATAGAGATACGACGTGAGCTACACCAGTAGCTGAGAAAGTATGATGATGATGATGATAGCAAGACTTAAAACCGAAGGTAGCCTAGAGGCCCAAATGTTGTAATCATCCTTTGTCTGCTGCCATTTGGTCATAGATAACATAGATAGTAGAGTCCTGCAAAACCGGTTGAAAACCGAACCAGCTTACATAGCGCTACTGAACGCCTGGCTTTATAGGCAGTATGCGAAGTACATTTGCTTGCTTAGTGCCTCAGTATTCGGTTTAACGGGTATTCGAGTTGATCCGATCTCTCTGTGGGTGGACGGCTCTGGCGTATAAAATGAAGATCACAGTGAACCATCCAGATATTATAGCTGCGGATCATCAAGAGGAACAAACAGCATGCAGCGTGAAACTACAGATGCTGTAAAGCGTAAATTGCAGAAAAAAAACTTTCGGTATCCACAAATTACCAAGTTTGTAATTTTTGCTTACACTAGAAAACTGAATTATAATATTACAATAATGACACACTTAAAAACAGTAAACTCGATCAATAGTAAAACTAAAACAAAAATAACTTTATATCTTCTGAAACCTACTACAACCAATGCTTTTCGTATGTTTACTATGACTAGACAATTAAAAGTAATATAGGTTTTCCATTCATTTAAGTGAACCTTATCGCCCCGTACAATCTGCAAGGTTATTTCACTTCTACTTTGTATATGAATAGCTACTGTTTTGGAGGAATGCATTTAGAGTTAATAGTTATTTAATTTTATGATTTGTGATTAATTGTAATTATATTTTGGATTTATTTACTTATTATATCTCACATTATACATTATGTTCATTTCATTTTCTACATACTAAATTGATGGAAAGATCACCAAACAACTCTAGCCTCTCTGGCAACACTTGTGAAACGAATATTGGCCATTCCATGAATAAGTGTTTCCACCGAGCGTAATTTTAGACTAGTAAAACAGATTTATTAATACTTAAACACAAGAAGTCAACTCTGATCATGTAGTCTATGATAATAGGCCCTAATAATAATTGTGAACATCAAATAGTTGATATTAGCACGTGTGTAATAAAATAGTTCTTTGAATGACACTTGTTTTCTCTGAAGTAGATCTTTTCTATACAGAATGATTTGTTTCTAAACCTTGCTATTCTTTTGTTATTCGTAGGTTAGAAATGTGTAAATTATACTTATTTTGTACAGAACAACCACCATTGGGAGCCAAAGTAATCGTATTGTTGAAAATAACATTACTGTTTGTCTTTTTAAATTGATTTTTTAATAAATAATATTGCAACTGATTAGAATAATTAAAAAGCATGCAACTATTGTTTTAGAGGTAGGCCTATACATTTTTTTTTAGTTTAAAGTACAAACGTCATAATGGACTTACGTACGTATTTCCTATTTTGTTTTATAATGAATTGTAATTATATTTTTGAATATGTTTACATTATGATATTTCACATTATACATTACGTCTATTTCCTTCGATGTCACTGTGTCCATTGTTCATTTATTTGTTACTAGTCAAATTACTGCAAGTTCGAAATACAAAAATAAATGTATTAAAGTGTCAAATTATTTGTATTCCTATTTGAAGCAAACATATTTTTGTAATTAAACAAAATAAATACCCTTCAATATTATTACTCTGTTTGTATAGCCTACTGAGAAAATGTTAAAGAGTTATTGTATGATGAAATGTATCAGGTGTTATTTGGAGATCGTATTTTCTTCCTCCTTACCATTTCTTTCTGTGTGAGATTTGTGTTCTAAATAATTCGCGATCTTACATGAACTTACTGTATGTAATATCGATCATTGGGTTATACAAATCGAACAAGATTCAGTCAATATGTGACGAGAAAGAGTTACGACGTAATCAAATGATGAAGTTATGACGTATACTGTTTAACACTGGTATAGAAAAACGTCAGCTATACAGCGTTTATTCGTAAGAAAAATATACATGGCTTGTGCACGTCTTGTTCTGTGAAAAACTATAACATTGTTTAACATATCTATAAGCAACTTTCATTAGTAAAACTCTAAAAATTTAAAATATAAACTTACTGCAAGTTCAGAATAATAAAGAAAATATATATGTTATAGTGTCGAATGAACTGTAAGAATACTTGCAAACAGGTTTTTTTTTTTCAATAAGTCAACGTAAATTTCCTTGTTACTCCGGTTGTGTACTCGAAAAACGTTAGTTTTATGTCTATGCGCCTGATGTTCTGTCTACTCTGCAATACATTAGGCGTAATCGCTCGACAACCGAGTTATTCGGCCCTATGTTCATCGTAGCCGGTTAAGCTCTGACCGGTCGAATCTAAACCGGTTGTGTGCGCAGTTTTGTAGATCTCTAATAGATAGGCATACATTCAATTTGAACTGAATTGTTTTTTTTTAATCAATGTGACGTAAGTTCTGAGGATTCTGCAAAAATAGTGACTTTATTGAGAATGGACAGAGCTTTCTGTAGTATTTCGCTCATATTCTTGCGCATTATTAGGTAGCGTCCATCGAGCTCTGTAACAGTGATTGAAAGCGACCCCATTCAGAAACAGCTGACCAAGAGTAGTGCCTAGAGCGAGATGTTCACGTATTCTGAAGCTTATATGGTTATGATTTTTTGTTATTCTTACCATGAGGAGCGTGACTTCTCTTGTCCCCGTCTTGCTCTCCAGTCCCGAGACTCGCCTATAAATGTTCTCTATGTTTTTACTGCAAGTGCAGTAGACCTATAGCTGTTAAGTCTTCTACGATCGCTTAATCAGGATTTGAAATTCATTCCGAATACAAGAAAGGAATAAGCGGCTTGGAAGGATTGCATTGGGATGTTGTGAATGCATTTTTAATTACTACTTGTTCGGATCGTAGCTATTCTGATTAAATTCACTAGTTTAACGTTGATTACATATAGTTAATTGGCTCTTGATTTGATATAATTATACAGATATTATTATTAATATCGTCATTATCATCGTCATCACAATCAACATTAATTCGTTTCAACTGTAAGGCCATTAATAACATTTCATAACTCGCAATTTTGAGTACCGAACTCTGCAAACACAACAAACACAAGGTAATGGACTAAGAACTATTTGTTGTTATTTTATGTTTGTCTGTCTTTGCAAATTTTCTCCAGAACGCACTGTACAGTAGTAGCAAAAAAAACCGGATCAACGGAATAATCAAAGTCCCCGAAATGAGCCACTGCGCATGCCACGCCCGCATTCACAAGATAGCGAGTAATCTGTTGAAATTGTTGTAGTTTCGACTGCTGACGTAGCCTATTTCGAAAGCCATTAGAAAATAATCTGGTAAAATTCATGTTCTGGGAATAATAAATAAATTAAGTAGTAAAATATCGTTGCAATCGAGAAGTATTGGGAATAAATTTGAATAAGGAACAAAAAAAAGTTTCCTTCCCAGGCAGGAAGTCTTAGTTACCAGTCTATCGTGCTCTGGAGTGAACAAGGCTCTGAAATCAGCTACAAGGGTCGGTTCGGTTCGGTTTTTTTTTTGCCACTACTGTACATATTGTATACCATGTATATACGGAGTAAAATAAAGTTTATCCTTGTTGGCAATTCGCTCGATAGGAATTAATTCGTCATAATCCGTATTTCAGTGATTGAGTAGACCTAAGTCATAACATTATTTATCATGAAATACAAAACAATATATTAAAAATAACTTAGTTGCTTCAATGTAAACGTTTCATTTCGAATGATCTAAAAATTATAATCTAGAGAGACAAGGAATAGTCTGACAAAATTACGATTTACATCCAAAATAAAGCGATTATTTTATTGTATGATAAGTAAGCAGATCGGTGCCTGGTATTAACCACTATCGCATTAATTCATAGCCGATTTATATATAATATAATATAATATAATATAATATAATATAATATAATACTAATGGCGGGTACTTGACAGTTCGTCATTCACTCATATGAAGTCAATTGTGTAGACCATTTTACCGACAGCCCTAAACAGTGTTAATTTGTATTTATTCACACTGCAAATGGGTATATACCCGGTGGCAGCGGTAACTAATTGCACTCAATAATGACGATTAATAATGAACACAGCTAATAAAAACAATAATTAATAATAATAATAATAATAATAATAATAATAATAATAATAATAATAATAAAATAATAATAAGGAGCCTCCTAAATTAAAATAACATTTAAAGTAAATCTAATTTGTTTCTTAACCCTAAGCTCGAACTGAGATCCACGAGTCTGACAGGTTCATATCTGCACAAGTACCTTTCGGCACTACACTTATTTCGCTGTCAACTCACTCACTGCACTGATTTTACCTAATTTCACTAACACTTCTAACCATTTCACTGTTCAAATACTTTGCACAGCCACTTCACTGACACCAACACACTTCACTTACACAATAGACTTCACTGACACTACACACTTCACTGACACAACACACTTCCTCACTGATAGAACACTTCAAATAACAAGATATCAATTACACCCTTTAAGTAGTGTGTATAATATACTACCGTCTATTAGTAAAGTCCTTAAGCCTATTTTTAAATACATTTTTGGTTATTGGTAAAGCCTTTAGTAAGTCTGCAGGTATCGTGACAACGCTTTTTAGTTCTTTTAGCACTCTGATTATTATATTATTTATGTCTTTGTTATATTAAGAATTTTAGATAAGGGCGCAAATAGCCATAGTAGCTGACGCGCCCTTCTTAAACCCTACTACTACTACTAAGTCTGCAGGTAAAGCATTCCAGTCCCTGATCGTACGATTGAGAAAAGAAAACTTAACTCTTAAATAATGAATTTTAGTCATAATCTCGGTAGAAACCGGTTAAAGGAAATTTCTTTCCCTTACAGAGGTTGTGAATATGTATTTCCTATTGCGTTTATCCCGTGTTTACTCTTTGTTATCTGCTATGCCATGCAGACCACATAACATGGAAACCCGTTGCTTGTGAATGTCTAAAGTTTATTATTCACAGTACTGAGGAACATACGGAACAAACGTTACAGTCTTTGGAAATAGAAAGGGGTAGTCATGATCAGACAGCAGATTTTCGGTCCTTACACAGCGACAAGACGTCACGTCGCTTAACTTACGGAGGGAGAGTGGCAATGAGTTCAATGACCTTCCTGCAGCTGACGTAATCAAACATTCAGTATCGTCACCGAAAATCCGCTCTCTAGTCATGATTATGACGGCTTACTAACGTAACCAATTATTATTTCCCGATTCTTTCCGTTTCTCGTAAATCATATCCATAACCATCCATTTTTAAGTGTGTAAACAAAGGAGCCAGACGGAACATCTTCGGAATTCAGACCGTAGTTAATCAGTTATGCCCACAACCAGTAGAGGATGGAGGAGTGAAGTGAATATTGGCCTTAGCTGTGGACTATAAGTCCACGAGGTACCACAGGGTTGACTTAGATCAGCTCCCAGGCGTGGATGAATGTATAATAGGATGCGAAACTTACTGAGTTTCCCGTAACACATGCTAAAGGCGCTAATGTAAAAGCTGATCTTGCTGCCATCTGTTGGACGGTGGAGAATTTATTACACCTAGCAGCGCACCAAGTAGCGAAAACAAAAACTAATTACTCCATGCATTAAGCAGCGCACCTGGTGACGAAAATGTTCCTTCCCTCCCACCCTCATCGATATTCTCCGCTAACCTAATTTAAAATAAAACATTTACATTTTAATTTCTTACATCATCTTCCACTGAAAATTCTTACCGGAGCCAACAGGAAGATAAAAGAGACGATCTATTTTACACTACCCAATTAAATATAAACAAACAGACCAGAAAATAAAGCAAAAGGTTAGATAATTGGGATTGTATTCTTTCGGTATTTAGTGTATAGCGCAATGGAAAAGTCTGCAAAAACTACGTAGATAGTTCAATTTATTATATTACTGTTACTTTACAATACGTTCAACAACACTATTTTACAACGTCCATAAACATCACTGTTTAACATACACTGCTTGTACACACACTTAGTATCACTTTTTGTCTGCCCCACTCGTTAGCAAGTTTCTGGCTGCCATCTTGTCTTCTCGAGCATCGTCAGTTCCTCCCGAAAAATGGATAGAGAACTCAGGGTAATCTACCCAACACGTAGTTCTACCCACGACGTCGGGTGCTGATCATCTGATTTGAACCCTCTTCGGTCAGATGGTGCTGACCGCAGTTTCGCATCCTATTATATTTTCATCCATGTCCCAGGGCATACAGCGAGAGACGGGGCAGTGCACGGAGCGTCATGCTATTGCTACCTCCTGAGTCTGATAGTCATGATATGGCGGATATACAGTACCATAATATGTGTGTGCGTTTTGTAAGCAATGTTCGTAAATATGATCATATTACCCCATCCCTGGAAGCAATAGGTTGGCTTAAACTAGATAAGAAAAGAAATTTACAATTACTTCTCTTTATCTTCGAAATCTCGAACTTTTCTATTCCTTCGTACCTGTCCTCTCGCTTCACTTACCTTTCTTCCCATCATAATCTCAACTCTCTCGCCATGAAACAATACCATCCCATCGCACCTCCTCATATTCATCCTCTTTCACAATAGCCCTGCCAAGACCCTGGAATTCGCTACCTGCTAGCATCAGGGACTGTCAAAATAAAATTGAATTCAAACGCAAACTTACTAGGCACTTGGTCAGTAATTGAGACTCGTTCAGACATGGTTTCTTGTAAATAGTTCTCCTAATCTATCAGAAAATATTTCAATATCCGGTAATTTCAACACTATACAATTTTGTTATTTTAGGCTTAATTTGTCATTCAGTAAAAACAAAAAAAAAAAATATTCTTTGTTCTTAACTTTTATGATAAGTTGTCTAGCTTTCATTAATCGGGTAATATTTTTATTGTGATTATAATTGTAATTTTATTCTTCATATTGTAGTTGTAATCTCCTGGTAGAGGGGCAGAGAAGGCCCGATGGCCTTATCTCTACCAGGTTAAATAAATACTACTAATACCACTACTATGTAATAAGCAACATGTATGTTTCGATTGGGTACGTGGTCATGTAGGGAACGCAGGGAACGAAAGAGCAGATCATCTAGACAAGATGGCTGCGAATTCGGAAACAGAGTACCCAGGTACACTAAACACCCCCTCTCTTATGTTAAAATGGAAATGAAGGTTGACGTGTTAAATGACTGGAGTGCGATGTGGTTAAATAGTACAAATGACCAAATCACAAAACTACTATGTTTTCCTACAGTTAAAGATAGACTAAACGTGAAGAATTATGAACCATCATACATATCCACACAATTTATGACTGGACACGGAAAATTCAATTCATATTTGAACGTTTCAAAATTGGCAGTTCAAACGGCTCTTCATGTCCCTGTGAACACCCCACACAAACAGTCGACCACCTATTATTTGAGTGCCCGCTACAAGAACGCAAGAGATACCGGCTAGGAACCCATCTTAGCATGTGCGATATAACTTTCACACCACCTATAACAAAAGTTCTTATGAAGCATTGTTGCTTAATGGAGTTTCACAAATTTATCACTGATGTGTTTAAGACCTTGTAGAAAATAACATTCTTCAATGTAAGTAACAGTGTCCTATTTATTCTTTTGGGAGTCAAATTTATAACTTTTAAAAGTGTGGCTATTATGTTGAGGTATGTGTGTTGTAGCAGATGCTTGATTTATTATGTATGTGAGTCGTAGTTATGGGATGCTTGAAGTTATCGCAATGTCTTAATTATGGTTTGATTGTGTTCTGTGGCTATTGAGTACTTAATCTATTATGTATAGTACGGAATGCCGCATATTTGTGTCATAGAGGACGGCTTTTAATAAACGTAATGTATGCGTGTTGTAAACTGCTTTTCTGTATATCTCATGTTTGCTTCGCTATTGCATTGTATAAATTACGGATTGCTTGTATTTTGGTTACACTGTGTTGGCTACTTTATTTTTCTTTTCCATTTGTTTTTATGGTTACGTCAATGTATCCATTTTGTGTAAAACTATAGCCCTAGCATTCATTTGTAAAATAGGGCTACCTCGCCTTGTAGATATAATAATAGTAGTAGTAGTAGTAATAATAATAATAATAATAATAATAATAATAATAATAATAATAATAATAATAATAGTAATAATAATAAACATTCTTTAGAGATGTAAATAATATTCAAGTTATCATTTATATTGTTATCGCTCTTTAGCGTTACAAATAATATTCAAGTTATCATTTATATTGTTATCGTTCTTTAGCGATGTAAATAATATTCAAGTTATAATTTATATTCTGTTATAGTTCTGTGAAAATGTTGAAATACATAGGCCTACCTTTCAGTATTGGAATACTGCTTTTATGCTTAGTGTAATGCGGAATTGAACATTGTCCAGGATTGAATTCAGACACGAATGATCGATGTCATATCCACAATATAAATATTGATCGTCCAGTTCAAAATTGCGACACCTCAGAAATTGCCATTTTTTAGTTATTTATACTACTGAAAGCCCCTTTCGGAGCTCTTTCCGATTAAATATTGAGATGTCATATTTACAACAAAAAAGAAAAAAAACGAAATAAACTCCTTTAGAAGTAATTATAACTATGGACTTCATTAATTCATTATTAGTACAATTCGAAATCTATTATTAATGAACTGGAAGATTGTGATATACTCGTCCTGAATACTGACTCATTTCTAATTGTGGTTATGAACCAAAAATCTGTTCCTTTCCAGGTGATTTATTTGAAACTTTCAATTGAAGATATCTCAAAACTTGTTTTTTTGAGTTGTCGCACTTTTGAACCAGACGATCGATATGTACAGCAAGGAACCTCATGCTCAAAAAATGGGAACGGACGTATATTGTTCATTTTTTATTCAAACAAGAAAAAAGTAGTAAAACATTTCTTTTCCTTTTATTTTAGAGTTTGGAGTTGGAAGACGTCTCATCTTTGGTGGCGTGTAAGAGTGAGTACCATTCACTGATGAATTATTAACAAATATTTTTAAGTCCTGATGGAATAGTACTGTATGTAAATAATTGTGATATTTGTAATATTCAGTTCAAGAACCGTTTTATGATGTATCATATGACTTCATTAGAGACAATTTATTTTCATGACACTGAAATCTGAGAATCGCTTCTTAGGAGTATTGCTGTTGTGCCTGGATCTACGTACTTTTCATATGATTTCTTTTATTTTTATGTCCTGTCTATAAAAGCAAATAAAAACATTATGACTTCGCATTTTATCTTTGTTTCCGACAGTATATGATCAAATTATGAGTTCAAGACGAAAAGTAGAAATTTTAAAACTGTATTAATTCTAGACTTGGTACACATTATCTTTAGTATGATTCAACATTTAAACGGTGTTGGACATGATGCAAAGTCTTTGGACATCTACATAGTGGAAAACATGTAAAAAAATCCAGAGCTTCAGAGCTAAATAGCGGCTTCGTCCTCAGAGAAGGCAAGGAAAGTGGAAACTCTGTTGAATACATTAATAAGAAATATTGTCTACAAAACTTTTGAAGTTCCTACCGACACGGTGAAAAAATTTCACACCAACCTATATCAAAATATGTTATACTATAAAGTGTGCAATGATGGGGTTCTTAATGTTTACACAGCATATAGTTGTAATAAAACATAATAAAGATGTGAAATAATAGTTACTAAATGAAAGAAGAACTCTCCTCGTTTTGTCCTATCATGGTTGCCATGGTTTTACATAGCGATCGATTGTTGTTATAAAAGTCAACAAGATTAACGTAAAAAGAAAGTGCAGTGCATTTTATGGCTTGCAAAATTTGAATGAGTTACACTTGTCCGATGTGAATATCGTCGTATGCTTAGCGTGGATCTGGCACGCGAAAACACCGAGGAGCTTGTTGAATAAAATATTTTGGAGCAGACCGTCTGTGAACGACGAACAAGTTAATGTGCGTAGTCCAGAGAAATCGGTGAGTAATTATGCTCAACAAGTAGATATTTAAAAAAACGATGGTCCATACTGCCTTGAAAAAAGTTTGTTTTTACTAATTCTAAACTTCAGTTGTTTCAGATGATTATCACAAAAGAAATTATTTTGCTGCGGCTATTCTTCTTGAGATTGACAATGACGAACAATTTTTAGATCGTACATGTTTAGTAATGAGGTAAAATTTTCGTAATTCAGGCATGCTCATCGATACATTGTCAGATAAGAGCTCATCAAAATCCACATGCCATTTTTAAACATGAGCGCAATACGTCTGAAGTTGATGTGTGATGTGCTCTTGCAAGAAGTAAAGTGTTTGGTCCCTTGTTCGCGGAATCCACTTCGCAGAATTAATCGATATATTGAAATTGTTTGCAGTGTTCTAAATTCCTAACATCAATGTAATTTTCAGCAAGACAGTTCCCCTCCGCACTTTTCTGACGTAATTAGGAAATTCTTAATTAAATATTTCCGCAGTGATGAAGAACGAGATTTTGGCCACAATGCTCTCCGGACCTTACTCCTCTGAATTTTTACTTATTGGAATACGTCAAGCAAATGATATAAAATAAACCCATCAACGTCATTAACCATTTGAAAGAGCAAATTAAAAATCTATGACATTGTCAATCACTCCTGATTTTCTTTGTTTTTTTGTGGTAGGAATTTGAGTACCGCATAGATATCTGGTAAGTTGCCACAAGAGCCCACATCGAACCTTAATGAATAAGCAGTAAAATTCTGGAGAATTTTTATTTCATGTAGTGGTTGTTTTACATCTCTATCTTGTTTTGTTACATTAAAATCCCATCATGGCTTCATGTAATACATATTCAATCACATACATTTAGTGACTTATAATCGTTCTTAAAACAACCATAGGTGCTTAGACTTTTTGGATTAATCAAAGTGTCTACTATTACAAATCTAGTCTTTTAAATTGACTTGTAGGAAGTAAGTTTCCAGTAAACCAATGTAGTTAATTTTTTTACTTCTGATGCAGTGTTTAATGGTGAATATAGCTCTCGGTAAAAGCAGACTAGGGTTAAGTTAGGTAATATATAATTAGTAGTTCTATGTTTATCAAACCTTTCAAAACCTAACTTTATTCAGAGTCGATGGTAAAGCCGTAACGATAATAGATAAAAAGGACAGAGAAAGTGAGGTACTCAGTGAACACATTTATTAGTGAAATTATTTATGATCTTGTAGGGAAATCTCATATTAAATTAGGTTACGCTAGGAAATAATACATTTACTACTATGCTTGCTAGGCCTACAGTTGGAATATCGCAATACGTGAGAGGTCGAAATGGTGTGATATATTATCCAAGAAATCTATATTCCTTTCTACTTGCATACCGAATACGTTATAGTTGCATTTTATATATTTATATGTCTATCACTTTGTTCCTCTCACAAGTAATTATGTTCTAATATAATTTTATAATTCTCATATTAAGAAACACTTAAGCTCAGCAAAAGTAGTGTTTACCTCAATAATATGCCAGCGGTTGAGAAGTGAAGATCGTTATCTGTGAAAGCCTTTTGCGTTCTGTCCCAAGAAATCTACTGTATATTCCTTTCTACTTACATACAGAGTACGTTATAGTTGTATAATATACAGAGTGTTTCAAAAATAGGGGGCATAATTTCAGGTATGTATTTCCCACATGTACACAATTAAAATAGTTCATTACAACATATGTCCGGAAATGTTTTATTTCCGAGTTATGGCCTTCACGACATTGAAATTCACCGGAACGTTTTTCTTTCCGCAGGTCGTTGCCGTCAGAGGAGACATTAAGAGGGCACTCTGACAGTTCATTCCGAGGCGAAGGTTACATTCAGTGTTGTGTAGGCGTTAGACTGTGCGACATGTATTCAAATCAAAAGCTGGCAGACATACACTTCATGTACGGTAAGGCGGACGGCAATGCTGCGCTGGCTCGTCGTTTGTACCAGGAGAGGTACCCACAGCGACAATGTCCAGATCGGAAGACATTTGTACGTCTCCATTACAGTCTGTGCGAGTATGGAAAATTTAACTCTCCTGGTTTGGGAAGGGGACGACCAAGATCTACAACTCCAGAAGTACAGGAGGAGATTCTGGAGGCTGTGAACATGACTCCTCCTATCAGCACACGAAGGGTAGCGTCGCAAGTCAATGTTCCTCATACGACTGTCTGGAGACTGTTGAAAGAGTACGTATCAATTGTATCCTTATCATTTGCAACGTGTACAGGCCCTGTCACCAGCAGATTACCCTGCACGAATTAGGTTCTGTCAGTGTTTCTTGCAGCAGTGTGGTGTAAATCCGAACTTTCCTGCCTTAGTATTATTTACAGATGAAGCACAGTTCACACGAGATGGCATAACAAATTTCCACAATCAGCATGTATGGGCATATGAAAACCCACGTGCAACTGTTCCATCTCATCACCAGGTGCGTTTCTCCCTCAACATGTGGGCCGGTATCATTGGTGATCGATTAGTTGGACCCCATTTACTTATAAACAGACTTACGGGGCAGACGTACACAAACTTCCTGGAAAACACCATATGTCATGTTTTATGAACATCTTCTGTAATGACAACGACCTGCGGAAAGAAAAACGTTCCGGTGAATTTCAATGTTGTGAAGGCCATAACTCAGAAATGAAGCATTTCCGGACACATGTTGTAATGAACTATTTTGATTGTCTACATGTGGGATATACATACCTGAAATTATGCCCCGTATTTTTGAAACATTCTGTATATACTGTCTATCACTGTGTTCCTCTCACAGGTAATTATGTTCTAATAATTCTCATATTAAAATACACTTAAGGTTAGCAAAAATAGCTTTTACCTCAATAATATGCCAGCGATTGAAAAGTGTAGATCGTTGTCTGTGAAAGCCTTTTGCGTTCTCTCCCTAGAAATATATAAATATTACATTCTACTTGCACATACGTATAGTACGTTATAGTTGCATAATATGTATACTGTCTATCACTTTGTTCCTCTCACAGGTAATTATGTTCTAATATAATTTTATAATTCTCATATTAAGATACACTTAACGTCAGCAAAAATAGTTTGTACCTCAATAATATGCCAGCGATTGAGAAGTGAAGATCGTTGTCTGTGAAAGCCTTTTGCGTTCTGTCAGATTGATCTACAGTAAGTTAAATTAGACTAAGATTTAACGATATGCGGTTGAACGTCTGAGAAAATAATAAATTGGGGCTATAATAATAATTAGATGGCATTCTGCAAAAATATATTTATATTTTTTTAGATTTAGATTTATTGAAATTCAAATTATATATATAACAAAATGAGGAACGAAAATACACATTCCTTTACGTTAAGGTTCCTAATCATATTTGAACTATATTCACAATATATTACAAAATATATATTACAATTATTGTTGTATTAATAAATTATAACTGGGTCACGTCCGAAAAAAGCAAGATAGGCTACTTGAGGTCGGATGTGACAAATAATGAAATATGTCGAAAAACTATTCACAAATAACTGCGATTAAACTTTTAACTGTAATTATATATAAAACTAAAAGAAAAAATTCATTAACACTTAAATTTTCAAGAACTCGCTCTGTTACGAGTAATTTTGTTTCATAAATTAATTCAATATTTTGAACTGACTTAGCGCAAATTTTATTTTATTGTATAAGGACGGTTGCTGTAAAGCTGTGAAGAAATAATTACTACTTTTATTTAAATATAAATTTAATTACAATACATTCAGCTTCAATTTTTTGTACGTGAATTGGTTCTTTTCTGCATAATTTCAATTTAGGTAGTATTATTGTACGGCAAGCTAAGTGAAACATCTGCTTTTCTCTTTACTGTTAATTTTAGTGTATTTTTTGTGAATTTTCGGACAAGTATAATAATTTTACACTTAGATTTCACTGCACATAAATCAGTATTGTTAATATCGGAATAATATGCAATCAAAAAGTAGTTATCGTTGTAATCAATACAATTCTGTAAAGGACGACCCGTAATTCTCAGATATAATATACAAGTATTTATATAAAATCAAAAACGAAACTCTGTATGACATAGAAAATAGTTCGTTTTTGTCAAAGAATCAGTTGTTTAAAATTTAACATAGAGTGCTTGTGCTCTTCGGTTTATCAAAGCTTAAATACCACTTTACTAATGACGAGCTTGACGTGAGGATCTTTTGCACGGTTTCATAATTATTCAGCTCTGACTTGTTCTCCAGCTTGCGTTAGACGTTTTTCCGAGTCGCCTGACAAGATAAGAACATTCATTGCCGCTGCCTTGCAATGCATCTTATCGCACGGAGGTACACGCTTACGTTCCTAGCTTAACAGAGACAAAGCAAGTGTTCTCTTCATAGTCCGGCTCATTACTTATTTATACTGTGTGTCCCTGCGCGGGAAATACATTATGGATGCGATTCGCCTTTGTTCCTGTGATGAAACGAATCCTAATTTATTTATCATGTGCCAGCTGAGTCCAGCAGCATCAACAGAACTTGCAATCCCTCATAAATATTGATATATAGCTACAAAGGTATTTTTCCTACCATACGCACATGCTTGTACTTTGTACTATCATAATCCCGACATCTGTTCCCTAATATGAAGCATGCCTTGGTTAAGTCTTATGTGAAGTGTGAATTTAAATTATTTCATACCCTCATTTACAGTAACGAACCATCACTGGAAATTCAACATTACTTTGCAAGATATAGACCTCTGTGTAGGCGATGACTACTTCTCATATAAACTACCACATCGCAGTTTTAAAATCATCTCTCTGGAAAAGAAATGAAACTAAAAGTCTAAGACTGGTAGAACTACTTCTCTCCAGAATGTTTCATGAATTCCTACAGTAGAAAGTACAGGAAATACAAGTAAACGCAATACAATTATGTTTAAAAGATAATTTCAAAGCTGTTCTCTAACAAAGTTTATAAGAGTGATATTAACTTCCATAAAAATTAGTTTGTATAGGTCTAAGATTAACAGTTACGAATAACATTTAACTTCCTAGGTTTTAAGTTTAATTTTCCCTCTCCAATGTTCAACAAGTTTGTTTAAATGCCATTTAAAAATTATTTTTCGTCTTATTTTAATTTTGATCTTTAACCGTGTTCTATTTATAAATACTGTATATCTGTTTTACCTAACGAAAGCTGTCCATCTTCTTTCAGGCTTTATTCCATTTATTTCTGCTATTCACATCCTCTCCCTCCCTCCCTGCCTCTCTCTCTCTCTATCTCTCTCATATTTTGAGTATAGCTGTACATCCTGTTTATCTTTCTTCACTTAAATGTTAGCCTATATTTTGTACTTCAAAATGTCCCCATGTATGCAGTGTTCCTGGAATGTCTCATCAGTTTTCGGGAAAATGCTTTAATGACTCTTGAGGATTAAATAAATTCATAAGAATCTAATTTCGGAAACACTTAGAGTTACAACCCTTCAATTCCCAAATCCGTATATCACGGAAATGTTGAAAGTGACCGCCTTTTACAATAATACGTTCTTTACAGCGTTGCGTCGGTTCATATTCTTCCGAAATGTTGGAGAATTTTGGCAGTGTTGCGAATGCGGAATATTCATCTATAGTGCGATTGCTCAGAACTTCTGTGTACGTCAGGATCCGATGAACACAAACTGTTTGCGTTAACTCCAAATGATTGTGAACGCTAATTTGTAGCCCATTAAACTTTATTAAAACTGAATGGTTTTATTTATATAATTTCTGAAAATTTAATCCAAGTAAGCTCGAAGTCGGTGAAAGGTCATAACCTCACTTTAACCGTAATTAGGTATTAATCCATAGCGTTAATTTCTCATCAATTGGTATTATAATTTTGTGCAAAGCAGATATAAAAATCAGACTGCTATGGGTTCAGTATACGATTGCTGTTTTAAGGTAAGAGAACAATTTTTCTGTCGTCATTTTTGTTATGGGTATAGAAAGAAACTGGGAATCAGAAGCAAATACTTATTTAACGTCTGACATCAGTGCATAACCACCTCATCTTATCAAATGGTGTCTAAATTTCTTTCCATAGATCGCCTGAGTCTTTTAGAAAATGAACGATAAGCAACTCATCAGTCTTGCCGATAAATTAAACTGCCGAGAAACTTGAATCTATCGTCTAATATTAATAAGGATGGAAAGAGACGAATATTCAAGGACGTTGAATTGTTGTCCGAAGAGAAGAAAGAGGGGACGATTCAGGAGTGCTAAATGAGGGAAGCGGAAGTGAACATTTGTACTATTGGAATGAAGAATAAAGAAAATGAATTACAAAATGTATAGAATTTGTGATTGTAGAAGTTCAGTATGAACAAATTCTGTTGGGCAATGACATTGTATTGTGATAAGGAAATTTGTAAAATGATATGTGTGAAGAATATTTTCTTACGATAATAAAAACACTGAAAACGTGTATCTTCGTCAATAACTTTAAATAAATTATTTATATATTTATAACGAAGTGCAAATAGCGACGAGTTAGAAACATCGAACAATAATCTAGTAAAAGAGTGGATCTTGAAACGGTCAGAATAATGAAACGAAAGTGAATTTAGTACTGATGTGAAACAATGCAGTATGGATAAGAACTATTAGGAGACAGGGATAAAAATATGGGAGAGGGTAACTAAGTTGAATAAAGGAGAAATGAATTAGTAAAAAAAAAAAAAAAAAAAAATCAGAATAAGTTAAATTAAAGATATAGACTTATAGAGAAGGATGTTATTGGGGATAGAATATTAGTGTTTAGCGAATAGCATATAAAGAAGTAAACAGTATGAGAAGAAGGTAGGCAGTAGAGTTAGGCAACACGATTCTATTTCAGAAGTAGATTCCAACGATTCATTCATACATTACGAATCGATTCTAACGATTCGTTCACGATTCTTCCCAGTCTGCGATTCCAACGATTCTTTTGAATCGTCAACGACTTCACGATTCTTCCCAGTCTGCGATTCCAACGATTCTTTTGAATCGTCAACGAGTTCACGATTCTTCCTAGCCTGTGATTCCAACGATTCTTTTGAATCGTCAACGAACGAGACATTGGATTGTCTCTTTCTCATTGGCTGGAACCATTCATCATGATCTCCATTAGTCTATAAAATTATTCAAGTTAGTGTTTCTTAAGTATAATTTATCAACTGAACATTATTATCAAGTACATTTTTTACATTACATCTTCTATTTAACTATGCACATTTCAGGTTCGTGTTCATTATTTGTCACACTTAACAAATGAAGTAATTTGATTTCATTCTCGCTCGGGAGCATTCGGCAAGGTTCGAGTATGTCCGCTGACAGGTTACATCAAACAAGTAAATAGAATCGTGGGTTACGATACCATGCCGATTCGTTACTATTCTTTTGAACGACGATTCGTTGATACCACGAATCGAGTCTTACGATTCTTTATTATTAGTCGTTCGAATGAACGATTGCATTATTTGATTTCACTCTCGCTCAGCAGCATTCGGCACGGTTCGGATGTCCGCTGACAGGTTACATCAAACAAGTAAATAGAATCGTGGGTTACGATAACATACCGATTCGTTACTATTCACGACGTTCGAATGAACGATTGCAGTATTTGATTTCACTCTCGCTCGGTAACATTCGGCACAGTTTGGATATGTCCACTGACAGGTTACGTCAAAGAAATAATAGAATCGTGGGTTACGATACCATGCCGATTCGTTACTATTCACGACGATTCGTTACGATTCTTTTGAACGATGATTCGTTGATACCACGAATCGATTCTTACGATTCTTTATTATTAGTCGTTCAAATGAACGATTCGTTCACGAATCGACCCAACTCTAGTAGCGGATATAAATGAATAGTAAGTGAGAAAGTGGAATAAGGGGATAAGTGAACAGTAGAATAACTGATGAATGGGATAATAAGATGAAGGGAGATGAAAAAGGGTAGGTAGATGACGAAATATGTTGGATGGACCAGGGGCAATTTTATTTCCTATAAGAGAAGGGGGTATGAAGGAAATATGGGAATTTACAAAAAGAATGAGTTGAAATGTGACCAAGAAAATGCAATCAATGTTGGTGGAATGTAGGCTATACGATGAACGTGAGGACCACATTTACATGAAGTATTTGTCCATGTCGGTAAATATCGATATCAATATATTCGCACAATGCTTGAGTATATCGAGTACAAGGACACTGTGAAAGTAGAGCAGCCTAGCTTGGCACCTATCTAATCTGACCGCACAATATGTGGAACTGGCAGACGGAATGTCTGCGAAGAAGGGAAATCGTTAGCTTGCGCTGATAGAGTTCGGAGGTCGCATTAATCACTGCCGATGTCTCCGAGTTCTTGTAATAAATATATTCCTTCATTTCGAATCCGCTGTTCAGTTGCTACCCCGCGACGACTTGTCGCATGCAGCTGTCGCTTCCCACTCGACTCTGCACCGGGTGTTCGCGAGGGCACAAATCATCTACAACTCCATAAATATTTACAAGTATTACTCCAGCCAATCAACTACAAAGCCCATTACCATATCTGTGCTGCAGGATTCTAATGTATATTTATGATATTTACTTTTATAACCTTTCACTAGCAGCAACTGGTGCGTCGGTGGAGACTCAGATCTAGAACATTCAAGCGGAAATTATGACTAATAGCAACAATTTTATGATAAGTTAGATTTTCTCAAGTTCCTTCAAATTTCTCTGCCATAATAGCTATTTTCATTAACTTGGGTCATCAGTGTATTAATCTGTTTCGTAGTTGGTGGCTATTGCTTTAACGCATTTCTGACATACCAATTCGTTGTAAGTAGGAGAATCGCTTATGTAATCAATGGGAAGATAAATAGCATTAGAATTACTTATTTAGTTATTTACTATTTATTTATTTACTTATTTACTTAGTTATTTGTTTATTTAGTTATTTATTTAGTTATTTAATTATTTCGTTATTTATTTAGTTATTTATTTACTTATTTAGTTATTTATTTGTTATTTAGTTAGCTGATTATTTATTTAGTTGGTTATTTATTAATTAGTTATTTAGTTAGTTATTTATTTAGTTAGTTATTTAGTTAGATAGTTATTTAGTTACTGTCAGACTATTTAGGCTATTCAGAGCCTGTAAGAAGATGTGATGGTAATGGAATAGCTGTGAGGTGGTGAAATTTAAAACTCTGAATAATCTCTACCCGAAAGCCATTTTTGCAGCAAAAACACAGATGGCTGAACAGATACATTACTGCAATTGGGGAGGAGTAGTATCTGTACAGGTTCCAGCCAGTGAAGCGTATCGGTACGCGACAGTTACAAGAAACCAAGCGCTGTTGGAGCATAGAATCGATTAAATTAGTCGTGTCTTAATTTGAAGGAAAGTGTATGAAATCTTCCTGACTCTTCACAAAATTTTCGTCGCTGTTCTCAGTAGAACAATAAGTACTTACGAGTTCACATACTACAGAATCACTGAACTACGTTGATCCTGTCGCAGCTATGGTTTTTGCAAGTATAACAAAGCATTGTCCTCCTTCCTCCTTGAAATATTTCTTATATACATTTTTAGTGATTTTAGCAGACTGTATATTTACGAGTTTACCGCCTCCAATTGGTGACACACAACGTTCATTTTCATATTTCAAGAGACAGATGGCCACATGATAACTGGTTTCCACTTTGATTATTGATCTCAACACGAAACTTAGTTTCAACTCGTAAGAACTAACTAGCCCAGGCCTGCAGAACCCGTAAGTAGGGGAAATATGACGTCAGCCTAACTCCACTTCTATTGGGGATGATCGACTTCCGCGTAGAGTTTACATTCTCTGCCCGTGCAAAGGTTCATCAGTGTCGGCATGTAATTTTCAAAAAGGATTGTAATAAATTCATTGCATTTATAATGATTTATCTCGTTTCAAGGTTTACAATTATGCTAGATTTCCTGTCGGTAGTTCCTTTGAGATTTCTTTGCACCTAACCTACTTTAGATTTTCGAAAACTTTCCTCCTATCATCACCTGCGGAAACATAAATTTATGGCATTTAAGTAATGAACCTTGAAAGTCACTATTAATTTCAATTCAAAATGAACACAATGAGTGACGTCCTTAATTTAACAGTATATAAATAAATAATCAGTAAGTTACACAGTTCGTAATAATGAACTTACCCGAAAGTTTGTGCATTCCATAATTTTAATATGGGCTTCGTTGAAATGTGGTTTAATATCGAAATGACGAGTATAAATAAATTGGATGGGACACAGTAAACAAGCAATTCTTTCGTCTTCAACAACAAAATAATCATATTCCCATTTTCTTTGGAAGTACTATTTCTTCACAGATTTAGATTTTGCCATGCTCCAGTTCTCTTTAAACTGCAGCACGCGTATAGTGTATTTATTTATAGGCTATATAATATTTATTTGGCCGGAGTGTGTTACAATGTTGAATGACAGCACTGACATCTGGTCATATAGCTATCATTCACTTGTCAATGTACAATTTATTTATCGTCCATTATTAATAAAGCCAGTTAAGACTAGTAATGCAAGTTTTGTAAAAACAGGAATTAAAACTTTATTAATGCACGAAAAATCATAATCAATTCTTCAAATAAAGTAATTGGTTTGTTGCCTGCATGCAATATTTCGTACTTACTTCATTTTAGTAGAATACAGAGCAGGAAAGACAAGTCGGTGACTGTACTTAACTTATTTTACACAAAAAGTGGACTTAATCGGCTTTACTAGTAATAGGACGATATATACGAGTACATAGGTAGACCTTCTTACATTATATGCACACATACATTTTAAAATTTATTTTACATATCGTTTAACTTATTTATTTCCCTCATTCATTTTTCTCTTACTTTCTAAAGGTATGCGCCTAAGGGTTTTATTGTCTGTTCATTTGTAATTCTTAATAGCGTATTGTATACCTGCTGCCGCGAGAATGAATGTTGATCCAGCCGAGCGTAACTAGAACGCCATGACCGCACTGGTAGAAAAAGTGGGTGGGGAAAGAAGGGGTAGTAAGCCAGTCGCTCTGAGGAGCTAGCCTGTTCTACAAAAATAACGTGTTGCAAAGCGTTTGGCTACTCGTTATGTGCCGTGTGCCGACACGGTTCACTGGCTGCAACCTGTGCAGATACTACCCCTTTCCACTGGCTAAAACATCGGTGAACGAACAGTAATAATCTTGGTGACTACGATATCACTGATAATGCAGAAATGATACAGGTGTCAATGAATATGGTTTTTATCTTTATATAACTGCTAAACAAAAAGTAGGATCTAGAGAAATAATGCAATTCATATAATTGTTTCTGGTTTAAATCTATTCAAATCACCAGATGAATGAGAATATTTGTGAATAACTACAAATTTTGAACTTTTCTGGGACGCAGATAAAATAAATTATATGATATAAATACGAGGCGCATCCAGAAAGTAAGTTTTCCTATTTAAAAAAAAAGAACACACACTTTCAGCAAAACATATATTGGCAACAGGTACAGCAATGTTTCAGCTATTTTTCAACATAGCCACCATCAGAATTGAGACACTTGTCGTATCGTGGGATCAACTTTTGTATCCCTCTGTCGTAGAACTCTGCCGCCTGTGAATGGAACCACCGTGTGACAGACGTCTTCAACTCTTCGTCGTTGCCAAAACGCTCACCGGAGGACAGGAATTTCTTGAGGTGCAAGAAAACGTGAAAATCGCTGGGAGCAAGATCAAGACTGTAGGGTGGATGATCAAACAACTCCCAGCCAAATTCCGTCAAAACAGCTGCTGTGCGCCGAGCCGTATGTGGACGAGCATTGTCATGGAGGAGCACAACACCTGCAGTAAGCATTCCACGTCTCTTATGTTGAATGGCACGTCGCAATTTTCGCAGTGTTTCAGAGTAACGGTCAGCGTTTACTGTTTCAGCTCTTGGAAGGAAGTCAATGAGCAGAATGCCCTTCCTGTCCCAGAACACCGTGCACATCACTTTCCGTACCGACAGCGTCTGTTTGAATTTCGTCCTGACCGGAGATCCACTATGCCGCCAATGCATTGACTGCTGCTTGGTTTCCGGAGTGAAGTACGAAATCCAAGTCTCATCGCCCGTGACGATCCTGTCGAGGAACTCGTCGCCGTCATCGTGATACCGTTGCAGAAATGTCAGTGCTGCTCCTAAACGTTGCAATTTGTGTTTGGGTGTTAGGTTTTTCGGCACCCACCTGCCACACATTTTTTTGAACAGCAGGTGCTTAGTGACAATCTCATGCAACAAGGATCGCGATATCTGCGGAAAATGGCTGCTCAGCTCCGTAATCGTGAAGCGACGGTTCTCCATGATGCACTGCCGCACCAGCTCAACACGATCATCATTGATGAGGGACGGTCGCTCACTGCGCTCTTCATCATGGACACTTTGACGATCTTCGGAAAACTGCCTACACCAGCAACGCGCCATCTGCTTATTCATGATGTTCGGCCCATAGACCTGACAGAGCTGCCGATGAATTTCAATTGGCGCAATGCAGCGGCGGGAGAAGGAATAAGAGCTTCCATTTCGGACCACTGCTGCCACGCTACTGGCACCAGGCGGGACCTGTCCGGCTGGCATATGATTGATACGTCATAGATCTGTTACGCATGCGCAATTGACACGGCTAATTACGTTTACTTTCAAGGGGAAAAAATCGGGAAGCTTACTTTCTGGATGCGCCTCGTAATATTTCCTCACCATGAATTTAATTTAACACACTGAATAACAAAAAAATGTATCCAATGCCAACGTAACAGATGACTTTTTCTTTAAAAATTCACAAGTAAGCCAGAATGATAAATTCTTTACTTTAATAGTAATACTGGAATAAAGCCTGATGTGGGACCGGGACAGGCCCAACAAGTGACCTTGCTCTATGATAGTTAAATTATATAGTAATATATAATAATAATAATAATAATAATAATAATGATAATAATGATAATAATAAATTTATTTTTGGCTGGAAACGGTATTCCCAACCTGAAACCGCTTCAACCTTTTGTGATATCCTCTGTATTCTAAAGTACCACTGCACACTATTTCTGCTACTGTTAAAGAAACAAAAAATTTGAATAATTGCTACGAATTTCTAAAAATCCATAATTCTCCTCGCGATAATTGTTGAAAATCATGTTTGGCCGTTCTTTATTTGGTTTACATTGTTAAGTTCCATACAGAAGACGAGTATAAGTCGGATAAAGGAGGATTAGGTTAAGACAAGTGCCTTGCCTGGCTTTTAAATTAGTTGTTACTAAAGCGGTGGAGTTTGTTCTAAACCATTCCTTTTTGCTCGATCTTCTGAATTCTTGTTTACTATATGACATTTTGAGTATTGTTTTCTTTGCTATATATCCGTAGGCTAATAGGTAGCGGTGGTGTTTGTTCTAAACCATTCCTTTTTGCTCGATCTTCTGAATTCTTGTTTACTATATGACATTTTGAGTATTGTTTTCTTTGCTATATATCCGTAGGCTAATAGGTAGCGGTGGTGTTTGTTCTAAACCATTCCTTTTTGCTCGATCTTCTGAATTCCTGTTTACTATATGACATTTTGAGTATTGTTTTCTTTGCTACATATCCGTAGGCTAATAGGTAGCCGTGGTGCAATTTTAAAGGTTCCTCCACTCAGATATCTTGATAATAATAGCCTTTATTAAACACAGTGTCTACAACTTAGAGGCATTTTTATTTGTTCTGGAGGTCTGGCATGGGACCTTGCAGAGAGAGATGATTGTGGAGTATTGGTGGAATTGTGATAATGGTGAGGGAAAAGAGGAGAACGCCGAGAAAAGCTCTTCTAGCCCGCTTTGTCCACCACAAATTCCTTCATGACCCAGACGAAGATCGAACCTAAGGTTAATCACTCTGCCGAGGCGAGGTAACTCTGATATCTTTGAACAGGTATTTCCAACTGCTGGCTCTGTGATGTCACACATTCTGGAGCTCCTTGAGAGAGGAAACTTAGGTAAAGGAGCAAAACGGGGAGTGGCAGGGGAAGGGATGAAGATTTTTAAATAGTAGTGGATTTAATAAATCCTGTTTCTCAATTTTATTAAATTGACAGAATGATGTTACCTTTCATACCGACTTGCTTATTTTTAAATTAGATTTTTTTAAGTAAGTTATTTTACGACGCTTTATCAACGGCTGAGGTTATTTAGCGTCTGAATGAGATGAAGGTGATAATGCCAGTGAAATGAGTCCGGGGTCCAACACCGAAAGTTACCCAGCATTTGCTCATATTGGGTTGAGGAAAAACCCCGGAAAAAACCTCAACCAGGTAACTTGCCCCGACCGGGAATCGAACCCGGCCCACCTGGTTTCGCGGCTAGACGCGCTAATCCCGTTACTCCACAGGTGTGGACTTTTCTAATTTAAAAGTGATAGCATTAATAAATCAGTAACATGCTAGGTGGGCGAGGTTCACGAAATGTAAAAAGCTAGTTGGCATAAATCTTTAGATGAAGAAGAGCAGCGAAGAAATTGTGAAACAGTGAAAAGAAAAATACTAATCTTTTTGACATCACATAATCTTCCTCTTTGTTTATCACCTACTTTCCTCGAGATTTTTCTGGCGTAGAAAGTCGATAAGCAAGTCATTCTACTCCTACTAACATTTCTCCTTGCAAATTTGTTTTTTTTTATTACCACCTATGCATGATATAATAAAATTGTAAGAACAGTCATACTCTGGTCCACCGCTGTGGAGTAACGGTTTTCATGCCTGACCGTGCAACGAGCTGGCTCGGGTTCAAATCCTGTTGGAACAAGTCACCTGGTTTAGGTTTTTCCGGGGATTTCCCTCAACTAATTGAAGCAGAATTGTTGAGTAACTTTCGGCGTTGGAGCTCGGAATCATTTCATTATCATAATTACACTTCCCCTCTTTCATCATCATCATCATCATCATTTCCCATATTTCGGTCTTGTTCTGATGTAAAGTCCGGATCAGCTTACTTAATACCCTAAAAGTGAAACCTAACCATTTTTACCTCATTACTACTAATGCTAGTGGGTTATGGTGATTTTCTAGTCTGAAGGTTGAATTTTCTTTTGCCAACTTCGTTTCGAATTTCGTACTGAGAAATACTACAACTGGTAGTGATTTTCTAACTGTTATGTTTGCAGCAGAAACAGCTGTTGCCAGCAGTGGAAATTACGAAAATTCAAATTGTTCTAGATTTCTGAGCCGATTACTGGAAGCTAGTGAAATTCGAACATACTAATAATTAATTAATATAATAATAATAATAATAGTTATTTTATGTGATGTGGTTACAATTCAAGATTATAGTCAGGTAAATGTAAATAAATATAACATATGGTGTGATACAAGCAATTGGGTGATCGATAGAAAATACGCATGGAGACAGCAATTATAACTAAAATAGCAAAATTATTAGGAGTAAGTAAGTATTCTTAAGCATACATTTTAATGTGGCATTCTGTTTTCGGAGTCATCACTAATCATTTCACGTGCTGAAACAAAATAAATTTTTAGGTTAGGTCTCGTGAATCGTAAACTGTTTAGTCAAAGCAATGAATTTCATGTTGTCAGACAAAATACATTTTAATATTACATCATATTAATCTACTAATTTCCAACATAATGTGCGAGAGGTCCACGTGGAAAATATAGGCCTACTCTTTCACAAATTATTGAACCATTTAGAAAAAAACTTCCTACATAAAGATGAGATGTAGTAAATAAGCAAAACATCGTTTAAGTTCATAGTATATTATTATTATTATTATTATTATTATTATTATTATTATTATTATTATTATTATTATTATAGATTAATAAAATAATAATGTACACAAATTTTAATGCCAATTTTCAACAAATTGGTTAGAAATGTATGTGTTTGTCAGCCGTTCATTACTATACTCTATCGGCTTACACGAAAGATGGGCAACATGACAACTCTGCTTTCCCTTCTCTGTAAGCTGTCAAGTCAAGGTATAGCAATAATCATGCTGTGGGCGGGGTTTGAATTCGCGACCTTGGTTTCCACTTATCATCAAAGCTACAACTTGAATATGATTCACTTCTATCAATCTGTGCGCTAGGTCTGCAGTCATAAACTATTGACTCCAACTGCAACGCGTTAGGAGCATCAGTTTGTGGTTCACTTGACTTCCAATTATCGTAGCGTAAACACATCCAGCCTAAGAAATTTAAAGGCAGCAATGTCTGGATTGTTATTTGGCACAATAAACATGTCAGCTGTGAGTAAGGCATTAATCTTCAAACTCAGAGCTTACGCTGCCAGATCTACTGTATATCAGAAAACAGGATAGGAAAGGAAAATTATAAGAGAGAGACATACGAAATACGAGATGTGGAATTAATAATTTAGAATGTCTACAGTAATAGGATGTAATTAAAGGAACATTGATACAAGAAACAATAAGCACGATACCGGGAAATATGACTCAAAATTCACAAAATTACTGCAAGATAATACGTACGCAGACACAGCGTTGGACGAACGAATAGAGGAGAGAGAGGTGGGTAAAACGTCAGGAGTCCCTAACCAGTTCTGATGCAACCCACTCTAAACATACAAGATCCGTATTACAGAAAGAAGAGAGGAGGGGAAAAGCGTGGCTTCTGTGTGCAGTGTCGGATTGTTATGTTTTGCATGTAAACACAAATTCACTCTTAATTCAGGGGATCAGAAGCAAAGGGGTGCAAGTGACATTTGTAAACAAAAAATGAGTTAAATGCATCCAGCTTAAGCTAAAACATAAAACATTGAGTGGAAAGCTGATACATCTTTTAACGACATTACATATTAAAATTTACAATTGGAACTTCACGGAATTTACGAAAGTAACTAATGTTCACTAGGTTATGAAGTGCACTAGCTTAGGTATTTGATACTAAATTTGATAGAAGGCTAAGTGGATATGAGTGTCATTTTGGGAGCTGGAAAAATCTATCATACGGGATTGAACCCGGAACTTTTCTAGTCTTTTAGTCAGGAAACTACTTGACCACCTAGGTCGCATAAGCTTACCAGTAAATAAATTAATTACTGGTATATTGTTATTTAAAACTTTTACGTGTTTCGAGATATGTGCACCTTATCCTATCCTTTGCAATGCATATAAAATGCTAGGTTTTATCTTTATTAACTATAAATATTTCAATATATTTACCTTACAAAAAATTACATATTAGTTACGTTAAAATTGTTCGATGATTTGGAATCCAGTGGCAATTTAATATAATTTATAAATTTCTTTGGATAAGTTCAAAATAAATTTCTAAAATACCGGTATATATATATATATATATATATATATATATATATATATATATATATATATATATATAGGCTTATTTAAATGTTTCAGTTATTATCCAAGAAATGAAACATAGTCTATATATTTACAATTAAATTTTTCAAACTTTATGCTTTATTACGTAGAAAAAATTTCAGTGCTTTTCTCTTTTTATATAAATTAATACATAATAAAATACACGATATCAGTATACATGACAAAATATTTTATATCCCTCCAATTCTCCTTACAAATCCCGTCGTTTTTTTTCAATTGCAAAACTAAATAGAAATTCAAATTACTATGTTCCTATTGTCTATTGAAGGATGCACTGGAAAAAGTGGTGAATGGAAGAAAAGTTCGGTTCAGAAGAAGATATCAGATGATAGACTACATTAAGTTACATGAATAATATGCAGATATTAAAGTGAAGGCGGAAATGAGGAATGATTGAAGAATGCTAAGATTATGGCGAAAGACTTGCCCATAGGCAGAACACTATGAATAAATTAATGAATGAATGGTCTTCAAGTTTGAGAATGGATCCAAAACCTGGCAAGTGTAAATGCAATTTATGGCAAAAAGAAAGACTCTGTTGGAAAATATTTTCTCGGAATATTCATGTTTCAGCTGCTGTAATGCCACTTTATATACAGAGTGTCCCAAATTGATGTATACACATTTTGAAACACTATTTCTCAGCAACGAGATGAGACAGAAATACGATTTTTGCGGTTTTGTATTCCTTAAGCCCGTACATGTTCACAATGGCCCTTTCCGCCATAGTAAACTCCGAACAACGACGTACAACAGAGCGAAATATCAACTGGATTGTTGCTAATGGAATATAATTACAGGCATGTTCAATCTGAACTCTCAGTTACTCCAGCGTTTGTGGTTTTGTGGCGTGCACTGTGTCCTTTAGAGCTACTCATAGATAGAAGTCTGTAGAGATTAAATTCAGAGATCGAGGAGGGAAATCCGCAGTACTTCCTCTTCGTCCTATTAATCTCTGGGTTGCCCTCATTTAGTGCGTGGACAAGTCTTGGAAAGTAGGCTTCCAATTTTGAGCTCGCAAAATGAACACTGGATTTACTGATACCAATCTCACGAGAACATTGCCTCATTGACGTCTTTGGGGATTGTGCAAAAGCCTGCATGACTGTATCAGCACTCTCGTTATCGGCGGAACTTCTCTTTCTTTCGCACCGCCCTTTCAACGCATCTTGCACCGTTCCCTCGACTCCAAACTTGTCTCTGATTCTTGTGATAGTTAACCTTGTTGGTGGTTGTGTTCCAAATTCAACCCTCCAACGTCGTTGAAACTCAGTAACATTCTCCAGAACCTCAACAAGATTCTCCACTTTCCAATAACATTTCAGTATCCACTTACGTTCATCGAATGATAATTGGCCCACACCTGTGAAGTAACGGTTAGCTCGTCTGGCCGCAAAACCAGGTTGCCCGGGTTCGATTCCCGGTTGGGGTAAGTTACCTGGTTGAGGATTTTTCCGGGGTTTTTCCTCAACCCAATATGAGAAAATGCTGGATAACTTTCGGTGCTGGACCCCGGACTCATTTCACCGGCATTATCACCTTAATCTCATTCAGACGCTAAATAACTTAAGATGTTGATAAAACGTCGTAAAATTACCTACTGAAATAAAAAATCGAACGATAATTGCACCGTCATGTTTGCTTATAAACAGATGAACATGTTTCCATGCTTTCACTATATTCTGAATTATAAACCGTAAAATCGTATTTCTATCTCATTTCTTTGCTGTGAAATAGTATTTCAAAGAAAATATATATTTCATACTTGTGCAGAAAATATTTTGAAATCGCTGATACTATCTTCACACTAGATGAAATTATAACATTTATGCTGAGAGAATTCTACGGAGTAAGCAAATCGTAGCCACGACATAGCTCAGCTCAGACGGTAGAGTATTTGCATAGCCTACTCATCTGGGGCTGCGCTCGGGCGTGAGTTTGATTCCCTTTTGATCTGATTACCTGGTTTGGTTTTCCAAGGTTTTCCCCAACTGTAAGGCGAATGTCAGGCAATCCATGGCGAATCCTCCCTTATCTCACCAAAACAATATTTCGCTATCATCAATTCCGTCGAAGCTAAATAACCTAGTAAATGATACAGCATTGTTAACAAATAATTACAAATTCCTCACAGTTGGCATACACGTTTTAATCTTCTGTATATGACAGTGAATGTTAAATGAATAAAGTGACGCATGAGACAGAAAAATTCTAAATGACTGATTGCTATAAAAGAACAGTACAAATAAAAATATTATTAACTCGTTTTAAACTTTGGTATCCTAGAGACTATTTGTTTTCTTTTATTCTTTCGAGAATTTCTCCTTTGATTCTATCCCTTTCTAGTATGAGAATTTATGACGTGTTAAAATAGAACGAAGGACGTCATTTTAGGCAACACAAACGAAATTCTTGCGCCATGTTCTAGAAAATATGTTTAACATATAGTGTATTGCACAGGAATCGACCTCGTACATTTGACACACATTTGCGTTACGATGATTATTCGAAAGCAATGACTCCTTTCCTTCGCTTACAAGTATGGCAGTGGAAGAGGGCTGCTTATGTAGTCTAAGTAGTTATTTGCGTATTTCTATCCATATTTTGTAACTTTCACTTCTCTGCAGCATATTTGTGGGCTTTCTTTTTGAAACCCAGTACATTCAAGAACAGCACAATAAGTTTTCAAAAGGAAGTCTGATATAGCTAAAAGTGAGGAACGACTATAAAATTCTCATGCAGGTATGTAAACTACAAGTATTAATAAATAAAACAGAAAATTTTATTTTTGCTTGGAATAATAATTGCAGCAGAACTTGACGTTCTCTCAAAAGCTTTTGGAAACAGTGATTTGTAAAGAAGTCTTAAAAACAGGGGCCCAGAATAAAGAAAACATTGAACCTAATGAAATTAATAAGCGTTTCAATAATATAATTATTTAGTAACCAGACATGGATATTGGTACTGTTTTTTTTAGTTTTGGCTTATGAAAGGTAGAGGAAGTAGTTTAAAAACATTCAAGATCGGATGGTTCTTTCCCTCTGTGATCAAAAGAAGTGTTCTTACGATTGTTTGGTTTCAGGACCGTACGATAAATGCAACTCATTACGTCGATACATTGAAGAAGGAGTCTCTAATTGTGGAAATCGACAAGAGAAGAAAGAACATGACATTTCCTACCATGATAACGAAAACTGGCACACATCGACTTGACAATAGGAAACAAAATAATTTGTCTTTTCACTTCCATCTACTTGACAATCTCTGTCGTCATTCGTCGACAGTAGTGTTTGCACTGATGCTGTCATCAATCAGAGAGATGCTAACATGCAGGGATAGAGTTCTTTTTTATAGCATTGAAGAAATTGGAGATGACTGTGTAAAGAAATAATAGTAGGCCTATGTCGGTAAATCCTTTACTATGATGTACAGTATGTGAATTTTATATCCTAATCTATAGTAACATCGCAAAGAAAACAGCAGGCATCACTTTCGGATATAATTCGTAGACTCTATCATATCTTATTCTAATTTCCTAAGCTGGGGAAATAAAGGGTTATATTATGATAATAGTAATCGAATGAATCTTACAGTGTGTATGAAAACACTTGAGCATAAAAAATTCAAAACTCAAGGGAGAGCAATATGGAACATAACGCTGAAAGAACGACTCTTTGTGGACTACGCCCTGTAACGTGGATCTGCTCTGTCAATCCCAAGGGATCGTGGCTACGTCTGTAGTGTCTTGATGAGTTATGGGTTTGTTTGTCTCACATACGCTGACTTTCCTCTGTGACGCAGTGCTTGGACGTTACCTACGAAGTAGTGCAAGAGAAAAAGAAAAGGTCACGTATGCCATTTTGGCCGCTATCTGTTTGAGGAAGTAATAAAATAACTTTCTTTGCTATGAATATCTTAACTGAATACTCGCATCTGCTATTTTCCTTCTTTGTTTTACTGTTTACAGCTGAAAGTAACATTTACGAGACACTTCTTACAGTTAGCTATTCGCAGGTAGTCTGACCTTAATAACGTAAGTTGAAACCCACAAGCAACGAAGATTTGAGTGAGAGGGGAAAGACAGCCTACATTCAGTTTCCCCCTGTTATTTTCAACATCTGCAGAATTAATTAATATTTTGTTATAAACTAGGTACTACTATTTAATTTTAAATTCCTTCGATTACATCCAATAAACTTTTACAACTACAGATTTGAGCGATGTGCAACTTTACAAGTTTGAACACAGGTCTGGTTTTCAATTGTCAAGCCAGATGATACTGAGCGTCATTTATGGCCAGGTTCGAGTTCTCCATAATCTTCCATATCGTGGTATACCCCACCGTTCAGTGGTACGTACATATCATTTGGAATTATCATTCGATTATGCAAAATAAATAGACAATCAACACTAAAGATGTATGACTTGAGGCTTTCCCGGTGTTTGATGTAGAATAGCTCTTCTCGGGTTCTCAGCCAGGTGAGTTGGAGATTTGCTTCAAAGCTTTCGAGGGCTAGATCTGCATCTTCTTCAGGGAATGAAGTGATGTGGGACTATGTCTAGCCGGTATATATACAATAGTAGGACTTCCCGCTGCGGGCCAAACAGGAGCCAGGCGCATTCTTAGGACACCTGGTGTCTACAAAATACCTTGTGAGTGTGGGAAATGCTACATCGGGCAGACGGAACGCACCATTATGGAACGCTGCAAGGAACATCAACGCATCATAAGACTATATTACCCCGATAAGTCTGCAGTAGCCCAACACAGCCTAGAAACGGGCCACAAGATAATTTCGGCGCCACTACCATCTTGGACAAGACATCAGGTTACTGGGACTTGGTTATCAAGGGAGCCATCGAAATCCAGCTAGATTGCAATAATTTCAATAGAGACGGTAGTCTACAGCTGAGTACAGCATGGAAACCTGCCATCAATAGGCTTCGACCACCAGCACACGGTAGGCAGTCGGGACCAGCAACTAGCTCCTGATTGGCCACCGCTTCCACCAACCAGAATGCGCCCTATTTTTGCATATATACCGGCTAGACATGGTCCCACATCTAGTTTTGTACAGCCCCAACCCCTTGCAAGGACGAGTTTTGCGAACCTTTTAAATTTGTCCTCCCAATTCTCTTTCGATTTTTCGATTTTTTCGTCCCACATCACTTCATTCCCTGAAGAAGATGGCAGAGCTAGCCATCGAAAGCTTGGAATTAAATCTCCAACTCACCTGGCTGAGAACCAGAGAAGAGTTATTCAACACTAAAGATATAATTTCAACTCGTCTACAAGAGTTTCCTTCATCCTTTTCCTCATTACATTTCCGAATCTGTCGATCCTAGAAACTGTAACCACAGTCACGAAGCTTGAGTTGTGAGGGTGCTAGGAACAATAGACTGTGCCTGTACTATTTCGCTTTATTTGTAATGAGGCGATATTAGCGATCCTAGTGGTTAGCAACTATGGATGCATATTTACTACGTATTGAGCTTTGTGACTGTATATACTAGACTGCTGTAACGCAGATGTTAGTACTTGACTAATGTATTCTTAATAATCATCTTGCTTACAGGGTTTTGACTAAGTTATTGCATTTGAAAACTCACTTGAATTACTTCTCGGTCTTTAAACGTTTTTCGGTCCGCCGAGTTAGCTCTGTGGTAGCGCGTCTGCCTCCGGACTAGCCGACCTGGGTTCGATTCCCGGCGGTATCAGAGATTTTCGTCTAAAATTTCTACATCAGGACTAGGAGAGGTGGCGGTGCACAACTCCCAATCACTAGATTGTGCACCAATATGCCTGCGTTAAATCCCAAATGTGTCTGCAGTGCATATAAAGAGAAGGCTTTATGTCATTGTTGATGGTGATTCGTCCGTCGTCCCTCCCTCACTACGCTTCCACTAGTTAGCTAGTTAGCTCACGTACCTGCATTATACAAGGCACGCATTCATTTTGTTTCACGAGATAACGAATGACCTGTACATCTAATAGGCCTATTTATAAGCTGCAGACTTTCCATTTTTGCAATTTTCTCAAAACTTAATACTTAAGGATATTTATAGTTTCTCAAATAACAGATTCAGCTATGGTTCGGGCTTACACCTGTGTCTATGATTTGGGTTGTTTGATTGCTCTGTTTCTCTTATGGTAAATGTCCGGTGTGTCAGACATGACTATTCTGTCAGTTCTTATGTTTCTTCTAACAAATAATGATGATTATTGTTGTTATTATTGTTACTATCACTGCTGCATGGTATATGTCGATATTAGCAGTGTACGCTGTTAGGTTCATGTGCTAAATGCTTAGTTCTCCGACTGACGTCAATATCCTGATTCTGTGTAGAGCCGTTCCTGCATACCAGGCGATGGCTATTTGAAAGTGGTGCTCAGCTAAGCCAGGAGATTGCTCTAAAAGTGGAAAGAAAAACAGAAGACTGCAGCGGCATTAGAGGGAATTGCCATGGAAATGTATTCTGAAGAAAACGACGCTGTTTTTGCGTTCTGTTTCTACAACAATATTCGTCGTAATGATGAAACTTTTAATTCAATATCGTCGATGCGTTGCTATGGAGACTGTCGCGCTGTGCATAATTACGCGAATGGAGTCAACAGGCAATTATAAGCTGACGTAAATTGTATTTCTGGATCAGAAATTTGGGCGGGGCAGGTGAAGGAAAGGTGAAGTAGGAAGTAGACTCGACATCCGGGTGGTGCACTGTCCTACTCAATTAGTTAGCGTGCTAATTACAGGCAATCACTCTGGCGTATAAGCTTCATCATGATTATCATCAATGATTGCGTTTTTCTACCAGCTCAACTATGTAAATCTTATCCACTATAGATATTTTGGCGGAGAAAATGCTAAATGATACAAGATTTCTTGGGATACCGTCATCGCCTGTTTTAAAATACTCTGAGATTTTCTATAATAAAATTAAATACAACTTTATTCAGGATAGCTGGTCATATGAATCCAACAGAGAATCGGCCGAATACAAAGCTGCTAATGATGTTAATATTTTATTAATAAAAGTAAAGTGTATTTTGTACATTGTTATGAGTACTCTCTCCTATTCTTTCTGGATGTCGCGTCGGCACCGTAAGAGATGATATGATCTTCGGCTTCATTTTAACCTCAGCTTAGACACTCTTCTTTTCTTAGAATCGAGGAAATTCTTTGACTTCTCTTCTGAATTCTTTGTTTGAAACAAAAGTAACGGGTCATCCAGAATCTTACCAACAGGATTCTGAGACAGCAAATTATTTAAAGGAACTTTCAGAATATTCAAGGATAGATATACTATTGTGTGGGTTGACTCCCCAACTTAATCATCAAATCCAACTTCTTGTGAATTTTACATCTGTGATGTTGTAAAAGAGAAAGTAGGCCTACACAATGAAATCCAAATAATCTGAGAGAACTGAAAATTACTCGTAGCATCCGTAAAAAACTCCATTTCTCAGCGGTAACTGCAGCAAGTGATGCATATTTTCTTAAAGAGACGCAACAAATATTTTAAACAAGAAAAAAAAAAGTTTTAGCATCTCTTTCCTTAATTTGCGTGAGTAAACACTGTTTAACTGTTTATATTTAGTAATATTTTACATTTATAGTTTGTGGTGTGTCGAATTACCGATACTGCGCTGTCCATCACCGATAACAAGCTGTCTGCGTAATCAAAGCCTTCAAAGGACTCGGCAGAGAGCCAGCTTGCCTCGTTGCGGTTTCTCTACATTGTATTCGCCCAGTATATTTTTCAGTAGCGTACGATTACACCTATTTGGAAGAGGATATAGTGCAATCCATATGTAAATTACTCCGCTCAGTTACTGCTGGTAAGCCATCGCTATGAGACATAAGAAAAAGATGACGTCTGCCACTGCACCACAAACAAAACTCGGAACGGATAAGTATTGGATGTTGATGATTAGTTCAAGATGCGTCATCTACGCGACGCTTCGAAGGCCTAGCCTCATGTTTGCTAGCAAGAGCAAGTTTATGGACGTGTTTCCTGCAATACGAGCCGCTCGTTTCTTGTGTATGAACTTGTTGAAGAGTTGTTTCGAAGTTGCTGCCTAGAATCTCAAGTGTCGGCCGTCAGACGTTATGCGGCCTATAAACAGTTCCAACCTGTAGGGTCGCTGTGCTTTTGTTTCAAATTGCATTCTCTCGCTCTCGTTGTCATGGAGATGAGGCAATATCTCGGAGTTTCAACATCAGAAACACGTCATTGAACTGGAGACTACGTGATTTAGATATCCCAACAGTATTGCAAGAAAAGGCGACAGACTGTTTCCTCTGGCCGTGAGTCGATTGCACGGTCGAATTAATGTAGAGAATTCGTGCTCTTTTGAGCTCGCGTACTCTGTTGAATACATATTATTACTGACGCTTATGAAATACCGGTGGCAGATTTCTGTCGTGTAAACTATTCCTGTTAATTCAGTTTCTTCTAATACTTTTTCTACAATTAAATATATAATTATGTTGTGGCGAGCCGAATTAGTCTCTTGTAGCTGTTGAGCGCTGTTTTAGAACTCAATATGGACGTGAATCACCAGCACACCGGTTCTGGAACATCAAACTATTTTACGTGTTAAAAAAAATTCGAATGATACTAAAGTCCATTGTTTATATACTTGGAGTATAGTATAAAACTCACCTAAACATTCTGTATTCTGTGCTTTGGGACAAAAAGATACATTTTCGTCCTTTTTAAATGCAAACAAAATACATTCTTTACATTATTTCAAAAGTAACAGATTTGATTTAATTTATTAACTTACGGTTTAAGTGCCTGCAGACGCATGTATAATTAATTTTTCTCCTTAAATCGTTTTTGCTGGTGATATTATTTTCATACTTAAGAAAATCAGTACTTAAAAATAATACGCACATGAAAAGTATTAGTCGTTTATAATGAGATTCTACTATGTTATATCGAAACCAACTAGTCGTTAAAAACAATTTAAAATGGAAATAATCTACGAACTTCTTCTCTCGAATATGAAGATGTTTTTTATAATTTACTGCGAAAAAAACATACAATTATGTATTACGAAGAATGGCTCACGTTCGTCTTGTCTGTTTTTTTTTTTTTTATATTTACGGCGAGGAAGAAATTCTGACTATACCTGGTTACTACGTTCGCTTAAATGTTAAGTATATATTTTTTGTCATTTAAGTTCCTTTCTCGTTGCTCTACTTCTCTAACTGCTACAGTTCCGTTAGTTTTGGAAATCCATTCCTGCAAAGAGCTTTAAAATGTACAGTACTATCTGAAGTTTCAAAGTGAAGTTTTGTCGATATTAGTTTCTTAGAGGAAATTAAAGTACGTCTTTTGCTCCACTCCTGTAACAACTACAGTTGCGTTAATTTTGAAGAGGAACTCGTATAGAAGCTTTAAATTATTGTTGTTTGATAATTTTGTAAGTAATTAATTTTTCTGGTAATTTATACACAGTTCATACACAACATTAATCGCTTTATTTTACATAAGGATAAAAATTTAAGAAATAGTAGGCCTACAGTTTTTAATAAGTCGTACTTTTTGTTATTTATTGAAGTGAAACCCATTAATGTTCGTGTAAAATTATGTTTCATGTGCTTTATTCCTGGTTTAATTGACTCATTTCTACTGAATACGAAAAAAATGACAGGGTATCATATCACTATACGTTTATGCTATTCGTGATTGTTATTGTGAGCGTGGTTGGGATTATAAGTTTGTTTTGGATTTGAAATAGGGTTAATAAGTTGTTAGTGACAATCAAGGGTTAATAAGATCCAAGGGGGATAATAAGAGAGAGCGCTCGTGTTTTTATAAACTTGACACTGAAAGATCAATCACCATGATTACGTTTGACGCCTTCAGCTTCTTAGAAATTATAGGTGGCTTCTTGGAAACTATCCGGGAGAGATTCTTTTAATCCATCCGGCTACCGGAGTAACTCAGGTGGTAGATCGTTTGCCTGTTGTTTCAGAGTTGCGCTCTAGCATGGGTTCAATTCCCACTTGGCCTGATTACCTGGTTAGGTTTTTATGAGTTTTCCAACTATAAAGCGAATGTTAGGTAATTGATGACGGATCCTCGGTCTTATCTCGCTAAATACCACCTCGTTATTGCAAATTCCATCTGTGCTAAATAACCTAGTAGTTAATACAGCTTCGTTATAGCCTATAACCGACTAAAAACATACCCGATATGAAACACGTAGCATTCAATTTCAATAGAGCAATTTTCAGGAAACGGAATGAACCGATAAAATCTGCCTCAGAAAATGCACTCGATTTTGATCTGTCCAGAAGCAAACACTGATTCCTTTGGCGAAAATTTGATAGTTGATTGTTTGAATTAGGTTACACGGAAAATCGTTGTTAGGTAATGCAATAATTAATTTCATCACATAGCGGTTCCACCGCACTCAACATTCTCCAGCAGCTTACTGCAAACAGTGAGTGGCCTCAAACACACGGCTCGCCGTAATATGAAACGGCTCAGTCACTAATCTCACTGTAATTATAAATTGAGTCCCAGCACACTGGTGAAGACTCTTTAACGCATCGAACGCGTCCACTGATTGCCGCTATGCTGTCAAAGCGACAGAAATATCCCATTATTCTTGTTTGTATTTTTCCTTATACGAAGTACATAGAAAGTATTGTGAAACTGCAAATATGATGGATTTGGAAAATTGTATACATATGTTCGCCTTCCTTGATAAAGAGCTCTGTTTTCTGCTTTTTATATCATGAACTTAAATTATAGATGGATTTGTAATAGAATCGCATTTTCCAGAATACGCCAAGCTCATTTATACTAATAATAAATCTGTAGCCAAAATTTTTCTGGTAATTTTCGATTTTCCAAAAATAATTGGTGTTAACATGTATAATTAATCATCCTGAAACTGATAATCGCTTTTTTGAAATTTTTGTTTGTACGTCTGTCTATCTGGATGTTTGTTACCTTTTCACGCGATAATGCCTGAACCGATTTATATGAAAATTGGAATATAAATTAAGTTCGTTGTAACTTAGATTTTAGACTATATGGCATTCAAAATACTTTATTTACAAGGGGTGATATAAGGGGGATTGAATTAAATAAATCGAAATATCTCCCTTATTATTAATTTTAGTGAAAAATGTTACATAACAAAAGTTTTTTTTAAAAACGACTTCCGATAAATTTTATTCTGTGCAAAATTTTGATAGGACTAATATTTAATGAGATAAATGAGTTTTAAAATTAAAATAACGCCATCTATGGCGCTGCAATTAAATAAAAACAAATGACTTCGTCTATAAGGGGCTTTGGACAACAACAATCGAAAGCTATTAAACATAGCTACAGAGAATGATTCTGTGTTTGTATGAAGTAATATCGGAAGCTAAATTAACCGATTTGTATAATTAATTATTATTTCACCATTGGAAAGTGTAGTTTCTCTAGATGGACATAATGCTATAATGTTATTACAGTAACTTCTCATTGAATCGAGGACAGGTAAGATTAAAATACCTTCTTATGCACAGAAAACCTGATAGGCTATTCTGTATATTTGTTTCCTGTATTTCTTAAAATAATGTTTATGAACACATTAATTTTCATCTCTGAGAATTAAGGAACAACGAGAATGTATTGTTTTAGTATGCAGTAGTAGTACGTTAGCTTAGCGAACCATTATTTTATAATTCAAATTTTAACTATGCTCAATTGAATCGTGTTAAAATAAATAAAATATGCAATAAATGCAATGTAAAAAAATTGGATAATGAGCCAAGCAGATTACGTTGTAAAAGTTGTTCCTCCTGAGATTCAAAGCCCCCACAACAAATTAAAAACTTACTTATCGGAGTACATCAGTTATCAACACATTTTTATGCAATATAATATAATATAATATAATATAATATAATATAATATATAATATAATATATAATATAATATATAATATAATATAATATAATATATGATATAATATGATATAATATGATATAATATAATATAATATAATATAATACAGTGCGAGCGAAAAGTTTCTCCGCAGTGCTTGTTTAGCCATGGTGTAGCCGAGAATCCACTGGGAAGAGAATTTAAGTGGCAGCACTGGCCGCTAAGCATATGATGGACTGAGGATGTGAGGTTGTCAAACCGGAATGAATGGGGAAGTGTCAACTTTCTACAGGATTACTCTCCAGCTTTCTACGGAATTACTATAACTAATGGAGTTGCGGAGGGACTTTTGGATCGCACTGCATAATATAATATATATTAATAATAAATCTGTAACCGAAATTTTTCTGGTAATTTTCGATTTCCCAAAAACAATTGGTGTTAACATGTATAATTATTCATCCTGAGACCGAAAATCGCTTTTTTTTTTAATTTTTGTTTGTATGTATGTATGTATGTATGTATGTATGTATGTATGTATGTATGTATGTATGTATGTATGTATGTATGTATGTATGTATGTCTGGATGTTTGTTACCTTTTCACGCGATAATGGCTGAACGGATTTCGATGAAAATTGGAATATAAATTAAGTTCGTTGTAAGTTAGATTTTAGGCTATATGGCATTCAAAATACTTTATTTAAAAGGGGGGTTATAAGGGGGCCTGAATTAAATAAACCGAAATATATCGCTTATTATTGATTTTTGTGAAAAATGTTACATAACAAAAGTTTCTTTAAAAATGATTTCCGTTACGTTTCATTCCAAGCAAAATTTTGATGGAACCAAATTGCACCAAAAACGGATGTTCTCTGCACCAAAAACGGATGTTCTCTGAACCAAATGATCATATTTTAATTATTTGCATGTAATAACAATTAAGAAACATGTTAAAGGAATTATCATTGCACTAAATGAGTGGTCTCTGGACCAAAATGATCGAATTTTAAATATTTAAATACAATTTAAATTAAGTGACATATTAAACGATTTATCCTTCTATCAAACACGAATGTTCCCTGGACCAGATGTTCTATTTTAATTATGTAATTACTTTATATTTATTTCTAACAAGTGCAGCGGAGCGCACGGGTACAGCTAGTAATACATAATACATAAATAACATTGCCTTAAGCCTGAGACAAATACCGGGACATCATTTTATTTTTACTAACACTTCTAATATTAACCTGGCTATACCTTTGTATTAATGGTTGAGAACCGGAAACGCTGCTTTCTACCCCCTTCCACGACCGGAGTTTGACGATACTGGCGTAAATTAGAAACAGATCTCTTTACTAGGTATAGGAGGGAAGAAAAGTAGTTAATCCATTTACGTAAACTAGGAAATATCACGAGTTTGATAATTTTATTAGATTTTTCTTCAATCAAAATACAGTACAGTATTAACATTAAGTGTTTTTACTCACGAACCGAGCTTTCCATGCGTACGTATTAATTATGCAGTATATATTATGTCTACAGCACATTAGCGTACAATATAGAGCGTGAATTTAAATTGAAAAATAATAATAATAGGGATAATTAAACACAGTTTTGAAAATTGTGGCCGTTCATTTCGATACAGGCTTCAGTTCTTTTGTGTACATTATCTCATTTTAGATTATTGTACCTAATTCCAATTTCCAGTTTCGTCCTTCGTAATAGTAACTCATGTTGAAATAATTCTGGACCTCTCTATAAAAGAGTACCTTAGGTACTGTAAATTAAATCTTCACATCTGCCCGATCCGAAAAGATAAAATTACTCAGATTGCTATTTACTGTCTGTCCAAGTGGTTATGTCGCAGGATCGTAGAAAGGGAGGAAATCACGTGACAATTAATTAACGAGGCCTTTTTATTTAAGTTATTTTAAACAGTTGTACAATATTACGTAGAAGTCCAATTGTTAACATAAAATGTTTTCAGAAAAGAGCTAAGACAGTCCAACCACTAGTCTTTACAGAGGGGCAGAAGCAGTTGGGGGGGGGGAACCGGGGTGTGACGTAAGCAAACGGACGCACAGTATCTGTGCGAAAATGTGATTCATTATTGAATGCTCTTTCTTCACTGGAAAACGCAACCATATTTCTGGAACGTACTATACTCACTAACTCAATACTATTTACTATGATCATAAGGCGACTTTGATTGCATATGCGGTCTTGATTGTGTGTGGAGGGCGGTTGAACTTCATTAATAGAAGGGGTGGGAGTGAACTACATTAAAAAACTCAGGTACAATAAAAATTAAAGTTAAAATAAAATGATGTCCCTGTATTAGGCCTACAGGTAGATTCTCAAAACAGTTAGGCTGTATATTGACCACTGCACTGCAGTTTTAAAGGCGCGTGAGGGAAAGAAGAGAGTGTGCTGGGAAGTTTTCCTCCCACTCTACTCTTCCACTTTCAACTAGCTACCAAACTAACCCCAACCATAAGGTTTCTGACTATGAGATACGGCGCAAGCATGCTTATAGTTTCACTAGATAACGAAGGACATGTACAGAACATGACTTCCAACGAAACATTTACATCGAATATAATGCATCCTACTTTTACGACCAGAAAGAGGAACTGAATATGCACTGATTAGACATCCAATATTATATAAAACAACTGAAAACCAGACACTAAGAGGAAAGAGACTAACCAATCAGCGTATGATTTTGGCAGTATAGCCGCAGTTAGTATCGCTCGTCTCTTTGTTTATGCGCCCGCGTATGTGTGCGCGTGCAGATTTTTTTCATTAACCATATAAAAATTTCGTACGCTGAATTTGTTCACTATTTACAAGTTAAATGTCCCATAAAACATGAAATAATGCGCCAGAATTTTTATTCGTGAAGCGAATATAAAACAGTACAATATGGAAATTTACTGCGAGCATTTATAACAATTATTTATTTTACGATTCAAATCCTGTTACAATAATTATTCTCTACAAGCGACACCTCGTTACAATTCTTCACAGGCAGAGACTGTAGTAGCAAACTTCGTCATGGTATTTCGACTAGTCTCTTACCACATAACAATCGCTGTCCAGTTTAAAAGCACATGCTTGAAAAACCACTTTGTTTACATTACAGTTTGAGAGATGTACAGAAAATAACGATTACAAGCAATAGTAGCAAATAAAGCGATTATTAAAGCTATAATTATATAAATCAAAAACATTTATAAAATAACTTCAAATCAACGTAAAATCGTCACTTAGAAGTACAAAATATGTATTGTAAGACCTACTGCTAGGGTAAAGTACCATTTTTACATACTTTAAGATAGGCCTACTATATATACAGGGAACGGAGGTACTGTACTTACATTGTAACTAGATTATTACCAGTAGCCTTGTTCTAATAAACTTTACAAAAATCTATTTCTATAAAATCATCATCATCATCCGTTCACGTCGTAGACCTAATGACCTGTTTCAAACTCCAATCATCTCTTGTGAGGTCTTGCAATAAGTCTTTTCCCTCATTGTGTGTAGCGAAGCATCTGTCTAGGTAGTCTAGTACGCTCCATTGTTTGCACATGCTGAAGCCAGTCTTGTCTATATTGTTGTAGGCATTTAACAATAGGTGTTATTCCTAATTCGTGTTCCTCTTTTGATCCAGAAGATTTCAGCCAGCAGTTCTTCCTGAAAATCTCATTTCTGCAGTTGTCAATCTTGGGTCATTCGAATAGTCCAAACTTCACTGCTATAGCTGAGAACTGGTCGTTCCAAAATTTTATATAATTTAAATCTTGTTATGGTTTTGGACTTTTGTGACTGGAAAGACTTGATTAATGAGTCTCACAGATTTTGTTATAATTTTGGATTTTATTAAAAAATATCTTACTCTTCAAGGGTGTTAGGGTGTAACCTAAATATTTGAAGAGGCTTATCTACTCCAGTGTGAAATTATCGATTGAAATGTTACTTCCCACAGGCTGTTTACCCTTAAAAGCCATTATTTTTGTTTCTCTTGTTGAGACTTCTTATATATATATATATATATATATATATATATATATATGGGATTCAGTTGGTGAATAGAGTATTGCAATTCATCTTTGGTATTGCCGAAAAGGACTTGATCATCTGCATATAACAGAGTATGGAGGCCGGTATTTCCTTGGAGTGTGATGGATTCATGTATTGTCAGTCAAACGCCAACGTCGAATGATTGAATGGTGTGTGTGTGTGTATCTATATATATATATATATATATATATATATAGAGAGAGAGAGAGAGAGAGAGAGAGGTGACAGAGGTCAATCTTGTCTGATACCATAATTTATTGGTTTCGAGAAAGAAAATTTAGATTAAATGTTTATTGATATTATATTATTTTGACATCATAATTTGATTTGAAGTATCATCATCAGCTAAAATTTATAAGAATATCTTTTCTTTTTCAAATCGAAAGCTATGTGTAATGCTTTGTTAAATTTCTTACATTTTCCAATCAAAAGCTTTAATGTAAAATATCGTCTGCGTAGAATCGTCCCTTTGAAAAGCCATTTTGCTCTTCACCAAGTAAATCTCTATAGTGACTTTGTGCTTTTGTTGGCTATAATTTTTGCAACAATTTTATATCCGCTGTTGAGAAGACTGATCCCTCTGTAATTTTAGCAGCCCTTAAGATTTTCCTTTTTTAAAAATTGGTATGACAATATATATATATATATATATTTTTTTTTGCCAAAACCTTGGTGGCTCTTCGCCATTAATATTTTGTTTAAAGGTTTGAGATATCTTAATTTTAAAGTTTTATCAAGTATTTAAAAAGTTCGAGGTGTGTGTAGTGTGACTAACGGAGCATCAAACGTCTTTAAAATTAGGCACACCGTTAGCCGAATGGCTACAGTGTTAGCTTTTCACGCTGATAACCTGGATTCAAATCCTGGCGGATCTAAATGAAATTTGTGGAAGACGAAGACACGTTTCGGTAATAGGTTTTCTCGGGGCATTCCATCGTTGCTTCATTAATTTAATCACCATACGATGGTGTGTAGATCGCATCCCATGTTGCACTTAGGTCAATATCTATGATGACAAAAGGAACTACAGATTAGGCGTATCGCTCATAGATTAGACTCTTGGGTGAATTAAAGTGAAGTACACGCCATGAACAAAATGTTAATTGTATAGTTTTGTTTTGAATTATTTCAGATTAAGTGATTCTTTGCCTAAGAATAGGCCTACTCATTTCTAGAAAGTTGATTTCATTCTGATGACGAGTATATGCCCAGTCAGTTTAACCTTGCAGTTCATGTTCGAGAGAGTTCACTGAAACAACGTACGTAGGAGTGTGTGGGAAAATTCTTGGATATTAACTTGTTAGCTAGCGTAACACTTTAATGTAATTTCAAAGCATTAATGTTTAAATACATCCTGAAAGCAGTAGGTCAAAGGGAGCTCTTTGAGAGAAAATTACACTTTGAGCATTTTTAGCGAGAGACTGTCATAGTTTTATGACACACATTGTAACTTATTCACTGAGGCACAATGTTAATTAAGGAGAAAGAAAACAATTGAGGTCTGTTTTAAAAATGTTGTCTCAGCATTTTCCTGCAGGCTTGACATAGCAACGTCGGCCACCTAAGCCAAACTCTCCCGAACACCAAACCAGCAATTCATATCGCATTGCTAATATTGTCTAGGACGCACCTGGTGGTAGTACAGTAGAAAAGTTCTACATTTTTTATATTTACTATGTAATAATATCCCGGACTGCGCTCGGGCATGAGTTCGGGCTGATTACCTGGTTGGTTTTTTTTTCCCGAGGTTTTACCCAGCTGTAAAGCTGATGTCGGATAACGAATTCTCGGCTTCATCTCGCTATCACCAATGTTATCAATACCAAATAATCTAGTAGTCAATACAACGCCATTAAATAACCGACCAAAAATATTAATTTTTTAAGATTAATAATACCTGAAATATAAATAATGATAATAATAATTTATTATTATTATTATTATTATTATTTTTATTATTATTATTATAAATTTATCCTTTGAAAAGGTGGAAAAATTCAATTATCTTGGAGAAACAGTAACAAGTATAAATGAACTCGGGAGGAAATTAAACGAAAGGAAATATGAGACATGCCTTTTATTATTCGATTGAGAAGCTTTTGTCATCTAGTCTGCTGTCAAAAAATCTTAGTTAGAATTTATAGAACAGTTATATTACCGGTTGTTCTGTATGGTTGTGAAACTTGGACTCTCACTTTGAGAGGGAACAGAGGTTAAAACCTTGGTTTTTCTGAACCGGCGCGTGCGACGTGCGAGGCCCGCCTCGCACCTCGCACCTCGCACGTCGCATCGTCGGTTCAGAAAAACCAAGGGTTAATGGTGTTGGAGAATAAGGTGCTTAGGAAAATATTTGGGGCTGAGAGGGATAAAGTTACAAGAGAATGAAGAAAGTTACACAACGCATAACTGCACGGATTGTATTCTTCACCTGACATAATTAGAAACGTTAAATCCACACGTTTGAGATGGGCAGGGCATGTAGCAAGTATTAGGGAATCCAGAAATGCCTATAGAGTGTTAGTTGGGAGGTCGGAAGGAAAAATACTTTTGGGGAGGCCGAGACGTAGATAGGAGGATAATATAAAAATGGATTTGAGGGAGGTGGGATATGATTGTAGAGACTGGATTAATCTTGCTCAGGATGGGGACCGATGGCGGGCTTACGTGAGGGCGGCAGTGAACCTCTGGGTTCCTTAAAAGTCATGAGTAAGTGTTATTGTTATACGATATTTAAAGTCAAAATATTATGATGTGGCAAAAGTCGATTTGAAAATGCTGCCAAAAAATCACCTTTCAGTATTCCTGATGCTAGAACATACTTTTGGTTGTAACGTTTGTCTTTGTAGTGATGTATTCATATTGATATGAAGATATAATAGGTGCGCGGCAAATGATGGCGTTTCATCTCAAGTTGTGTGTAATTAGAGCCGCGATTTTAGATGGGGAGGACAACATGCAAACACGTAAAGGATGCAGGTCGATCACAGAGTGTGTACTCAAGAAAATGTTGACTGTGTAAATGACTTAATCAGGGAGATCTTGGTTCACAACTAGACGTATAGCTGAAATAGCAGGCTTCTAAAATGGCACAGTTGGATCTATAATAAATTTTTTGTCTCCATAGTGTCTGTCAGGTTGGTGCCAAGAATGTTAACTCGGGGGAAAAAAACGTGCAAGAGTACTTTACTCTGAACGCAGTTTGTTTCATTCAGACGGTATCCAGAAAATTTTCTTCACCGAGTTGTGACAGTAGATTAAACATATGTGCACAACTTTGATCTAGGGCGACGGCATCGAGATTCTTCTCCATTTCATAAGTTTCGAGTGCAGAGGAAAGCAAAGGAATGCTAAAGGAATTTTAATGGTACACTATTTGAACAGAATTTAGGCGATTACTGGGCAACACTGTGCGACATGAATCACTCGCCTACACAACTGCATCAAACAAAAAAGAAGAGGAGAGATGTCTTGTGGAATTTGTTGTTTTTCTTTTCCTCAAGACAAAATTCCAGCTTATAAGTCTCATTGCTATGAATGGAACCTAAAATATTGTATTTGATGTTATTGAACATACGCCCTACTCCTGTAACCTCAATTCTAGTGACATTTATTTGTTTTGAAAACGCAGAGAACATCTTAGAGAAGAACAGTCTGAGAATGATGACTGTGTCATGATGGATGAGGGAGATTTCTTTGCAGACCAAAGCACAGAATTTTGTAAAGAAAAGTGTAAGGCTACTCGAATATAGTTTGGAGAATTGTTTCAGAGTCGAAAGTGTTTATATTGAGAAATAATTCTATTTTCTATGTGAGGAACAATAATTGACGTAGACTCTTAGTATCTGTGAGTCTATTTAACCCGAAATACTGTACGTGAAATGTAATAATGTTTATCAGAAATTAATGGATCTTTATTTGATAGGCTAGCTCAACTATGTTTATTGCAAATAAAATTAGAAAATTTTTATTACGTCGAATTAACTGACAAATGAAAAAATACAGTTCGTATAGACGGAAAAAAATATTTCATGAGTCATTAATTATTACATACTGAATTATGTCCTTTGATTGCGGTTCTGGCTGATATGTACATCTATTATGAGGCACTTGTGTCGGAGGAAGAACAATTGCTTATATACATCTGAAGTCTGATTAGTGAGATATGTTACTACTTAGCAATATATGCAATGGAGGGACAAAGGTATTGGCCATCCTACCTCATTTTCTCCTGGCTTAATTGCCTCATAAGTGATGCCTTATTGGTGTTACGAAATTTCAACTCGTCTTAGAACAGTTTACTAAACAACAAGATACTGAATTATTTCCAATTTTATTTGTAGTTTCACTTTAAATTCTACCCTCTTCCATTAGGCGACTGTGTAGATACAAGGACCATGTCTTTTGAAGGGTTAAGGATTTCTAGTTGTTAACTCCTTTTGTTTTGTTTGGATACATTTCAGAAAAACTATTAGTAGGCCTATTACAGCAGGTCTAACTGTTCGCATAATCTAGTTAAACCGTAAAATATATAATATTCAAATGCCTTATTCTTGGGATTATGGAAAATGTCTTTGTTGTATAGTCTAGAAAACTGAAATTTTTCTCTAATTTTGGTGCACATTAAATTAATAGTGTCTCAGCGTACGTTGACGTAATGTACGTCTGCGAAGCAGCGGTGATCCCACGTTACAGCCGTTGTTTGCCTCCGCGAATGTTCGACTTCACTGAATTAGAACTTAAACCGTAACAGAATTCAGTAATCAGACTCCTTGCAGTAAATGCTAGAATATTGCCCATCTTCTCTGTAATTACATAGGCTTTATTTTGAGTAATTTTGTTGATAGTTCTGCAGATGCTTTAGAAATTCTGCCTCTTGTGCATGACGTCTCAGAGACTTTGAGAACCAAGTCCCAAGGCTGCTTCTATTTCATCAAATTTATCTTCAGTACACACATGAAGTATACGTTGGATTTTCCGGTTATTCACAGAATCTGTTATGCTAAACCTATCCACTAAATCACCTATCACGTCAACATTTCGTTATTAAAGAAAATAATGGACGTAATACTACCGACTGTGACTCACATTTTCAATGCCTCAATTATCACTTCGACTTACCCGCAGCAATGGAAACTCGCTTTTGTTCAACTTCCCAAGACTGAAACACCGACACCTCATAATGACTATAGACCTATGAGCATCCTACCTGCCCTATCCAAAGCGTTGGAACATATTGTACACAAGCAACTGACAGAATACTTAAACAAATACAAACTTCTCGACTCTTATCAATCAGGTTCCAGGCCCGGACATAACACAAGTACAGCATTACTTAAAGTCACGGAAGACCTGCGCGAGGCCCAAGACAAACGTAAATTGACAATAATGACTTTACTTGACTTGAGCAAAGCCTTCAATTCTGTAGACATTGACCTGTTATTCTGTAAACTCAGAAGCCTACACCTAGAAGAACACGTTGTCCTGTGGTTGGCGTCTTACCTTAACGGGCGCCAACATAATGTGTTTGCTGCAAATCATTCTTACTCTTGCCGGACCGTGAGGTCAGGAGTCCCACAGGGATCAATTCTCGGCATTCTATTAATTTCAATCTGTATAAACGACATATCAGAATCTTTAAAATACTGCCAACGTAATCTCTAAGCAGACGACCTTCAAGTATACATACATTTTCAGACAGACAGAATAAATGAGGCAATAACGACAATTTGGACTCAATTTGGAGATTGACAAGGAAATTCCAACTTTAAATAAATACAGAAAAATCATAGTTAACAACTGTTGGTCATTAACGTTTGTTAAGCACGATTATTATGCCAAGTCTGTCTCTGCTTAAAATAAACGACACCAAAATTATGTCCAGTGAATCAGTAAAGAACTTAGGTAGCATATATATATATATATATATATATATATATATATATATATATCTGTGTGTGGATAAAAGTTTAAATTGGAACGATCAAGCTGCAGAAACTTGCAAAAATGTATTCTCACTAATCCACACGTTTAGGCGATTGAAGAACTTTCTACTAGTTTCCTTGAAAAATATTTTAGTGCAAAAGTTCGTGATGTCCCATTTAGATTACTGTAATACTGACCTAAGCTTTACTTTGGCGCAGAGACTGCAACATGTTCATAATATGTGCGTTCGTTTCGTTTGCAATATTCGCCGGGTTGATCACGTAACACCATCCCTCGAAATGTCCTGGCTCCATCTAGAAGATCGTAGGAAAATCACAATCTTTCCCTTCTTTTTCATATATTGTATTTCTCCACTCCTGTGTATCTCGCGTCTCGTTTTAAAAATTTATCCGTCCACCATAATCTAGATACGATCACAACACTCCTCAATATTATCCATTCCCTCCCACCGAATATCCTCCTATTCTCTTCTTTCACTGTGGCTCTTCCTTGACTATGGAATTCCCTACCGAGTAATTTAAGAATAGACTAAGAAAATATTTTTCAAGGAATTGTTAACAATAATAATTGTTTCAAGTTTCTCAATGTTTAATGTTTATACACATTACATGATAAATATTTAAATTATCTCATTATTATTATTACTATTATTATTATTTCTAACTAAAAACAAAATATTCCTCTGGATATGATGAAATTCCAAGTAAAGCTCTGAAAGCTTGTTCTGAAATATTATCCCCTCCGTTAAGCTATCTATGCAATTTGTCAATGCAATGTGGTATTTTTCCAGAAAGACTCAAATATTCAATAGTAAAACCAATATACAAAAAGGGAGATAAATGTACTATTGCTAATTACAGACCCATATCATTATTAACAACATTTTCAAAAGTGTTTGAGAAAGTTATGTATAATAGATTATATCATTACCTGGAGTCCAACAATATACTAGTTTTAGAACAGTTTGGATTTAGAAACAGAAATCGACAGAGAATGCTGCTTTTAGTTTGGTGGATGAAATACTAAATTCATTAAATTCGAAACTACATGTAGGTGGGATTTTTTGTGACTTGGCTAAAGCATTTGATTGTGTAGACCATAGTATATTAGTAAAAAATTGAAGTTTTATGGTATTAAAGATGAGATGTTGGGTTGGTTTACATCGCACTTATCAAATAGAAAAGAAAAAGTAGAAGTAAATGTACCAAATAGTCATAAAGTTACTTATTCAGAATTTAGAAATATTAAACATGGTGTTCCGCAGGGGTCAATTTTAGGTCCATTGTTGTTTCTAGTTTATATTAATGATTTAGCCTTGACCATAAACAATTCATCCCATGTAATTTTATTTGCAGATGATACAAGTGTAATTATTTCAAGCAAACAATACGATCATTTTATAAACACTTCTAATACAGTGCTGAATCTAATGAATGAATGGTTCCATGCAAATAAACTAGCACTTAATGTTGATAAAACCAGTGCAGTCAAATTTAGTACACACAATAGTGCTCAGGTTTCCCACAGTATTCGATTAAATGGAACTCATCTCAGAGGATCTATAAGCACAAAGTTTCTTGGTTTATAATTGGATAATCACTTGAACTGGAAAACGCATATAGAATGTATTACTCGTAAATTGAGCTCTGCCTGTTATGCATTAAGATCCTTATCTACTATTGGTGATATAAACTTACTTAAAATGTCATACTTTGCATATTTTCACTCTGTAATGAAATATGGATTAATATTCTGGGGTAACTCGTCTGAAGCTAAACACGTTTTTGTTTTACAAAAGAAAGCTATAAGAATAATGGCCGGTGTGCATAAAAGGACCTCATGTAAAAATGTTTTCCGAAACTTAGAAATCTTGACTTTACCTTGTGAATACATTCTTTCCCTAATGATGCTGTATATTAAGAACCAAGATAAATTCAGTACTAATCAAGACATTCATCATTTTAATACAAGACATAAATCAGATCTTCATCTACCCTCTGTTAGTCTAAGCTGTTTTAAAAAAGGAGTTCGCTATTCATGTATAACAGTCTTCAATGCACTGCCTAATAATCTTAAAGATTTGAAGAACAACGAGAAAAGGTTCAGAAAAGAATTAACCAAATTTCTACATACTCATACCTTCTACACAATTGATGAATTGTTTATGCTTGTGAATTGAATTATTCTACTTAAATGACATGTACAATTTTATATAGCTCAACTAAAATATGTTTTTATATTGACTTAATCTGTTTACTATGTATTGTATTTTTTGTTTAGCATAACTGATGAATTGTATGTACTGTAAATTGAATAGTATACTGTATAGGTCAACTGATGAATTGTTTAAGCTTATAAATTGAATTAATCTACTTCATATGAATTGTATAGCTTAACGAAAATAAGTTTGTAAATTGAACTAATTTGATTGTTTATGTTTGTATAGTTTGGCTGATGAATTGTATATGTTCTTAAAATGATTACTAGTCTGTGTAGCTCTACTGATGAATTGTATATAGACCTACTGTAAATTGAATGGTAATATGTATAGCTGAACTGATGAATTGTTTATGATTATAAATTGAATTAATCTACTTGATATTAATTGCACAAATTTGTATAGCTTAATGAAAGTATGCTACTTTGTATTGTATATATTTGTATAGTTTTGGCCGATGAATTGTATATGCTTTAAATTGAATAGTAATCTATATAGCTCTACTGATAAATTGTTTGTGTTTGTAATTTGAAGTAGTTTGCATGATATGTATTATCAATTTCTGTATATCACAACTGGTTGAATTGTTTATGCCTTAAATTTAATTAAATAGTTTTGTATTATAATATAGCTCAACTTATGAATGATCGTTTGCGTTTGTAAATTTAATAATCTGATTGGCTATATATTGTATACTTTTAGTAGAGCCATCGATGTAGCTCAGTCGGCAGACTCGCTGGGCTGCTGATCCGGAGCTGCGTTCGGGCTTGGGTTGGATCCCCCTTTGGACTTTGGTTTCTTCGGAGGTTTTCCCCAGCCGTGGGACTGAAGCCGGATGGTCTATGGCGAGTCCTTGGCATCAACCCCTTTGATTTGATTACCCCTTTTGATCTGATTACCTGGTTGGGTTTTTCCGAGGTTTCCCCCACCGAAAAGGCAAATGCCGGGTAATATTTTGGCGAATCCTCGGACCTCATCTCATCTCACTACATCTCGCCAAAATGTAAAAAAAAATGTAAAAAAAAAATGTAAAAAAATTGTACAAAATTGTAAAAATTGTAGAAAATTACTAAACTGTAGAACTATAAAAATTTGTAAAAATTGTAATTGTAATATTGTAAAATGTTGACATGTTCCACATCTTAAAGCTTCATTGCTCATGTAAGATCAATGGAATAAAATAAATGAATGAATTATCAGTGTTTATTATTGTCTAAGTTTACACAGATATATATTTTCACTAACATTACTACGCGACCAAGGCGGGAACAGTTTTTTTTTTTTTTTTTTTTTTTTTTTTTTTTTTTGTGGCGCTGCGATTCGCTTCACAACACAGGCCGTGTTGTAAAGTCCGCATCAGATGCAAAATGAAGCACATGCTGAACTGCGCTCTTGTTTCATTATTAACACGCTTTATATGTTGTATATTCGTATATATAGTTAACTTTATTGTTTGGTTTTATTTTATCATATGCTTACACAAATAGGAATCTATTCAGGAAACACACCACAACATCGGTTTTGTTAAAGAAGGGAACATGAATCTTAAGTAACGTAAACTGAAGTAGGTACTGTATTTTATGCAATATTTCATTTGACATACATTTGTTACCTTAGCATTTTAAAGTGGCCGGACTCCGGATGTCATGTATGAGGAAAGCACCCGGTATAAAACCATCACTACCACCAGCATGGGCTACTATAAGTCGTTGACCTGCACTGCTATTTGTATAAACTCCTGACACGTTTACCTCTTGCCAACGTTTGTGGACAGTGTAATGGGCATGGAACCATGTTTCGTCCAGGTAAATAACGGGCTACTATATCAGAGCGTTCTATTAGATATTTTCTTTCATCTTTACATTTTTAATGCAAACCCCATTATGTCAACTTTCGCTGAGATGTTCTGAAGTTCAAGAAGAGAAACAATATTATTATTTCGCAAAACGATAAAGACATTTAACTGTTTCTAAACGCATAAAATCTATAACGAGAGAGACGTGTCATCTTTGTGACACTTCTTTATTAATAGGCTCACTAGTTACCGGTAGTTTCAAAATATCATCCCATTATAGTGGCATTTATTTGATGGACGCTATTCATTTCCTTTACTTGTAATTTTTTATTATTTCTCTATGTATAGTTCTCAAAATGAGTTTTCTATTTAATATTCCAAAATAATCCATTCAACGTGTATAATTACAGTGGAAATTTGTACACCTGTGCTGGGTTGTTTTGACGTTGATTCGTCTTCCCTAAATACACGCTGCATACTTAAATCCTTTCCAAGCATGGTCATAAATTATTAGGACGCATGCTGAGAGCAAATAAAGAAGATATATTATAGGATTTATGTTTCGCATTAAGGTGCACTCTCTCTTACATGTCTAAGTACACGCCATGATTCTGAAAGCGTTTTAACATCTTCTTTATATAGTAGACGATGCAAGTGTGCTCTGCTTTCTTTTATATTGACTTCAGCGAAAGCGATAGCTTTAAGTCTGGGCAGGTATCACAAAGTAAGTTTTCGTAGAAGACAACATATGAAAGTTTATAGTTTTTCTATTGATGTTCTCTAACATTTCAGTAAGAGGCAAGAGGATTCTTTTCTTTCTCATGACCTCGTAGGACCACTTACTGCCAAAGAAATATAAGTAACCAGGGCACTTTCACTTGAATTGAAACGATCTCCTGCTCTTCTCGAGGATACAAATTTTAGGACATCCGTTTGCCATTTGGATTGAGATTCGACTCTCAGACTGAAGGTATGAGTTACATTTCAGTAGAATCTTAATTGAAATTTGTGACACAGTAATATTAGTTCGTTATTTAATGAACGTTCACCTACAGAGTTCATCAAATTTTTCTTTAGATTATGACGATGATTGTAATGATGGTGTGATTTGACAATAAATCTGATGTTTATTGGAGTGCCAGTGATACGAAAAAACGGAACTACTCTGACAAGCTAAATAAGTTACAATTTTTTAACAAAAATCTTGCAAAATCTCGGGGAAAAAATTATTATTGAAAGAAATATCGGAAAAGTTTTTAAATAATCCGTGTTTAAAATGAAAGTATTCATTATTGGCCTTCCTTTTGGCGGGAAGCTGCCATATAGTAATCTGAACTAGGAGTAAGTACAACTTGTGGGAGAGACAAACCGTGATGGGTCATGGTATTCGTAATATCTACAGTTCCTCCGCCATTAAATCATAATTTCTTCAACACAATCGTCCATAAAGCGAGATAGATTAGCAGGGTTGTTCTCCCGCTACTATATTATGCTCACGTATCCCACAGTCTACAGCACGGACAGTAATTTCCCGTCATGGTGAAATTCTCCCTGAAGAAGCTAAAGTTAAATTAACAATAGAAATCGTGAAGCTTTATCAACTTGCATCTTGTCCAAAAAGGCGGCGACGTGCTATGAACGAATTCTAATGTACGACCTACTGATAAATCCGTGATCTTACAACTCATTTCACGGCTCCTCCAACATACAGAAAATACGTTATAGCGCCTTTGGTCCACTATGTTTCGTCCACTTTTTTGTCCACTGACACATTTTTCATTTCATGCTTCGTCCATCATATTTTCGTCCACTACGGCAAAAAAAAATAGATGACATGAAACATATTTCATTTGGTGTAAATGTAATTTATTTAAATTTATATGTATTGCTGAATGTAGCCTACATACTACCTACATTACGATTAGTCATTATTTTCTTCTTCCTGAAGAACTTCAGCAAGGTTAATTTTTAATCTACACGAAATTCCTCTCAGATATGTTTGCAGCCGGCCGTCGTTCTTATCTTCATACCGTGTAACCATTTTCCTCATGTTCATAATTATTGACAATGTGTACGGACTCGTGTGTGTCCTCCCAAAAATTGTATTGAGTAATCACCTGCTCATTTGATTCCTGTTCATCCAGCAAGAATTCCAAAAACTTCCAAATGCAGCTTGCATTACAATTCTGTCAGTCCTCACATGTCCAATAACTTCTTCTTCCATATTTGCTGACTGAGTGTAAGTGGTAGTAGTACCCATTATAAATTTATAATGTAACATTGGTTGCCTCTGCCATAATTTTTAATATCCCAAATGGAAAACATATACAGTATATTCATACGTTTTAATATTCAAAGGAAAATGAAACGTATCTAAGAAACAGACGACAATGATGATATACTTTCTGTGGTAATTGTAAATAGGAATTATGTATTCTAAGGTGGACGAAAGATTTTGGACATAAAAGGTGTGGACAAAATGTGTGGATGGACTTAAATTGAATGGACCAATCAAGAGAGTGTGGACTAAAGGTAATGGACGAAACAAATTGTGGACAAAAGGTAGTGGAGGAAAGGCCCACAAACTACAAAATATTGTATGATTAAAGGCGTTAATTTTGTGTCTATAATTTTTAAAGTGAATTATTGCGAAAGATTGCGAAAGGACACACGTAGAATTTATTCGTCGACGATGCTGACAGTCAAATTAGTGTGTATTTTAAAGTAGGTCGTATTTTAATTAGCGACATTTGAAACTACAAACGCTATACAGAGTCATTGATAACGACTGTGTGGTGATAAGACAGTAATGATTAAGTAAATACACCAAGAGAACACGGGATCTTCATTGGAAATCTTATTACATAACAAAGAACACGCATGAATTTTATTTTCCGCTGAAGGTAGGTCCTTTATTTGGAGATATATTAAAAGTATATGCCATATGTTTGTCTGGATATTGGACATAGAGATTTAACATTGCCATTAGAAACCCATGTATAATACAATGAAGAAATAAGTTAATCAGTGGCCCATGTTTAGAAATTAGCAGTCTTTAACAATTTATAAAACAAGATAACATCAGACTTTGACTTATTAACCATAAATGATGTTCTCTTCTTTTATAAATGATCAAAACCAGCTAATTTTTATGCGTGGACCACTGATTAAATTATTTCATCATTATTTTTATACATAGGTGTCTTGTGGTAATGTTAAAACCCTGTATCCCATTCTCAGAAAAACCAGAAAAATACGGTATAGATCTTTATGACAGCTTCAAACTTCATTTTGCATTTCCAAATTAAAACTTAACTGAAATTGAATAAAGAAAATCACTTTGTTAGAGAATACCATTTAATTTCTGTAATGTCACAGAATATGCCTACTGTGTGTGTCTCACTTCCTGACCCGAGAACTCCGTAGTGCTTATAGCCACGCCTCTTAGGTCTGCTCGGATCGTCGCGTCTTTACTGTTTATAATACTCGAGACTAATCGCGATTACCGGTATCGATATTATCTCTGATGGCGATTTCGAAAAATGTGTGTATACACTGGGTCACTCTTTGTTCTGTCTGAAGAACTGCTGAATTACCATAGAGCAGCGTTTCTTAAAGTTTATTACCGGTGTTCCTTGAGTCCTAAATTACGAGTATATTTTATACTTAGCGGAGACTATAAACACATATAAAAGTTACGAAAATATGAATCAATAATAACATGAAACATCACCGATGATAATAATAATAATAATAATAATAATAATACGCATATTATTATTATTATTATTATTATTATTATTATTAAATATCTAAAACGGATAACATACCACTTCCTTCACTGGATTCTCTGGTATGTGTCCATTAAAACAAAATACCGAAACAGACAAAATGCAGAAGTAGAAATGAGACTACAACTTTCCGCCATAAAACTAGATTGTAGGCTTAAAAAGCAAACAGATTCTTCCCACTGAACAGAATTATTGAGATACTAGCTTTCACTTGTCTGTTAATTATTAAATACTAATAAAGTATTACAAGGGTTCCGCGCTTACACTCAAGGTTGAAAGGGATTTCGCGGTGGAAAAAGTTTGAGAAACACTGCCATAGCAAAGAGGAAAGAGTTTACGGATGTGTACACACGATAACCGTGATCGCGATTAGGTCGGTAGAGACTGTAATCTATCACTGACTGGTATTATTGTTTAAAATTGATGAGAAGGACAGAATGTATTTTGTGAGGGAATAGCCTATACATTCGCTTGTCGATGGTTGACCTTTCTCCATAGTTAACGAAATAATATTGAAAAGCAGGTGTGTTGAACGCAGGTTAGTACTTGTAGGACCTTCCACTCTCCCTCTCTGCTTCTTGCCCCGTAAAGAAACAGTTCAGGAAGAGAGACATGGAACGCCAGTACCGTGTATCCCATTCAGAAGATGGGAAGCCACCGGCGTAGCTCAGTTGACTAAGGGTTGGAGCAACGATAAACGATAAAAGAAACGTCCTAGCGACGCTTTGGTGTTCATAACGTAGCAACGAGAACGCGGGAAGCAAACATTTTGATTTATCAGTAGAAGATATTCTATACATCCACTTAATGAAAGAAGATAGACCTAGATAGAAAATATCAGCTGCTAGGTTCAAGATTAATACAAATTAAATACGTACAAAATTGAACTAGTTTCTCATCCCAAAGCTAGTATAAATTCATTGCGATGTGACTGGTTCTTGTGATCACATAACGTGTCACGAATAAATTACAACTGACCAATTTGTCAATATCCATGACAATTAATTTAATATGCCGAAATAATCCTAAATCGATTAATACTCGGATATACTGATAACCACCGGTCATTATACAGATTAATATTATCTTAATCAGAGATCATATAAACACAAGAGCGAAGAAAATGGATTTTTTTCGTCGCTTTTATCGTGTCTCTTCGCTTTTATCGTTACTCCAATATGCACACCTCAATGACAATGCATGCTTCAATTCTCTCCGATATAGCATCGCTGCTTCTTTTATCGTTTATCGTCGCTCCAACGTGTATGCACCCTAAGACGTTAGCCTGCCGATCCGGAGTTGCGTTCGGGCGCGGGTTCGATTCCCGCTTGGGCTGATTACCTGGTTGAGTTTTTCCGAGGTTTTCCCCAACTGTAAGGCAAATGTTAGGTAATCTATGGAAAATCTTCGGCCTCATTTTCCAAATATAATTTCGCTATCACCAATCCTATCGAAGGTAAATAACTTCGTAGTTGATACAGTGTATTTAAATAACCAAGTAAGAAAATATGGGAAACTCTTCTGTTCTTTCTATTTACCCGTTCTTTTTGTAAGCTGTTTGCTCATCAGTTCTAGAAATTTACTGGCATCTATAGAGCATACTCGTATGAATATGCTCCCAGCTGAGAAGACGCGCATTAGATATGTTTGCATGTCCTGCGTAGACTGCATTATTATCGATTCGTGATCCACATATTTTTACTCATATAATGTTGATTAATAATAGCATGCACACAACTATAGTTTTATTTCATAATGACTACTAGCCTGTGTAATAGGAGTTGTTCAAAGTTCTCTCTGTCTCCAGTCACATGTTTCCGACCTCTTTTGATGAAATTGTTATCCACACCCTAAAAACCGTAAAAATATAATATACATGAATAATCACCACACTATAGACGAACTTACAAACAATGTATGACGAGATTGCAAGCATTACTGAACATTTGGTGTGAATAACAATTTCATGTGTGAATATAGACGGAATGTGTGAATGTAGATGGACATACTTTGAACAAGTCCTATAACGTAAATCAATATTTATTATGAAACAAAAATATGATTGTGTGCATTCTGTTATTAATGAAATTTATACGAGTAAAAATATACGGGAGGTTACGGATCGGTAATAGCTAGTCTACGCCGACCCTACACACACATTTGTAGCGCGTTTTCTCGGCCGTGGGCCAAATTGAACGCTCCGTATTTTTCCTGGCGTATTCGTGGGAATGTGAAAAAAAAAGTATAATTCTCGCTACTTGCTCTTAGAATACATTTTACACTTCAGAATGTAATTTGGACTTTCGCGATTGGCTGGAACATATTAGGCTAGCCTACAGTTCTACAGCGTTGTTCTCATAATTTTCTTTACTAAAATGGTTATGAAATTAGGGGAAAGCAAGTTTCATATAGTCTCACATTCTAATAATAGAGAGAGTCTGCACCGGGGTTTATCTTGCGATTTTAGTGCTACGAATAAAATTTTTAGCCGAATAAAACCGTCATTATCCTTCACTAAGGAAGCTATCATAAACAATTTACTATGAATATTAGATTGCGCTGTTGATGACAAAATCTGAAATGAAAAGGAATACCGTAATCCGACAATAGAAACAGAAGAATTGAATGAAATAATAAGTACAGGAAAAACTGGCGATAAACATACAAAATGGAAAATAATAGAATATCTAAAATGGCTCTTAAATATCAACCTAAAAGTAGAAGAAATCCTGGAAGACCGAGGAAGAGATGAATAGAACAATATGAAGCCAGAACGGATTAAATAGTCCAAACCGTGAAGTAGAAGAAGAATATGAAGTCAGTGCTAGGTACATAAATTGTTATTCCAGTATGCATAAAATACAAATTTCACGGAAATGTCACTTAGACCCTTATTTACTTCAGGTCTTCAATTTCAAATTTTCATTATATTTGAAAACTTTGTTAATTGTGAAAGAAAGATAATAAAGTGAGGTTCGAGTTTCATTTATCCTGACTACATTAGGCTATTTGAAAACGAAAATTGATGATACTGAGAGTAAATTAATAAATACGTTGATATACAATATTACGGTCTATAAAGGTTTAGATATTATACTGCCTGCCTACGGCTCAGAAACTTCGACTTCAACTATCAATATTTACAACAAACAGTTGGAACAGAAATGGAATTACTTCGACCATTGGTTGGTTATATTACAATCAATCGGGAAATAAATTAAACATTACAGACATTGTAGATATAATTTCACAATATAGATTAAAATAGAAATGACAATCTATTGGAAATGGAATCACATGGGATCCCATCAAGAGGAAATCGGAATATTAGTGGGACAAGAAGATGCTGGAGCGAGCAGCCTTAAACTAATCTAAACTTGTGAAGCACAAATAAATCAGTGGGTCTAACCCGAGTGGATGATCACGATGATGATGACGATATTGGTATACAAAAATGCGGCGACATTGAAATAATGTTACACGACTTAGCTGATAGAATTCTAGCTCAATGATTCTGTACGCCTACTAAAATTTTGAATGTTTCGGATTTTAAATTCATTGGCAATGGAAGGGATTTATCAACAGTAATCTCACTAGAGGTTTTTATTTATCTAGAGAAAATCAAAACTCGAGTGGGATTTAATTGACTATTACACGATTAGAAGAAAGTAGGCTATATAAAGATTAGAAGTAACAAAGTGTACAATAAAATATTAATTGGCTTACGAAAATACAACTGTCTTCAAATGTATTATTGTACCATCTCAACATTACGCTAGATGGCAGTAGTGTTTTATGATTATGTTTTCTTGTTACTGGTATCAGTTGTGCCAACTATGGAATCATCATTGAATTCTGTGGACTGTTACTAGTCAAGAAGGCTTTGTTGATTCAGTTTCATTTTTATTAAAACATTTGCATACCATTTCAATCATCCGGATCCCAGTAATCAACGTCACTTGACAGATGATTTTCAATAAATCTTAGTATTAAACAATCTCTGATACGTGACTATCCATAATATATAGCAGAAGCTATAACAAACATAACCTAAATAATATAAACAAGTGTTAGAAAAGTTTTAATTAGGGATGATGAAATAAACAAGAAACGTTTTAATTAACGATGATGAAATAAAAAATAAACATGGATAATTTTAAAAGAAACAATTATTGAAAGTACTATTTTCAAATTTGAATGTTTTGGTGGTTGGTGGTTCAGTTGATGTTATATTGGACGTGTGCGTAAAAGAAGTGAACCCGTTGGTGTACATGGTGTATCCCTCAACTCATTCAGGATTTCCGAATGGTGCTCTTCATATATGACCAGTGATCTTTATTAATTCTTGTTCTTGAATGCCAAAATGCGAGTCATATTTGTAAGTGATGTGCATCGAATGGAGTGGTTTGTAATTTTCTGTTTTTTTGACGGCCAGACCAGTGCAGTTTGAAATGTTGGCAAACAAAGAAACAAATGCCAGGGTAGTGATAAAAATAAACAAATGCTAGGGACGCGATAAAATTAAACAAATGCTAGGGACGCGATAAAATTGTGCGATAAGCAGCCATGATTGGTTGAAAGACGTCCTTTCTTGCCGTTTTATTGGTCGAAAGTAGTGTGACGTAGTAAAAGTGTAATAGTCATTATAATAAATAAATATACTGTATATACGTATATATTTATTCATTAAAGACATCAGCTCAAAGAATTTGAGTGACCACAAGGGCTTTGAATACAATAAACATGTACAATATGTGATTTGAAACATTAAAGAAAAAAAAAGTGAATTGTTAAAGGCAAATATATAAGTGGATTAATTGAAATAGAGATGATGTTATATATATATATATATATATATATATATATATATATATATATATAGCTTTAGCTTTATTGATATTGTTCACAAAAGTACAAAACTTAATAATTTAACAAAAGATCTATATACAAATGTAGTTCTACATAATAAATATACAATTTCCTAAACTAATTAATCTATCGCAAATCTCAATAATTTATTGGTTCAAACTTGCACTTACGTCTTGTTTTAGTGCATGTTTAAACCAATCGTGATAACCCTTAAGACTTTAAACCTTAATTATTTGCTCCTTTTCAAAAATCTAATTGTAACATTTAGGTCTTATTTTACATAGTAATTTATTATTCCAATTAGATGATCAGATGTCGACATACTGTAAGTCATGAACCTGAAATAGCTGAATCGGTACATTCCATATGTAGGTTAATCTTTCTTTCTTACAATATTTTCATGTCAGCAGAAACGTTTGCGTAACTTCTACGAAGACTACCGCATGCCTGCTTAAAAACAAGCTTGACAAATTGCTTACATAATCAACCTCAATTTAGTTTCATCATTATGTCGCATGTACTCATTATCGATTCATTTCTATTATGATTTCTATTATGATCTAATAAATTTATTATAATTGCATTCTTATTGAAATTAAAATATATTAGTTAACCAATTTATAAATTCAAATTTTCTTCTGAACTTTTACTAATTAATATAACTATCGGAATACCTTAATAACTACCTTAGTTCTCTATTTTCAATTTTTTTTAACCTTGACGTAATTCTATCTTATTTTCAAAACCTGTCTTCTTACCTTATTTAATTAATAATAAGTTTTTCTGATTTTAGGAAAATTTAATGTTTGCTGATGCCTGTCTCTTAGTAGGTAGTTTCGTTCAGTATCTATAGTTTTGATTGAATCTACTTTATTTCTGTTAGAGTTTCTATTATATATATATATATATATATATATATATATATATATATATATTACATAATCATCATTATCATCTCTATTTCAATTAATCCACTTATATATTTGCCTTTAACAATTAACTATATATATATATAATTTGTATTAGATTACACATGATTTTCCATAGGTACTTAATATTGTTGTAATGCATGTTCTTAGTGCAGGTACTGAAGGAAATTGCGACCGTACTCTTCTTGTCATCCACTGTTGGATTTAATTATTATGGCCTTGATTCAGTATTAGGTACTCGTAAATGTATAACCCTAATTTTCTAAAACGTTATTACTTATATGAAGAAAAATTTAATCCTCAATGTGAGCGCAGTTGCTGCATCTGTATTTTGCAGTAATTCCTGTCACCATATTACCTCCAATGTTACACAGATCTCGCTACATTTTTATGGAGAAACAAATTTATCTAATCTTGAAACTATTCACATAAAGACTGGAAAAAAAAATTAAGAGATACAAACATCATAGGCAAAAGGGTCGGCCTCGGTAGCGTAGTTGGTATAGCGCTGGCTTTCTGTACTCGAGGTTGCGGATTCGATGCCGGCCCAGGTAGACGGGCTCATGTCAGTAGATTTACTGGCATGTAAAAGAACTCCTGCGGGACAAAACTCCGGCACACCGGCGACACTGTTATAACATCTGCAGTTGCGAGCGTCGTTAAATAAACTATAATTTGTAAAATTTTCATAATAAAAAGGGAAAAATGAGAACGCGGAAGAAGTAAGAATTTAGGCCTATCAATGATCTAAGTGTTTTATAAACATTCGCATTCTCTATGTTTTTAATTCTAGCTCGAGAGCTCAGTTGGTGACGGTTATGAATCCGAATTCAAATCTCGGTGATTTCGCAGATGTTCTTGCAGTGAACAAAGCCAAGGCTGTAAGGTTTTTATTCTTCCTTTTTTGTTCTCTCATTCTCCTCGTCATTCCACCAAATTGTTAGATTTTCATATGAACAATAATAGAGCACCATTTGTGTTTCTACGGCGCCGAATCCATCGTCTTTCTTGGTGGGTGTTCCTCCTGATTTGTCCAAATATTGGTAGTTGGCAGTGATGTTGGATTCTAGACGACACATCGACCTACAAAAGAGGAATCGAATAACACCAGGATCTCACCTAACCTCCTGACTGTGATGTATCAACTGAAGGTAGATTTATGAGTTAACAGTAGACCATCACTAGAAACATAGTATATAGATTTGATGGCTGGAGAGGAACGCATGATTCGGCGTATGGAGGAGTTGGCTTAGTTTTACAGCATAATCGGCAGGCAGCTCATTCTATCACTGGTACCGTACACATAAAGCTTACTTGGGCTAACAAGCAAACATTCTGATGGGGGCAGATAAAAAATTTAAATATTTTTATTTCACCATGTTAATAATATAAAAAAATTGGAAATTTATCCTTTGAAGAGGTGGAAAAATTCAAATACTTGGGAGCAACAGTAACAAATATAAATAATACTCCGGAGGAAATTAAACACAGAATAAATATGGGAGATGCCTGTTACTATTCGGTTGAGAAGCTTTTATCATCCAGTCTGTTGTCAAAAAATCTGAAAGTTAGAATTTATAAAACAGTTATATTACCGGTTGTTCTTTATGGTTGTGAAACTTGGACTCTCACTTTGAGAGAGGAATATAGGTTAAGGGTGTTTGAGAATAAGATGCTTAGGAAAATATTTGGATCTTAGAGGGATAAAGTTACAGGAGTATGGAGAAAGTTACACAACACAGAACTGCACGCATTGTATTCTTCACCTCACATAATTAGGAATATTAAATCCAGACGTTTGAGATGGGCAGGATATGTAGCACATATGGGAGAATCCAGAAATGCATATAGAGTGTTAGTTGGGAGGCCAGAAGGAAAAAGACCATTGGGGAGGCCGAGACGTAGATGGGAAGATAACATTAAAATGGATTTGAGGATGGTGGGATATGATGATAGAGAGTGGATTAATCTTGCACAGGATAGGGACCGATGGTGGGCTTATGTGAGGGCAGCAATGAACCTTCGGGTTCCTTAAAGCCATTTGTAAATAACTAAGAAACATTTAAGAAGGAGTTCTGTATGAAGTAGTAGTGTAATATGGTAAGAATTCACTATAATTTAGAATAGACTAAATAATACACATTTTTTACATTCTTACAAATCTTGTAAAAAGAAAATTTCGTCGTAATTATGTAGGGATATATGTAACGTCATCCCAAAAAATCAAATTTTTAAGTTAGTGAAAGAAATGGTATTCTTATAGACGAAAAGTATACAAGACATAGGCCCAATCCTGTTCTAACAGAGGAAAAACGTGACAATATAAAGTACAGGTTAAGAAAATTCTCCTTGAAAATATTCGTCAAGCGATTTTTGCAATGTAGCAAAATGAACTTCATGCAGATTTCTGCAATCTTTTCAACGGGATTTACGCAAGTTTAAGAGCAGAGAGTGAATATTTCTATCGTCTGATATAATGCTGAGTACCATTTTGATTAACTTACTTCTAAAAGGTAATCGAAAGAAGTACGTACGTCAATTAATGAACAGTAACATCCGACATAGTAGCGCATTTCCGACGGTAAAATACTGCCGAGTCAACGTGATTGGTGGACACCCGTTTTTATTCTACGGCATTATTATTCATTATCAATGTATGTTATGCAAATGGATTGCAAATTCAATATAAAACCTCATATCTAGTCTCTCTCAAATATAGCTGTCGGCAGACTTCAGACTTAATAGTTTATTTCTATCTTGTTTTGCAATATAGACCTATGTAAGCACAAAACTATATGATTATGCATGTCTGGATTTTGCTCTTTCCTCTCTTCTAAGAAACAATATATTTCTAGTTTCACTGATATTATATAGTTTCAATAATTTTCTTCGAAAAAAAAAAAAAAGAAAAGAAAAGAAAAAGAAAACACGTGGTTGCAATACAATACCCAACAAGGTGCTCTTACAGTGTTGACTAGATTTTTACCGTAAACTTATGAGCTAAAATCGAACTTGGATCTCTAGGTAATTGTAATTTATATAGTGGATACAATGTGGGGGAACTTTTCTGAAATTCCATCAGGGTATTCTGTAGTAACAGCCCGCATGAAACATGCTCTTCTCAAATTCCAATGCTGTGTTCAGTGATATGGAAAGCTTTTGTAATACAAACAAAGGCTATGTTAGAACATTAAGCTGCAAAATTTCAATGGATTATTAATGAAGCATAAAGGAATCTGAATCAAATCATGATCCCAAGTTAACAAAATGTATTTACTCTAATTACTATTTTCAGAAGCAATTTAAACTCATTCTTGACATATAACCCTACTTAAAATTTACTGTAAACTACGTTTACAGAACATAAAATTAGAGTGATTGTCTCAGATATTTAAAGTTTACTCCAACGATAGGTCTAGGTAGAAGTGTTTATTGGGCGGTTCATGGAGCATCTCTAAACATCTTATAAACATTCTGGTCAACACCTGTGGAGTAACGGTCAGCGCGTCTGGCTGCGAAACCAGGTGGCCCGGGTTCGAATCCCGGTCGGGACAAGTTATCTGGTTGAGGTTTTTTCCGCGGTTTTCCCTCAACCCAATACGAGCAAATGCTGCGTAACTTTCGGTGTTGGACCCCGGACTCATTTCACCTTCATATCATTCAGACGCCAAATAACCTAGATGTTGATACAGCGTCGTAAAATAACCCAATAAAATAAAACAAACATTCTGATGGGGCAGATAAGTTATTTTGTTTTCTTCCACCATGTTAATAATGTCAAAACAAGTGCTTATACAAATTTTGGCCACTCGACCGCAATTACGAGGCCGTCCAGAAAGTGATTTTCCCTGGCGCCGTTTACAGAAAGAAAGCACAATTGCATGGAAAGATTTGCGCTATTTGTCAACATTTCCCCCACTGGAATTGAGACATTTGTAATACCATGGAACCAATTTTTGTATCCTTATGTCGTAGAATTCAGCCGCCTGGGATCGGAACCACCGTATGACAGCCGTATGCACCTCTCTCTCGATTTCATGATAATATGACAAATGTTTCAATTCCGGTGGGGAATATGTTAAAAAATAGCTAAACAATTGCTGTGTCTGTTCAAATAAATTTTTCTAATTGAATTGTATTTTCTTTCTGTTAACGGCCCCTGGCGAACTTATTTTTACGACCCTCGTAATTGCGGTCGAGTGGCCAAAATTCGTATAAGCACTTCTTTGATATTATTACTTACTTACTGGCTTTTAAGGAACCCGGAGGTTCATTGCCGCCCTCACATAAACCCGCCATTGGTCCCTATCCCTTTCGGCCAGGAGATCAAGCTTTCTAGGTCTATGCTACACCGCAGGCCTATAATATAGCTCGCGCAAGGAACGATTACCGAAAAGCAATGGTGTCGTTGCTGTCTGTTTTGACGTGTGTATGTAGGCACGCCGAGGGGTCGAGAGATACGGGCCGATGGAAGTACTGTGTGCGCGCCAGCTCTTAAACCGTGAGGTATGAGGAAGTGGGGAAAGGGGGCATATGACTCAGCCAGGCCAGCTAAGGAGTGTGCATGAATGTTCCCTCCGTAGTACAAACATTAACTTTCTCGCTTATCGGTTTCACTCCACGCCGCATTCCTGCCGCGTTATATATATTTAGCCTAGTATAGTACAGTCTTACGTCATCACCCGCTTATCGCTTCCACGCTGCATTCCTGCCACAGTTTAAGAGCTGGCGCGCAGACAGTACTGTCTCTTTCAAGAAGATGAACAAATGAGGAAATCGCTGTGGAAATAAAGAACGTAACAAGAGAAAAATTCGAAGCTAATTAAACGCGCAACATATGTTTACGAATAAAATTATAATATATTGCGATACGAGACACGTATTCACATGCAATGGAACAAACTAAAATCGTAATCTATCACAATGAAGACTGATTCTATCGATATCATTTCTCTTCCGACTGTACTCTTGATTATCATTCAAGCTATCTCGTGACCTTTCCTGTCGTCCGCTCTTTCTTATCGCACTGTTTCATTCGCATTCCTTCCGTCAATATTCCCTGCTTGTGAGGCCTATGCTATTAAAGCCATCGATTTCGACATAAAAATATATTACTTTCTGTAATTTTGTACAATGAAGTTTGTGAACTACCTACTTGCATTAAGAGAATAACACAAATTTATGCATACTGTACGGCCAAGAGACGAGCCGTATCGGAAGAGGTCACTACTGTAGGTTTGTTGTCGTTAGTTTGTAGCTACATTACAGACATGCAAACTTTCAATCATAATGCGCGAGTCACCCGCATTTAACTTCGACTTCCGCTCTCAACACGATAATCTTCGAGATTTAGAGGTGATTGCTTAATTCGTGTTTAATATTAAGTTACGTTTTCCGCCCGATTATTATTATTATTATTATTATTATTATTATTATTATTATTATCATCATCATCATCATCATCATCATCATCATCATCATCATCTAACTACTACTACATTCTTACTTTCCGCATTTCATGTCTCGTTGGTTGGCAGATCTGAAGTTACATGCGCTATGCGATTATCAGGAATTACGTAAGACGTTTAGTTCAATATTTCGCTTATACGACTGACTTGGTCGTACTATAAGAAAGCAATAGAATGCGAGAATGTAATAAGACTGGAGAGCACAACGTTGCTCTTGGCATTTCTGAATTTTTTATGCATCTGACGCATTCCTGGGTATGGACGTGGTGCTCTCTGCGGAATACCTGTCTGCAAGGCAACAACGCATTTTCGGAACGTCCTCGAATTCGACCTGAGGAGGTAAGATACGTTTTCTTGATGGTAGACGGCCAGTATATTAGAATTTATTTCCGTCTTGTGGTCCTGGACACAGAAACAGCTGATAGGCGTATGTAGGAAGTTGCTATTTTTTCTTTTAGTTTTTTTTTACTGCCTATTAAGCGATTCGCGTTTTTTGATGTTGAACTAACTATAACGTGCCGCTGATCGAAGAATGTTTCAACATTGTAAAGTACAACGTCTGACCGCTGTTGTATAAATTATGATTTATGAATATTTTAAAATAACTCTATACTCAAGCGTGTAAGGATATAATAATAAGTCGACCTGGTTGGCGAGTTGGTATAGCGCTGGCCTTCTATGCCCAATGTTGCGGGTTCGATCCCGGGCCAGGTCGATGGCATTTAAGTGTGCTTAAATGCGACAGACTCATGTCAGTAGATTTACTGGCATGTAAAAGAACTCCTGCGGGACAAAAATTCCGGCACATCCGGCGACGCTGATATAACCTATGCAGTTGCGAGCGTCGTTAAATAAAATATAACATTTATAACAATAAGGACCCCTTCACCATTATGAAACCCACGCTAGATTATTCTGTTTCCACAACACATAAATTTGGAGGGTCTATGATCGGGGAAACAAGTGGAAGGGGGTAACACGTCTTGTCTTAGAATTAATTGGAATGCAAATATGGACATTAAAAACAATATCCTATGAAAGTTAAAAATACGACTCAAAATGAACATAGGCCTATATGAATAAATGCTAAGGAAATGCAGGGTTATTACACAGTAAGTAACATACTTGAAATGATACAATTTCTGAACAAGTTGAGCGAACATGAACAAGAGAATGTGCAAAGAACGGGATTTAATTAAGTTACTCCAAGCTAAACCAAATGTTTCCATTGTTATGATCAGCAATTTAGGCATTTAGCTTGTTTATTACACATATTTTCCAAGTTTGAGAAAGTGATTTTAAATATTCAAAGAGATTTTTTGGTATAATGCTGAATTATGACTGTAATAGAGGCTTTACTGTCGAATTAAGAAGATTTCGGACAAAATACATCTCGGAGACGGAGCTTGAATCATGCTTTCTTATCGTTTATTAATTAGTAAGTTCGAAAAGACTGGTTCAGCTTATAATAAAATGAAATCTAGAAAACCAAGAATAATAATTTGTGATATTCTGGTTGCAGAGGTTCTTTATGAAAACCGACACCTAACTAGAGAAACTCGTTATCAGAAGCAAACTGTTGCCAGTGCTATACAAAACTCTTTGAAAAATTGTACGCAAACTTCTGACAATGTATCTTTATAAACTGCAAATGATGTTTGAATTGAAAGAGCTGATATGGAAAGAGATACAACTTTCCATTACGTCTGTTAGATCAGATGAAAATTGACCCGAAATTGTTATCTCGAATACTGCGGACGGATGGGGCGCACTTTTCTGTGAATGGCTGAGCTAGTACTCGCAATTGTGGACTATGGACAACAGACAAATTCACAAATGTACAGACTAAATCACATTCTCAGCACCATGTTTGTCAGATTGGGCAACTTATTGTAATGTAGGTTACATAAGAGGAACAATCGGCGAGTTAAGTCGCCGAGTATCTCTTTAGGCTATCTCAAAAATCGAAAGGGCGAAATTAGGCTACAATTTATTTTATTTTATATGTTTGGAATGTGTCATTCATAGGTTTTCAGGTGATTTTTAAAACCGAAAGTCATTATTCATTTTTGACAGCATTACTGCAATATTCTTCGAAATCTTTTCATCTCTGTAATCTACAACCAATATCATTGTGATGTACCGAAGTAATTTCCGTGCAGGAATTCTGCGTTATCACATGATAAAGGATGGGTAGAACGGAGAAAAATTATTTCCGGCACCGGGACTCGAACCTGGGTTTTCAGCTCTACGTGCTGACGCAGGGAAACTAAGAGGTGGAACTTAAACTGAGAGGATTCAATCCGGCATCAGAATTGGAATCCGGCGTGGCTTAGTGGATAAAACGTCAGCACTTAGAGATGAAAACCCGGGTTCCAGTCCCGGTGTCGGAGAGAATTTTTCTCCGATCCACCCATCATACTACAACAATAGCCTATATTATATTGTGATGTGATATAAAGCCGAAAAATACATTAGGCTTATTATAGTTTGCGGTTGTATGTCATTGCCGTAATCTATTATTATTATTATTATTATTATTATTATTATTATTATTATTATTATTATTACACTGCTAGTGCTAACTGATAATAATATTAATGGGATAATGGAAAAAAACGGCAAATATGAGAAATAATATCGCAGAGCATGGAAGAATTTTCTTGAATTTAAAAATAAGTTAAAAGTCTTAATAACTAATGACGACAGTTTTATAATTATCATCAATTACATTGCATTCAATTTCAAATCCGAAAAATTATAGACGATGTAGCTTATTCCTAAATACTGGACATATCTTTCAACATAAAAGAACCCCTCTGATTACAATTAAGGAGACTTAAGGCTACATGCAACACGCAGATCAGGGATTAGTATTCATCGTAATCTGACAACGCTGCTTAGCACATTCCATAGCCGCTTAGTTTATCTTGATTGTTCAATTTGTTTTGCGGCTGTTATATTAATTTCAACTATGTTAGTAACTTCGTAATAAAATAACCCTATGTTATATTAGTCTATTATGCTAAAACTTCAGGAGAGCCGTATAAACCTAGTTGTTAGAGATGCCGGAAAGGTACGATTTCAATCCCTGAGTGTGTGCAAAGAATATAATTTCCAAAATGACTTGGAGACCTTAACGTCCTTCGTTCTCGGTAGTCTTGCTGTTGGATCCGAGATTCGCGGCTTCAAACACGATAAAATCCTTAGCATGACTTCCTGCGGGAGGGAATTAAAGCTGGAAGGCCCTGCCCTATACTATATACGGCACCCTACCCCAGAGAGAGGACTTCAGGCAAAATTATTCTGTTTTCCACCCATTTTGAATTTTCACTCTGAATAATTTATGCAGTAGAAAGCGTCGTTAAATTGAATCTGCCACCACCACCACCACCACCACCACCACCACCACCACCACCACCACCACCTTGTCGACCGCGGCGAAGCGCCTCTCTTCCCCGATCTGTAAATAAACAACCCGTCTCGTCTCCGGCTGAAATATGTTTCGTTAATCCAGGAACCCGTATCGTTCCCGACTTAGATATATTTCCAATTTTAATTTTCATGCATCGACTATTTGTATACATGACTGAGTGAAATGTTCACGGGGTAAACTAATTCTCATGCATCGGCTATTGGCAACCCTGCGAAAGTTGGCGGTGTGTGGTTGTTAGTGTTACCACAGTCTACTATATACAGTCGCGAAGCTTGAGGTGAATTTTTGCAAATCTCGTGATAAAGCGCTCCAAGCGGTTAGCAACTAGAAACAATAGACTGTCCACGGTCGACTTTGGACTGTGTCGTATTTCCATCGAGTGCTAGCTCGTTGCGTATTTCACATTGATGCTTGTGAAATGTTCGTTATTGGTTGTAATGAAAATGTTAATGGCTAAAATACAATAATTGGAATAATAATATTTTACTAAAGACGTAGAAAAATGAAGTTTGACTTAATGAAATTTATTGATCACGTTTTATTTTCAGTTCTGGTGGGATTATTATTGCTTAGGCCTACTTTTTTTTCCCAAAGGATATGTTTTTAATTATAGCTGTTAATTTTGTTGTTATTTTTATTTGTTACTTTACTAGAGACGTAGAAAAAGTCTGTTACAATAAAATTTATTGATCACGTTTTATTTCCAATTCTGGTGTGATTATTATTGCTTAACCTCATCCACTTTGTTAACTACGTAAGCATACACTACAAGTACCGGTACACGTAAGTTACTCCATTAATTCATATTTCCATTATTATTGTTGTAAAGGGAAATGCAAATTAATATTTATTGGTTTCATAGTTAATTGTCGCTATAATCTTGAATGATTGAAGCGATTATAGTAAATTTCAGTTCGTTTTGCACAAACAAAAATAATATTAACCTATTTCTTGCAGGCATCTTCGAGTTTATGGTGGAATTTAATATACTTCATTAAAATAATAAATTAACTTTATGCATTTAATATTTCAATAATGGAAGGAAGGTGTTAATTTTTCCAAAAGAACACAACGAAAGTGTAACATATTTTGTCGTCTACTAGGAGAGAGATCTGCGATGATGAGGCGATAGTAGCGATCCTAGTGGTGGGCAACTACCCAAGTTTGCATTTTTACTACATATTGAGCTTCGCGACTGTATATAGTAGACTGTGGTGTTACGGTAATTCAGCGTTTCTATATTGCCTGTATCAGTACCTACTCGTCAATCACACAGTACACACCGATATCTGCGTTTCTGTATTTTTTGTATCAGTACCTACTCAACATAACATGTCGCAACTGCGTGAAATCTTGGGTCAGCAGGGTAAAACAATTCTCGTTACAAAAAATAAACACGGAAATGCTCTCTGGCAATCAGAGATCTTTGTAGTAAACATAATTTTTGTCTTTAGAGCCTGCCACAGTGGTAGTAGATTTTTAAAAGGCTATTCACAATGCTATCAACAAAGTATGGCCTTATGCAAAAATAAGTGACTGTAGGTTTCATTTGATGAAAGTTTGGTGGGCAAAATTCAGAATCTTGGTATGACAAATGACTACAGGCCTAAAGAAAAGAACGAAATTGGGGCATGGCTGATGTGGTGTTTTGACCTTGCGTACTTAGATCCATCTAAGATCGAAGAATGTTTTCATCGATATGCTGCCAATCGCGCCGAATGATCAACGATTGGCGAAATTTGAAGAGTATTTGACGAACACTTGCTTGTTTTCGTTTTCTCCATTCCCAGCGACAATATGGGCTGATTTTTCTGCTGCACTGACGAAAACTACAAATGCTTGTGAATCCTTTTACTCTCATCTTGCCAATGCTTTCTACTCTCCGCATCCTTCCATAGCCACTTTTAATAAAAACTCTAGGCCTACTTGACTTTCAATCAGATACCTATGTTAAGTGTAACAGCAGAATTGATCCTTTTAAACATCCGCTTGATATCCACGAAAAGTTGAATTTATCAGAAAAGTACCTGTTTAAGTATAAGAATAGGGAATACTCACGCTTACAATTTGTACGGATAATGTCGCATAATTACAATTAAAATGAGAATTTTTTACTTTTAAGATTGTGATTTTCATTTATTTTTAAGTAATTTCATTATTTGAATGGCTACCTAGAATAACGTTGTAAGTCAGTTTTTAAAGTTTGTCAGGAAATTAAAAATATGTTTATTCCTTCTAATATTGTTAAATATTATAAAATATGACTGTATTAGGTCTGTGTTAATACTTCAGTAAGTATATATAGGTATTGTCGTCCACACCTGTGGAGTAACGGTTAGCGCGTCTAGCCGCGAAACCAGGTGGCCCGGGTTCGATTCCCGGTCGGGGCAAGTTACCTGGTTGAGGTTTTTTCCGGGGTTTTCCCTCAGCCCAATATGAGCAAATGCTGGGTAACTTTCGGTGTTGGACCCCGGATTCATTTCACCGGCATTATCACCTTCATCTCATTCAGACGCTAAATAACCTAAGCTGTTGATAAAGCGTCTTAAAATAACCTACTAAATAAATAAATATATATATATATATATATATATATATATATATATATATATATATATATATATAGGTATTGTCTTCATCTTTCAATTAACACAACTTTTTGAACATTTACAGTAGAAAAACGTTGTATGTCAATCCAGAAGAACAACGTTTTAAAGCAAAGAAACTTAAATACTGTCCATATTTCCTGGTAGATTCTTTATGGTTGTTACATTTGAGTACATTAAATAATAATAATAATAATAATAATAATAATAATAATAATAATGATAATAATAATAATAATAATGATAATGATAATGATAATGATAATGATAATGATAATGATAATGATAATGATAATGATAATGATAATGATAATAATGATAATGATAATAATAATAATAGACAAATTTATATCATAAGAACTTGAAACAAATTACACAACTTAGATCATATGTTTAGGCATACAATATCAATATTACACAGACAAGAATCTTTTTTTTTCTTTATTCTGTTATTAGGCCATGGTAGAATTCAGAGTAACCATGACCTTATTACCTTTAACTATTCTCCTTTAGCACTCTATAGGCATACATTAACTTACAACCTTATTCTACTCACCGGACCACGTAGTTTCACATCTGGTTTAATGTCCCCTTTCTTCGAAGTATATTTTTTCCTCTGATCCTTTAGTGTCTTACGTACATTATCCTTCCATTGCATGATATTAATCTTACGCTTTCTTTTTCTATTTACGTTTTTTATGAGACCATGTGACACGCTATAAGTATGATTGCCCGCCATTTTATTTGCGTTACAACATTATTCAGCTCAGCAACACAATCAAAACACTACAGTTCTCGAAGTAATGTAAGTATCAGCAAGACGATGACAGCACATGATGCAAGATGTGCGATACAACATTTTTCAGCCTAAAACACAGTTTGGCCAAAAACGGACTTACAACGTTATTCTAGGCAGCCATTCATTTCATGGCATTTTTTATCAAATAGACACTATTATACTCACGAAAGACAGAATTTTTAACCACATCAACCTGCAACATTGTTGCACAGTTCCAAGTCTGCACGAAGCGAGAGCGAATATTTTGTCTTTACCTGATTTCACCTCTTCTTACACACCCGAAACGAGTTGGGTTATATGATATACGCGCAGAGAATTAGATGGGGACGAGTTGGACTATTGCATTAATGTACAGAAAATTACGTCGGGACGAGTCGGTCGATTATGGGACGAGACGGGCATGCTCATCGACCGTGTGCACAGGCGATCACAGCGCGATATTAACAACTTATCTCCTAGCATCACAGTTAAGAAAATATGAATACTCTGCCTTCCTATTTTCGTGTGTCTTTATGGTCTAGGTTAATGGAAACTGAGTACAAATTTCCGCCTTGAAAGCATCATATTCTCTATTCAAGGGTTGACCTCATTGTTGTCGGATATTGCACTAACACTGGGCAGTTCCGGGGAATAGAATTTGCCGGCCATGTGGTGTGAATGGCAGGATGCATACCGCTTCACAAAATACTGGTAAATTCAAGACAATAACTAACAAATAGAGCAAGACTACCGTCCCTGTTGTAAATGACGGTCAAGTGGCACGCTCGACACTACGTGGGAGTCACGGACATGAATTGAGTCTCGCCTAGAGCTTGAATAATCTTATCAATAAGATTTTCTGTGTCATCTTATGCATACCCTGCGCCGTGATAATCCAGACGTATATCCGCCTAGTCTTCAGTTCAAATGGTCTAGAAAATCCTAAATTGGTATCCGATAGAGGCACAACTCTCTGATAGATTAAGTAATAGTAATATACGTTACAACAGCGGTATGTTGACGTTTTCATGGTCGAGGAAAAGATTGAAAAAGCGAAACGTAGCTGAGCTTTTTTAATTTCCGAGAACATGAAAACAAACATACCGCTCGTGTATCGTACATTATTTTGTGCGAATATCGTTTATTACATACCTGAAAGACGAATTTCTAATTAGTTGCAATGAAATCTCCATGTTGGTTTCTGTTTAATGACGCCAACTTCGGAACACCAAAATATCTTTCTTCAACATTGTTGCTGTAAAATGTTTTCTGTGTTTACTATACTCCAGCAGGCCGTGATATACGTCTGTCTTTTTTTTCCCCCAGTCTATAAATGCGAACTTAAAACAAACGGTAAGGTTATGTAATGAATTATTTTTCATTTTAATATTTTAACAATATTATGTATATAACATATTGCAGTAATAACATTGGCATCTGGAATCTCGTTGATTTTTTCATGGCTTCCTTAATGTTACTTGTATCAGGAATGCAATAAGTTTCGTGGAGTAGTAGACTTTACTTAATTTTTGTAAATATTTAAAAACAATAATTAACATTGCAATTTAGGTGAAATTGCAGTGGTAAGTTTCCAATTTATAATTATTACTATGTTAAACGTCTCTAAAAATAATATGTTAAAAGCCTAAAGCAGTAAAATGAATGTCGCGCTTAAGCGGTAAGAAGAGGGAAATTGTTATGTGCGTTACGTTGGGAATACTGAATGTGGTATGTGCGGAAAACAAGCAAATACGCACGATCTCGCACAAACAATATCTGTGAAATGACTTGATAGAGTGATATATAACCCACATCCTGAAGCAGTGCATACTGATACTAGTGCCAGAATTTTTTTGCGTATTTACACCGTGTTTTAGATGTACACAATCTAAGGTTTCGGAGCTACATGTCTGTTCAATCATAAGGGAAGTAGAGGAAGAGGAACGGAGAAGCCTTTCTGTTGGATCCGTTACCAAGACGTATTGTCCAATCTAACCGGAATATAGCTTCAAAACGCTGGATGCCTCTACATCTTGGACAACGTGCAAGTATTAAAAAAATCTCGCACCATATTGATCATCGTGAATATCTGAAATTATACAGAATGTAACTAAGAGTAGTTACGTTGATTTTTCAAACGAGAAAATGCCGGATAAATGCTAAATTTCCGTTTAACATTAGTTATTAATTATGTAGCTAATTGGGATTTCCCGTTCTCTCATCGGGTCAAAAATTCTGACAACTGACATTTATTAACCAGTATGGTGAATTTCGATGAAGTCCGGAGGGTCTAATCAGTCAAATCCACTCTCTTCTTTTCCACGTTAGGACACACTGGAATTTTTTATACGCGAAAGAGAGAGTGGTGTGAAAGCAACGGGAAGCCACCGCAGTTATCTCTCCCAAGAAAAACCCCAAACATGGTATGATGAGTCATTCCACGATAAAAGATTCTGGACGTAAACCATCCCCATTCGAAGTGAAGATAAACGACTAGAAGTATTTGAAATGTAGATATGGAGGAGAACGGAGCGTGTGAAGTGGACAAACAGAATAAGAAATGAAGCTGTGTTGGAAAGAGTGGGTGACGGAAGAATAATGCTGTAACTGATCAGGAAGAGAAAAAGAAATTGTCTGGGCCACTAGCTAAGAAGAAACTGCTTACCGAAGGAAGCACTGGAATGAAAGGTGAACGGAAGAATGGTTCGGGACAGAAGATTCCAGATGACAGAAAACATTAGGATACACGGATCATATGCAGGACTAAGATGAAGGCGAAAAATAGGAAAGATTGGAGTACCCTTGGACATAACATTATGAATGAATGAATAAATGAATAAATGAATGAATGAATGAATGAATGAATGAATGAATGAATTAGAAGAGAAGGGATGAGAATTAAGTGACGAGGCCATAGTGGTGAACTGGAACTGCAGGGAAAACAAAACGCTCTCAAAACGTGTCTGATAGCATTTTTATTCACCGAAAATTCGAGATAATCTCTTCGAAATGGAATATGGGTCTTGTTTGTTCAGAAACTTGTCTGATAACTTTGTTAGCTACAACTGAACCTTCTTTGTCGGGTTTGATATGCAACGAACAAACATCCATCGCAAAATGTAGATCAAATAGCATATTGAATTTTATAGCATAATTTTATAAGACTACATGCTGTAGAGAAAGATGTAAACTGTTGGTTTCCTTCTGTATTCGCTCGCCACATGGTAATAATGCCTCCAGTTTAAAGCCATACGTTACCTTAAATAGAGGAAGAACAACGTTATGCCTTCATCTATCTTGCAGAAGCCGTGTATATGTTCCTGTGTGTTAGCGTGCATATGCGCTTTCACTTTGTCTCTCCTGTATAAGCTAGTTTCGAGCAATTCATTTTGATGTTTTAAGTTACTTTTTTCGCCAGATTATGCGTTTCCATTGAATACTTTCTCAGTCTTCGTTCAAGGAAATTTTTGTATCACGAAAGGCTGACGCTATAATCGTCAGACTCTTATAAAATATTACGACCATACTGCCTGAAGTTCTATGACCTGCAGAAAGGATAAAAGCACCCTTCATTGTTATAGTTTACAACCAGTGTACAATACACTGGAGAATGAGTTTCATGTCGTAAATTGTGATGTTCTCACTGTATGTGTGTTGCCTAACTTGCGCTTTCCGTACGGCTTCTTACTTCCACCCCAAGGGAGATACTGACTTGCATTTTGTCGATAGTTTTCTCTGTGTCCAAGTTCGAACCTGAAAGTTTCCGAAGATGCCATAGTCTTCCCTCTACTCAAAATTCCAAAATCTCTGTTCTTCGAAGAAGTTAAATCACCTGATGAATATTCATTGCGTAGCGCACCGCTATTTGAGCGACGAAAGCGGGGTTCAAATCCCGACGAATGGAATTTAAGGTGGACAAAGTTTGTGACAATATTAGCTTTTCTCGTGATATTATTTTCTCCTCCCGTAATTTCACAAAATGTTCTACTATTTACTGTCATATACAGAGTGGAAGTAATGTAACTGTTCAGATTTTAACAGCTCTTTCCTTGGATAGAATACAACACAATTCTAATACCACATTAGCTCCAAATTAATACTTGTCTCAGAAAAAAAATAATTTTCCTCTAACTGTTAACACTGTTTTACTCGATAAGTACTATTCGTACTATTTTGATTTTTACTCCTACCATTATATAAACTGGTAAGGAATGATTTATCCCTTTGCAGTTTTTAAATAAAATGGACGGTTTTCTTGTAAATGAAATGAAATGATTAACACGAATCGTTATTTCCTGCCATTAGTAAATCTGGCAACTCTACCGCAGTGAATAAGGGACGGAACTCAGCCGTTCTAATCGAATGCGTGTGTGTTTTTGTACGTGAGCCGGCGACGCGCTGTTGCCAAACTATGTAGACTTGCAGCCTAATTTTGTAAATAACCATGCAGTTAATTACAAAACGCAGACTAGTAATTCATTTTAATGTATTCTAGTGTCCCTTTCAATCCGCAGAGTTATATCACTTCCACTTTGTATGTTATGTAGTCTATGTATTACTCGACCGAGGCGAGTGGAGCCGCGGGAGTAATGTGAACTATCGCGATGCGGTATTATGAACGCAGGAGCAGTAGCGCCAGGCTCCGGGCTGCAGGACTCCACTGGCCTTGGTCGAGTAATACGATATGTATGTATGTAATGTGTGTTTTTTTCGGATCATAGATTGATGGAGGCCCAACAATAAGTCTACTTTTATAGACTTGAATATGCTATTGTAACATAGTGAATGCAACTTCGGAAATATTCGACAAGCTATTAAAATATTCGAACTGTATCTGATAGTTTCTTTCGAAAATGTGTTGTTACTTTCTTGTTTATTGTCGCTTTGAGTTATGAAAGATATTGTTCGTCGTTATTTATTTATATCTGAAAATAATTCACTTTGGATGGAGCTAGTCTTGGTTTGTTGTGAAGTAATATATCTGAGCCTTCGGTAGAGATGAGGAAAGCCACTAAAAGAAATTCAAACCGTTATCGAATGAGTATCAGTAAAGTTTGAGCCACCACATGACTACCCTGGTCAACCCTTCACATTATTATTATTATCACTTTTTCAGGCAGCAATTCTTAATAGTTATCTGAAAAAGTATATATATATATATATATATATATATATATATATATATATATATATATATATATATTGAGTATCATACGCAATAACTTGAATTAGTGATAATTGATGTATTGTAGGCTACATAACTTCTACTACTTTTCGACATGTGTAATTTCAAAGAGTCTGCTGAAAGGCGCTAGTTTTCATTTTGAGTGATTTGTGAGTCATTATTCAATGAAGTGTCTCAATATATGTTCATGCGCTGTATTCCTACATGGAGAGTTTAAAAGTTTCTGAATTTGTAAATAAATTTTTCTGCCACAGTTTTATCATACTTTTCTGTAATCTCTGTAAGAATTCCGGTGCAATACTTGAAATATCTTTTTCTTTTCTGTCTTTTTTTTTCAGATATCTTTCTTTTTACCAATTCATCATGATCATTATCATCATCTAGTATACACTATTTGACCAGCTTCGGTCTGACTAGCTTATCATTGACAAAATTAGATATACGCAAGTGCTTACACTTTCTAGTCAAGATATTAGCATGACACAAAACTATTGCTTAAGACAACACAGGAAAAATACGAAACAAGGAATATAAATTGAATTCTTGTGAGAAGAGATAAATCTGCACATCCACATGGAATCGAACCCAATTCCATTTGATTTGTAGCCGGAAGTGCTACCACTTGAGTCACATAGGAGGACGCCAATTGATAATATTAAGTTATTTCGTATCGCTAATACCGATTATATTGAAAAATGAAAACGTCGAAGGATTTCAGGATTTGATGTAGAGTCGATAAATAACTTGAAAACAAAATATCTAGGTACGTATAAGGTTAGTGTAGCAACTGAATTTGTGCTATCGGTAGAATTGGAGATTTTCTGGATCATTGTAGGCTATTTCGGAGGTCCCTACATCGACCCCCCGGAAGTTGTTTTGAATGTTTCGAAAGTTCAATTAAAGACAATGGAAAGTGTCGAAACGTCTTCTGTCATACTGCATGGCCTTCGTAGCAGATACACTCGCGGTAAGCGATCGGAAAGCAGGAATAATGGAAGGCGTACTCACAGGAGGTTGTATTGTTGCGTTGCCATGGTGCGAGGCCCGGAACGGCGTGGAAGAGCGACGGCTGCGACGCGTGGACTGGACGCGAGTCGACCGCGGACGGCGATATATAAGCGTCGCGACGCTTGCGCGGGATGCGCCGTATCGACATCGCAACATTAGTTCGCTGTTTCATTGTGACGCGGTCCTTTGTTGGTGTCGGCAATAATGACCAAGCTTATTCGTTAGTGTCAATAGTTAACACTGGAGGAATAAGTCGACTTTTGTTTGCTTTGTTACTAATAGCAGCCTCGTCTTCAGAATGTTCAGCTCCGTTCTACGGAATACATAACATACAAAAAAGGTTGTTCGATAATCCATATAATAGTAACACCATATAAAACCCCTGTGGTGGCTGAGTGGTCAGATTTCCGGCTTGAGTCTCCGTCATCCATAGTGACACTTGTGACGGACAAGGTCGTAGTTGGGGTTTTTTTCTCGGAGTTCTCCTGTTTTTCCCCATATTAGGCATCTACATCATTCCGTCACCATTTCTCCATTTCGTCATCATTCCATAGCATTCCCTGATCGTCGGATGGCGACGCCCGGAGGGGGCTGGCCTACGAACGAGTGGGGTTGCCTGCTCGAAACCTGGGTACGCAGCGCCTTAGTGTAGTCAACTGGTATGGGTTTGTGAATGCGCGCGTAGCTTTGAGGGTTAGCGCAATAGATCGTAACCTGTCATAGTGCTGGGTCATAGTTCCCACCCTTCCGTAAATTCCATTCCATTCCATACACCATGTAAACCCTTTATAATCGAAAGCGGCTATGCTATACTGCCAAAGTTTTTCGTGGCAGAGGTACTTTTCCTAATTCAGAGTTCACTTCTTTTGCTTAATATGGTATCTTTTGAGCACGCTTATAGGAACAATGACTCCAAAAGTTTGTGATTTCTATTTTGACCAGTAAGTCTAATTTAGCGTATCAGGTTCGAGTCTCGATTAGGATGCTGCAGGGTCATTATACATAAGGACGCTGTGTGTCGTGGACTTTGCGATAGACTTAGCAGTGGTGTTTTCGCAAATATAGTGCCAGCGTGCTTTTTGTGAATTTATTATTATTATTGTTATTATTATTTCTATTATTATTATTATTATTATTATTATTATTATTATACCTACGATTATTATTACTTACTTACTGGCTTTTAAGGAACCCGGAGGTTCATTGCCGCCCTCACATAAGCCCGCCATTGGTCCCTATCCTGAGCAAAATCAATCCATTCTCTATCATCATATCCCACCTCCCTCAAATCCATTTTATTATTATCTTCCCATCTACGTCTCGGCCTCCCTAAAGATCTTTTTCCCTCCGGCCTCCCAACTAACTCTATATGCATTTCTGGATTCGCCCATACGTGCTACATGCCCTGCCCATCTCAAACGTCTGGATTTAATGTTCCTAATTATGTCAGGTGAAGAATACAATGCGTGCAGTTCTGTGTTGTGTAACTTTCTCCATTCTCCTGTAACTTCATCCCTCTTAGCCCCAAATATTTTCCTAAGAATCTTATTCTCAAACATCCGTAGTCTCTGTCCCTCTCTCAAAGTGAGAGTCCAAGTTTCACAACCATACAGAACAACCGGTAATATAACTGTTTTATACTGTGGTCGTGCCAGAGAATCAGTCCCATTCCGAGGCTTATTTGAAGGATTCGTAACAAGCTGTTTTTTTTACGGTGAAGGGTTGTTAGCCATTCGCCCAATCCCCAAGCTGGAGGACCACCCCTCATCGGCTGTCCGAGACTGCTTATTCAATGTATTCACAGCTACCCTCCACATCTGGAGGCCGTCTCCTCGATCCGCAACCTGACGACGCGCCATGTCGTGGTGATAGGGACCCACAATACATGGACGATTATTATTATTATTATTATTATTATTATTATTATTATTATTATTATTATTATCACCGTAACAAGGCTATATTAGAAAGTATCCAACAAAATTAGATATTATGTATGTATACAGTAGATGTAAGATCATTGATTCCAAGAAAATTTATGACAAGGCCATATTAGAAAGTATCCAACAATAATAGATATTATGTATGTATACAGTAGATGTAAGATCATTGATTCCAAGAAAATTTATGACAAAGCTATATTAGAAAGTATCCAACAAAAATAGATATTATGTATGTATACAGTAGATGTAAGATCATTGGGTCGACCTGGTTGGCACGTTGGTATAGCGCTGGCCTTCTATGCCCAAGGTTGCGGGTTCGATCCCGGGCCAGGTCGATGGCATTTAAGTGTGCTTAAATGCGACAGGCTCATGTCAGTAGATTTACTGGCATGTAAAAGAACTCCTGCGGCACAAAATTCCGGCACATCCGGCGAGGCTGATATAACCTCTGCAGTTGCGAGCGTCGTTAAATAAAACATAACATTTAAGATCATTGATTCCAAGAAAATTTATGACAAGGCTATATTAGAAAGTATCCAACAAAAATAGATATTATGTATGTATACAGTAGATGTAAGATCATTGATTCCAAGAAAATTTATGACAAAAATTGTAATTATTTCGGATGTCATGTTTTATAATCCAGACGCCAAAATCTGATTCCCTATTCTTATTCAAGGTCCTTAAAGATCATATAACCTTCGAATCTTTCATAAACAACGTTAACTATCGTGTTCCTTTGAAAGGTAAGAGAGAGAATTCGCAATCTTTTCTACTACAACCTACAAGATCTCTAAATCTTTCCTCTGTCTCTAGATGCATTAAAAATGCTACCTTGTACAGCATTGAATTTGATCCGCTTAATTTATAAACTCAGAATTTACATAATTGTAAAATTTAATATGACTAAGAAGTGATTCCTCGTATCTACAAAAATGGTAATTTAGTTTAACTACATTATTATATTTGCAAAATTGAGCAATTAACTAATACGTTATCCTCGAGTGGAAGATCTTGAAAAGGAGAAACTTTATATAAAGGTTGTCTATTTTGAGAGAAATTAATTTTCAAAACAGTTTTCTGATTCACCTACAGATTTACAGATACGAGGTATCTCTTCTTAACCATTGATATTACTGTAATAATTATTATTTGTCATTTTCATTAATATTATTTAATTATTACTGTAAGACAGTTGTCAACCTGGGTGGCGCAGTCGGTACAGTGCTGGCATTGTTTGCCCGAGGTTGCGGGTTCGATCCGGGCCCAGGTCGATGGCATTTGTGTGTAATGCGAGAGGCTCATGTCAGTAGATTGACCGGCATGTAAAAGAACTCCTGCGGGACAAAATTCCAGTACACCAATGACGCTTATAATATAATATAGTATAGTATAATATAATATAATATAATATAATATAATATAATATAATATAATATAATATAACCCCGACAGTTGCGAACGTCGTTAAATAAAACATAATTTAAATTTTTAACTCTTGTGCCGCCTTATTAATAAGTCGCTGTTGGGTAGCACACTTTACAAATATTAATAATTGAATATGTAGTAATTATTTTATTTTTAGTTGATTATTTAATGACCCTGTATCAACTATTAGGTTATTTAGCGCCGATGGAATTGGTAATAACGAGATGGTATTTGACGAAATGAGACCGCGGATTCATTTATGCATCACTAGTAAGTTCAAGAAGTCCTCGGTAAAACTATTATTTAAAAAAATGAAAACAGAGAGTCAGGGCGTTCCCAAGCGGTAAGAAAAACTACCAGGGTTGCGCCTAGGTATACCGTGGCACAAACTAGACCCTAAATAAAAGAGAAATTTGAGAAGAAAATAATTGAAAAAGTTGCGCATGATTTTGATCCTACGCCATTTATTTCGGAACTGATTAACTATTTATTTATTTATTTATTTATTTATTTATTTATTTATTTATTTATTTATTTATTTATTTATTTAACCTGGTAGAGATAAGACCATCAGGCCTTCTCTTCCCCTCTACCAGGGGATTACAACTACAATATTAAGAATAGTAGAATTAGTGTGCTGATCATACTAATTCTACTATTCCTTCAGTTGTGAGATTATATTCATATGTATTAATTTTTTTAAGTTAATACTGTATATTAGAATGTATTTTTCTGTTTGTGATTATGTATTCAGTCTCCTTTTTTATTATATATATATTTTTTTATTATTGTTATTTTAAAGTTAATACTGATTGTGTATATGTATTCAATCTCTCTTTTTTTACTTAATTATGTTTATTATTATTTTTAAGTTAATATTTGTATACCGGTATGTATTTTTTTGTATGTGATTTGATCCTGGTTGAGTGGAAGAGAAGGCCTGATGGCCTTAACTCTGCCAGGGAAAATAAAACTATTATTATTATTATTATTATTATTATTATTATCATTATTATTATAATTACAATTATAATTGCAATTAATATTAAATTTACAAATACAATAATAATCAAAGTACTAAAAGATTAACTGATTAATAAAAGCTAGACAGCTTATTGTAAAAGTTAAGAAGAGAGAAGGATTTCTCTTATTGATTAAGTAAAAATTAAACCTACTCTATGTGTTCTTCAAATCCTTGGACCACTTGGCTTACTCCGAGGTAAGGCGTGTCACTGAAGAAACTTGAAAGTCCACCGCTGTGGAGTAACAGTTAGTATGCCTGACCGTGAAACGAGCGGGCTCGTGTTCAAATCCTGGTTTGGACAAGTTACCTGGTTGAGGTTTTCCCTCAACCAATTAAGAGCGAATGCTGGGTAACTTTAAGCGCTGGACCCTGAACTCATTTCGCCAGCATTATCACCATTTTATTCAGACGCTACACAGCAGTTGATAAAGCGTCGTAAAAACCCACTAAAAAAAAGAAACTTAAATAATTTGAAAGTAAAAGTGATGAAAATATGACGTAACTTACTGGAACAAAATGTTAGAGTTTTTTCTGCTAAATACTCGCTTGCGACTAGCCACAAGGACGAGGAGTTACGTACTCGTCCGTGAGAGGGTAGCACCATCTCTTACATTAAAGCGACTAGCCACAAGGACGAGGAGTTACATACTCGTCCGTGAGAGGGTAGCACCATCTCTTACATTAATTGATACTGGTACCCAAGAAGAGTGAATTCCATTTTTAACAAGTTGGAATACGATTCTTGAGTCTCTCGAGTACATTATGCCAACAAGGCCAAAGACATTATAGATTGGAAAAGTGAACACTTTCTGAATCTAATTTTACCCTCGTTTGCTGATGGCGTTGGTTTTTCATTCCGGCAAGCCGAGTTAGATCCCAGATCTAGTCGTGATGGAATTTTTAGTGAACAGAGTAGGTAATACAGAATGCTTCTTTCGGGTACGCCCTTTCCCGTCTTTCATTCCACTAATATTATCCGTGTACCCTTCATTTCATCTATCATCTCTAACAGTTCAAAATAGGTTGTGGTGGTAAAAGGACCTCCGATGTTAATGTAAGATTTAGGGACTTGGGTCTTCTCAATAGGATGGGACTTGGCTCTATCAGGACTGGGGAACTATCGTTCGCCACTCAGCATCTAATTCTCGAATGCCAAGCATTCCATATTTCATCTATATAGGGCAAAAAATGTGCCTATGTGAGCCTATGTGCATGAATTCATCTCGGGCCCGGTGTTCGAAAGGCCAGCTAGAATGAAATTTTAAACGAATGTAGAATCTTTTTATCGACAAATAGGTCCGTGTAGCCATTAGTTTTCGAATGAACATACGTACAGTATATATTAGATTAATTCAGAAACATTTTAACGTTCCCGGTTTTAAATGTTGTTCCCTGTCATATGAAACACGTTTTTAAACACGTGGAATACAGCTTACTTCTTCTGTCCCCATCTTTTTGCACAGTTCTCTCATAGACAGCTCTCAAAGCTTTATGGATTCTCTTCTTTGAAAGCGGATGCCATGAAGATTTTTCGAAAACTGGTTATAATCACGAATTGGCATTTACTTGTTGAATTTGGTGGATGTTGGACGATTTTCAATTATGCCATCCCAATGGTACCTGAACGTCGTTACTTGCAGAGCTGTTTGTGTTATCTAGATCCACTTTCTTTCCAAAAGGCTTCCATTCAACTGACAACGGTTTAATATGGCACGAACTTCCTCCCGCGAGCTTCTTGTAATTCCCTAGTGCACTAAGTTTTTTTCCCGAGCAGCTTGCATTTCCATGAAGCAACGTTGTTCAAACTCAATGTATCCTTTTAAAACAGCATTACTTAATGTATCCTTTTAAAACAGCATGCTGAAAGGAAAGGCGACGAAATCACTTTCAACAATTTGTGACATTTTAAATGTGGGTTTAGTGTACAACAGCGATTGTTCCACCACCAACTACAAGCTTCTGACGAATAACACTGATTTACAGTATTGTTGCCAATAGTTTTCGAATGACAAGAAGTATTTTCCTTCTGTCCCAATAGATTTACAAGGACTCGATATCGCGCTTTCACTTTAAATTTTTCTTTCTTCCAACCTCCCCTTTTTGCATTTTAATACACACATTAAAATTGTCTAAGGAACATAGTATTTTTCTCTCAATTAAAAATCATAGGAGGTCTATTTGGTATATATGTAACTATACATGTAACTAACCATCCACGTATCATTACATAACTCAGTAACAATATTGAACATTTTTTCAGAATAAATAACGCAGAATGAGGAATTGTAAAGAAACAGTCATAGAATTTTGAAGTTCATAAAACCTTATCACTTTCAATTGTCAATACTTTTCTGGCATCAGTAAGTGGTAGCACCTCCTCTTGTGTTAAGTACAGCTCGGCATCGCCTTGGCATTGACGAAATAAGATGGGAAATCTCATCTTGAGGAATGTTCTCCCAGTGATGTCTAAGCCGAGCGTACAGTTGATCCAGACACTGAATGTTGTCTAGATCCTCCGAAACTTTTCTTTGAAGCTTAACCCAAAGGTGCTCTATGGAGTTTAAATCAAGATTGTGCAGACCACTGTAGCACTTGAATATTGTGTGTTTGAAACCATTGACACACGACTTCGGCAACATGTGCTCTGGCATTATCATGCATGTAGAGGACATCAGATCCATGCTCTTCAGCGATCGGAAGCACCAAATATTGCAAAATGTTTTAAATATAAACATTTTTTTCGCTGTGTGCTCTTAAAAGAACCAGGTAAGTCTTTCTATTGGTCATTATTCCTCCCCAGACCATGATAGAAGGTCCATGAAATTTGTGAATCTCCTGTACGTTCCTAAAACTTTCTGCGTCACATGGTGGCCTCCATATGAGCACTCTTCTTGAGTCTGGTGCAAACCGAAGCGTGATTCATCTGTAAAGAGGACCTGTCCCCAATAATCCACTGTCCAATCTTGATGTTGTTGACACCACAAAACACGACGTGCTCGATTTCCATGGACACCTTGAAGGTCGACGGGCATGAAGGCCTCTTTGATGCAGTCTATTTCTGATAGTTTGAGTTGAAACAATTACTTTACTTACATTTTGCAGGGCACTTCTTAACATTGTGGCAGTTGAAGTTCTTTCTCTCAGGGCTCTAAGGTACAGAAATCTGTCTTGTCCTGCAGTGGTAACCCTTGGTTTTCCTTGGTGCCTTCCTTCTGGACTGCCATATTGTTCATAACGACTCCACATTCTTGAAATTACACCTTTTCTCCAGTGGCGGCTCCTGCATATTTCTTAAGAGGAGGAAAGAAGTTAACAGAGCAAAATGACACATTCTTGAGAGAAACATGCTACAAATTAGCCTACATGTAAGACCAGATAGTGTTAGGGTTGGCCTTCTCTTTGTATGGAAATAATCTGTTCTTGTAAACTGAGTTTCCTAAATTGTCCAAAATGTGTTTTTACTTCCATTCATTGTTGGATAATTGCACAAATTAACAATTACAAGGAAATTCACAAACTCGCAGCATTTTTCGCGCACACTACGGCATCACACGTGTTGGAAGAGACTACTTACTAACACATAACCAGAACCGTTTTACGGAAGTGGGAATGGGAAATAATCTGTTAGGAAAGCAAGAACACTGCACCCACCCACGTGGTCTGTGTTGCCACATGTACATTTTACAAGTTCAGTATCACATGCTTTTGAAGAATGTCAGTTCTTGTAAAGTCATATTACCATTATTGTTCAAAGCTGCCGGTGGCCGATTAATTTTTTTATGTTAAAATAATGTAGTTTGGAGTAGTTTCAATTTCAAATATATTTGTACAAAACTGACAAATTGGCTGTTGTCCTGTCTAGTAGACAATGAATCGAAGTGAATTTCAGGACCCAAAACGATCTGCGATACTAACGCAGAACTACTTCCTCTTTGTTTTATATAAATCTAACTTCAACTTTTAGATATCCTCGAAATTTTCAAACCATGAGTAGTAGTTTATATAAAGTGCAATGAATAATATATTTTGTTTTATAATTTAAAAAAAAAGTTTATATGGTGTCTTTCATAGCTTTGCATTAAAACTGTTCTTATTGTGCCTCCTCCTAGATGTGTTATAGTCTGGTTGAATGCAGCATCGTTAGATGGCAGCGGTAGCGAGCTTGCTGCAAGACCAGTCGGTTTCTATATTTCCCGCTCATGCACTGATTCAGAGGAGGATCTCCTCCCTCTCCGTTCGTTTACTTGCTTTAAAACTCTGCTTCTGTCTCACGCCGCTAGAGCGCTGTTGTCTATGTGTGTTAACTGCAGTAAAGGAGGAATGGATTGGCTTTCCTCCACACAAACAATCTCGCATCTTTCTCACAGTTTTCTAGCAGCACATGAGTATGCATAATTTAAAACTCGATCGACCAAGGTTTTCTTATAGCTGTGAACTTAAAAATTATCGAATCTTCCTCGAATTTCAAGACATATATTTCATTTGGTATTTACTTTCAAAAGAAGAAAAATGTTAGGAGAACATTCCTCCCTTCCCTCCCCCGAGAAATCGCCACTGCTTTTCCCGTATTTAGAGCCCTTGCAGCATCAGCTTGTGTTCCGCCACTTTCAATTATGCCAATTGCCTTAAACATTTCAACATGGTTTAAATGACGACATTCTTCCATCATTAAAACTATTCTTAACTGTATTACGATTTTACCCTATGTCCCCTGTTAAAACACATTAATTTAATTCTTTATAATGTAGCAATACAAAATAACGTTGGTTACTATGGCAACCTAGCAGAATGACAAATGACTAGTACTTTAATATTCAGTTGCGTTCAGTTTTGTAACTTGGTCGGTTTTCTTAATATTTCTATTTTTTTTTAGTTGTTCCTTGGATACAATTATTTTGTATGTAGTATGAAGTATTATATAACAGATGTTCCAGATTAAGAGGGTGAAAATGAAACAGATATTAAAGGCTCCAACATGAGTATTTTTAAATAGGGAATGAATGGTCGGAGATGCCATATTGATGCTCCACGAGTCCTTTAACTCTCAGGTGAATATTGTAAGAAGTGTACAGAAGATTTACTTAAGCTGCTTTATTTTCAAAATATTACACAACACACAGAAACTGTTCGAAGTGATGCCCATCGACCTCGACACATGCAGTACAACGGCGCGGCAAGGCGCAAGAAATACTGTCGTACCATTCCTCGTCAGTTTCCACTGGGATTTCGTAATTTATTGAAAATTTAGTAGACTATGTATTACCGAGGAAACATAATAGGCGATTTTGTGTTGTTTTGAAAGCTGGTATCAGCCACCGGCGGCGTAGCTCTGTCGGCAAAGGCGCTTGTCTGCCGATTCGGAGTTGCGTTCGCGTGCGGGTTCGATTCCAGCTTGGGCTGATTACCTAGTTGAGTTTTTTCCGAGGTATTCTCCAACCGTAAGGCAAATGTCACGTAATATATGGCGAATCCTCTTCTCATTTGCCAAATACCATCTCACGATCACCAATCCCATCGACGCTAAATAACTTCGTAGTTGATACAGCGTCGTTAAATACCAAAGTAAAAAAAGAAGCTAGTGCCACCAAAAGTCTGTATTCAAACTTCAACACTGCATAGTTGGCAGCAAGCTTCCAGATTTTTCGGGAGCTATCCCACACGTTTAGTGTTCATTTAATATCTTAAGAGGGAGGATGGGTAAAATTTCTATTTTTTACAATTTTTAAGATAGGGGCTTCACATTTTGTACACTTCATTCTCTTTCTATAAGTATTTTTGTATAATATAATATTCATTGCCATGAGATGAATGGTTTTTGAGTTATTCAGATTTAAGAAGAAAATAGCATATTTTCAAAATTCACCCTTCTTACAAAATTTAAATTTTATGTATGACTCTTTTTATGATATCCTGATATGACTAGAAGAGAAAAAATATCCAGAATTTAAAATTTATATCTGCAAGGCTAGTTAAGTGCTTTGTGTGGAATGTGAATTGTTTGAGGAGAAATGTGGACATAACGACTAAGTGAAAAGAAACTACTGGAAGCATTTGAAATGTGGAAATGGAGAAGAATGGAGCGTCTAAAATGGACAGACAGAATAAGAAATGAAGTAATGTTGCAAAGAGCGGGTGAAGGAAGAATGATGCTGAAGCTCATCAGGAAGAGGAAAAGGAATTGGTTGAGTCACTGACTGAGAAGAAACTGCCTTTGGAAGCATCCACTGGAAGAAATGGTAAACTGATTCATTTTTCACAAAAACACGGAAATGCGATTTTTGATAGAAAGTAACTAAAATTTCATCCGTCTCCCTCTTAAGATGTCATCTTCGACCATTGGTTCTCTATCTAAGAAAGCTCATATTGAACCCCTTTATCATTTATATCATTTTGATCCTGTCAATATGGAAAACTTGGTATGGCATAGTTGTAAGAAACTGAGTTAATAAGACCATTTCAAACTCCACCTACAGAGTACTAGTGTTCGAATTTGTGTTTTCAACATAGGCCTGTATACACACCTTGTGTTTTAGCGTTTATTTTGTATACATTTAAATGAAGGGTTCAGAACCATAGTGGGCCAAGCGCCATTTACTAAAACCGTAGAAAACAAGGGTTAAAATGAAGTTATTACCATAATTCATTGTAAACATATAGCAAGTAAAGTAAAGTATACACATTCAAACTAAATGATATGTCAATCTTCATTAAACTATGGTATTCACTTAACTTTAAGCCTTACTTTCTCCGTTTTTAATAAATGGCGCTTGGCCTACTACGGTTCTAAACCCTTCAAATACAGATTTCTCTTATGGAAATATACAGTATTACTTTTAAGCTACGCAGTAGTGAGTAGCCTATAAACTGGGCAGGGCATGTAGCACATATGGGTGAATCCAGAAATGCATATAGCAGTGGTCGTCAGCACTCGCTGAAATGTGCAACGGGTAAGCGGTGCTGTCCCGCTTGCACCGTCGTGCAGCAGCAAGAGATAGAGAGCATACCTGCTAGCAGCTACGAGCGCACCATGTTGCACTGCGTTTTCGGCGGGTAAGAGAGGCTAGCCCCAGGGTGCTCTACGCTGACGATCCCTGGCATATAGTGTTAGTTGGAAGACCTGAGGGGAAAAAGACCTTTTGGGAGACCGAGACTTAGATGGGAAGACAATATTAAAATGGATTTGAGGGATGTGGGATATGATGCTAGGGACTGGATTAATCTTGCTGAAGACAGGGACCGATAGCGGGCATGTGTGGAGGCGGCAATGAACCTCCGGGTCCCTTAAAAGCCATTTGTAAGGAAGTAGCCTATAAACGGTAATGGAAATTCTCTCTCTGTCCAGGAAATATGCGGCACACCTTTCTGTAAATAAACTTATTTGAATCGTATTTCTAAAAAAAAAAAAAAAAATAAATAAATAAAAAAATAAAATAAAAAAAATGTAGTCGCAAGCGCTTCGAGATGATTTGAGTAGGCTATATTCGGTGCTTAAAAACAAGTTAAGGATTTGCTGAAAATCAATGGTCATGCACAGAGTACGGTTTAAAGTAACAATTATTTATGTACAATAATTATGTAAAAATTGACCCATTAAGGTTCCGTAGAATAATATTTCACAAAATTCCATGATATTGCCATTTCGAACAGGATAGCGATAAACAATGTTCTAATTAAAACGGGAAGTAGCAAGTCTGTTTCAGACAAGAAAACGGAAACTTAGACGTCGGGTGCTGACAAAAAACAAGTTAGCTGAAATTGGAAATCCTTCTCCCGATCTCACGTCGTGTGATTTATACCTGAGTACCTCATAAGAACTGTAAATAATATTAGAAGAGAAATTTCTCTCATAAGACCCTGAGAACAACTGTGTGTAAATTCGAACATTTGTGAAGGATCTGTAGTCCTCGACTGTTAGTGATCACCGTTTGATTTGAGGTTCACGGATTCAAACTCCGTCGAGGGTGATGAATTATATAGAACGACATAATCCCGATTTCGTTTGAGGAGAGTAAATTTGTCGTAGATTAACGGCACAACCTTTCCCTGATAGAGGTGTCCAAAATAAATTTGTTTGCTATTTCTCGCACGCCTTTAATTTAGACACTCAGTAATTACTGCAAGTGAAAACATTCTTAAATAAAGTGCTCTGCTACTTCTGCTGTTGCTTTTACTACAGCCACCATCACCACCACCACCACCACCACCACCACCACCACCACCACCACCACCACGCTATTGTAGTTCTAAGTTAAATTTTGTTTACTATTGTTGCTTATTCTATAATAAATATGGTATATTTCACTGCATCGTTTTGCATCTTACATAGGTATCGTTAAACATTCCCTAATAGGCATTACGAACGAAGATCACCGAATGGAAACAAAATTAAATGAAATTAACTTTTCCTCTATGAATTTCTTTCATTTTGTTTGTCATGATGTATAGCCTATTTGCCGACTTTGAAGGTGTTTTTGAATCTGCTAAAATGTTGAAATCTGAATAAAATGTGTTGTGGACAGGATTTCATTTCATAAATGATATTTGATTTTACTGCATTGAATGTTGCTGTTTAAATGTAAAAGTGAAATAATACACGTACTGTACCGAAATGTTTAACAGAAGAAAGGAATATAGGAAATAAGGTCAAGCGGTGCAGTTAGTAGAGTTACTAGCTATAAATTTTGGACAGGCAGATCGATTCCTAGCACGGAAGTGGAAATTTATCTCTGTTCCATTGGAACTGCGTCTGTGTCCTTTGTTTTGTATTTCTCGTATGTTTTTAAGCACTAGTCCTTCACCATACAAACAATGTCTAGATAGTTCTGCTATTTGTCACTATTCGTTTTCAGTTCAAAATCATCACAATAGAGTGATAACAAAAGGGGCAGGAACCCAGTTGATTTATTGATCGATGTTACAAGTAATAGTTTCTGCGGATCCAAAAGAAATCGTATTTTGAACGATATTTTAGAGTAATCACGTATCTGTTTACAAGAAATGTAGATTGTACTTTTAATGGAAAACTAAGTAACAACTTTGTGGAGATTGGCTGTATTTTCGTCTTAAAGAAAACAAAAATTGAGATGATAAAGGCTTCATACTCGTTGTGGTCCTTATAAACGGCTACCGTAAATCTGCTTGACTGATAGTCAGCTGTTTGTAATTACCCCTACGAGTAAAAATGCCTTCTGATCTCAATTTTTATTCTCCTGAAGACAAAGATATAACCACTCTTCCAACATTGTGATTTTCTTTTTGATCACCAGCAGTGGAAAAATTACAATCTATAGATACTTGTACGTATAGGGCCTACTTACTGTAAGACTTTTGTAGTAAAACAAAAAAAGCTTTCAGATTTCCCCTGAAAACGTTGACTTGTTCTCGTTTTCAGATACACCTTTTAGACTTCAAATTCCGCCCTCATTCTGACCAAAAATTGAAACATTTAGGCCTGATTTTATTTTACTATACAACGAGGTTCTCATGCAAAGTCGTATAATTAAAATTAACGCTTGGTAGTGTAAAGTAGACATTGCAGGAAATTAATGTATCCTCTGTAAAAACATGACTCGAACTGTCACAGAAGACAGTTATTAAAGACTAAGTGAAAATAGAAACAGCGCCCTCAAGAAGTTTGGGTATAATCTTTTGGCATCCTAATTTTAATACGAAGTAAGTCAGAACGGAAGGTAATCTTACCCAAACTTACAATTTCCACCCAAAACTTGAGTAGGTCTATATACAGAAGTTCTTTCTCATTTTTTATTTTCATAATACGTTTCCTCATGAGTAATCAAAACGACCCTCACTATCGTTAAAAACCTGGTTGACCTGTAATAAGTTCTCATGTGATCAAGAAAATAACCTTCCCTATCATAATAAGATACCTTTCTTGTATTTCTTCTACTTGGTGACTTGTATTCTTGTAAAATTTTATTTTTTAGTTCTACATTTTAAGTAAAGTTATCCTATATTTTAGTCTTTAATCTTACATACTATCTTTTCATGTTTTTATACATGATCAGTTAAGTTAAATATGCTGTTCTGTTTTATCGGAAACCGGTAGTCCTTATCTAGCAGGAAACATGTAATAAAAATCTCTCTCTTTGCTTCATTAAATTTCCAAAAATATTTACAATGATTTCTACATATTTTATGGAATAGCAAGGCCTTTAACTTGGCATTATTCGCTCAAACTCTATAGTGGAAACCCGGGCAAAGCGGATAAGCTAAGAATAAACAATGCCACAGGCTATATTTTGGTGCTCCCGAAATAAAAACTTAAAGACTTTGGTTGTGACACATGTTGTCCACATATCTACAAAACAGCAATTCGTTTCTCGTACCTACGGAGAATGATATGATTTGAGAAAGAAAATATAGTTAATTATTCGCTTTGCCCGGGTACACGGGCAAAGCGAATAATTAACCCGGGCAAAGTGAATATCTCTATAACAGTTTCACCTTTCTATTTAATTTCTATTCACTGATAATAAAAATAAATCAACACATAAACACGATGTTAATGAGTGTAAAAATAAAAAGAAATACACCCCATTCTGGACAGAAAACCTGAATTTATTGAAACAAGATAGAGATAAAGCAAGAACCAAAGCAGAACATAGCAAAACACCAGAAGATACTCAAGATTGGAGGAAGAAGACTGCCATTCTTAAAAAAGCAATCATAACAGCAAAAAAGAACAGTTTCAATAAATTTATTGAAAATATTAATTACAGAACCGATAGCGCTAAAACACATAAATTTCTGAAGAATATTTCCAATACACAGGAAAATACTAGCAAAACACTAACAGATAGCAGAGATATAGCAAACGCATTTAATAAACACTACTCAAACTCTCACAGATTACATCCCAATATCAAAAAAACTGACAAATTTATCAAAAGAGAATTACATAAAAATAATAAAAACAATATTACTAGTATAAAACCTGAAATATTTCATCAAAATTTTACTTCCAAAGAATTAACTCTAGCTATACAAAATTTAAAAACCAAGAAATCTCCTGGCCCCGACAACATTCATTCCGAATTTTTTTAACATCTGGGGGAAAAAGCCAAGTCTGTACTTTTATCCATTTTCAATTTATCATGGAACACCTCAATTCCTGCAGCTTGGAAAAAAGCAATCATTGTACCAATTCACAAAAAAGGGAAACCTGCTCATGATGTTAATAGTTATCGACCAATAGCACTATTAAGCATGATAGCAAAAACCATGGAGTCCATGATCTCAAACGGATTAACTTGGTATTTAGAATCCCAAAATCTTTTATCGTCAAGACAAGCCGGTTTTCGACAACTACACTCTACCAATGAACAAGTCATACGCCTCAGCCAAGAAATAAAAGACAGTTTTAACAAGAAAGAAGATACCTTGGCAATATTTATTGACTTTCAGTTAGCATATGACTCTGTTTGGAGAAATAAATTATTACTAAAACTCCAGAAATTAGGTATCTCCAGCAATATGTTCAGATGGATATCAGAATTCCTTAGTCAAAAATTCATTGTCACTAAATTCAAAAACTCACTTTCTAGTTACAGACAAACATATCGAGGTCTACCTCAGGGCGCTGTCCTCAGCACAACTTTATTCAATATTTATATAAATGACTTACCCTCCCTATTAGAGGAATCAAAAATGAAAACAGCACTATTTGCAAATGATATAGTTTTGTGGACTTCCGGATTTTACAGACATAGAGACAAAATACAAAATTCTGCTCTTAAAGCTCTAAATCAACTACATGAATGGAATACATCAAATTTGATGACACCCAATTTAAGCAAAAGTAACTACCAAATATTTTCACTCGGTAAAAAAGAAAGAGAATTCAATATCCAATACAATGGCCAACACCTTCCTAGGACTTATGAATCCAAATATCTTGGAGTTATTTTCGATAGTAAGTTAACATGGAGCAACAATTTGAAATACATTTCTGAAAAAGCTCATAAAAGATTCTCCCTTCTAAAAAGACTAGCAAGAAAGAAATGGGGATGCTCTAGGAATACTTTGAACACTACATACAAAATGTTTATACAGCCAGTGCTGACATACTGCGGAGAAATTTTAATTACTTCACCTTTCATAAACGACATAGAATGTGTTCAAAACCAAGCTCTCAGACTCATTACCGGTGGAATCAAAACAACGCCAATAGATTCTATGAGATTCCTCACTAATATTAACAGCATCAAAATGACAATAGAAGAAAAAGCACTGATTCAATGTGAAAAACTTATCAGATTACCAGGAAACAATTGGCATTCATACAGTCCTCTCTGTAGATTGAAAACTCAAAAAAGTTTCATATCTATTGTTCAAGAATTAAAACAGAAAATCAATATGCCGAATTTAAAAGAAAACTTACAAATTAAACCAAACCCCTTAGCTCTATTAAATATAGAATATAATCTAAATTTAACAGAAGAAATACTGAAATCAGAAGTAAACACTGAAATACTGAAACAATTGTCTTTAGAGACAATTAATATTAGATATCCTCCACAAAACTGGCTTCATTTATACACCGACGGATCCTTGATCTCCAGAGAACAAGGTGCCGGTGCAGGTGTTACGTGCTGTCTCTTCTCACTTTATAGATCTCTTGGAATATGGAACAACAAGTTTTGATGATGAAATCATTGCAATAAGTGAATGTCTCAGGAATCTTCTATGCCATATCAATAAATTTAGGAATGCAGTTATATTGTCAGACTCCAAAGCAGCTATTCTATCAATCGTCTCTAGACACACACCTTCATCTCAAACAGCAGAAATAACTAAAATGCTCTCTCAATTAATATCACTCAATAAAAGAATTGTATTCCAATGGATACCATCCCATTGTGGAATCCTGGGAAACGAGAATGCGGATGCTTTAGCAAAGAAGGGCAGCACTGCTACTTACAGACCTGTTACTAAATCTACGTATTACTCTGTGAAGAGATTTATTAAATCTACATACTTAGACTTCAACAAACAAAATTTGATAACTCAATCCCAAGGGAAAAAATGGAACTCTCTGCATCAAAATACACAGTTAATTCCCGATTTACCACGAAAATCGTCTGTAGCTGCATTTAGATTGGCAACAGCCCATGATTGTTTGGCCAACACCTGCATAGAATTGGAATATATCAGTCCCCTAACTGCCCATTGTGCAACTCAAACCAAGAAATGGATTCGGAACACCTCAAAATCTGTGCTTCAGTGGCGGGTCATGATAATATCTTTGAAAAATATTCGAGTGCAAGAGGTCAAATGACTTTATTGTCAAACGCCTGGCATTAGAAAACAACAACAACATATTTCGTAAATCTCTGAAGATGCCGACATCAAGGATGTGGTTGATTCTGAGTGAGCATTAACTGTTTCTTCAGCCGCTGAAGAAGCTGGCACCGCAGAATTTGTTAAATCTGAGCCAACTGTCGTTCCGCTGATTTCTGTCTCAAGTGGGCGATCTGTAAGTTCATCTGGAGCAAACTCTTCGTCAACAAACACATTATGGTTGTATGGCCAGATATCAGAACCAATGATTGGAAGATTTTATTTCTTCAAGTGCTTTCTTCATGTCTTCTTCCGACCATTTGGCTTCCTCCGGAGAGAATATTTTGGAGGTCAGGGTATATATTTACTATTTATATATATATGGGTAAAATTAATCAGTGATGGCAATATAATAATTTAAAGTTCTTTCTTATATTTTTTGTAATATGAATTGTTCTTCCTCTTGAAAAATTAAACCATATGAAAACACATTACGTCATTGTTAAGTAAAAATTAAGATCAGTGTTACTGATTTATAATTTAATTACTGTGACTTAATGCCTCCACTATGTAAAATGGGAAATTTCATAGAAGACGGGCACTTGGTTGAATGTAGTAAGTATTACCAACTTCTTTATTTCAGAGTTAAATGTTAGTGATCTTTTAGTGACTTTTACGTGTTAGTTCTAGGTTTTTGTAGTAGGTGTCGCCGTGATTTTCTTTTAATTTTATTGGTTATAGTTGTCATTTGTTCTAGAATTTTCGTTAATTTTGAATGGATAATGACGTTATCAGTTCTAGGTTGTTTGACGTGAGTGGTGTTATGTTGTGTCTGATGGCTAAAGCTATTGAAAGTTTCTCAGTTTATGATTTTTGTGATTTTCTTTCGATTTGATTGGTTATAGTTATCATTTATTCTAGAATTTTCATTAATTTTTCATAGATAATGACGTTGTCCTGTTGTTCTTGGTTGTTTGACGTGAGTGATGTTACATTGTAGATTTGTCTGCATTTGTCGAATGCGCATCATCATGCTTACGAAAAGCCACTTTTCAGTGCAAGTAATTTATTTTGTGTGCACAAGGTTGGAATTTTGAAGTAAGAGGGAAAGGAAGGAAACCGTGTTCTGAAATTTATCTATTAAATTTTGTGTCGATTTTGGTTTAGTTCTTTCGCTGGTGAAGAAGGATTGTGTTGAATGTTGAGAAGAAAACTGTTTTTCTGTGGTTTAAAGAAATTATTTACTGAATTTTCTGTAGAAGTTAAGATGTAATAAGTGTTCGAAGAGAATTTCATTTAGTGTAAACACGTGGTTTATTTATGCAAAGTTGACTGTACGACAAAGTGTTGGTTTAGTTCTTTGTTGCCTGCATGGTTTAAGTTTAGATTGCCTTAAAGCCTGTGTCATTTATACTGGAAGTGAAGAGGTTGTCGTTGAAGACGTCGATGAGAATTGAATTTGATTTGATAAGATGATAAATTATTATGTTTTGTTTTGTGTTTGAGTGATTTTTGGGGGTAAAGTGCGTACGAAAACTGCCAGAAAAGTACTACCAACTATGAAGTTCGAATGCCACGAAACGCCAAAAAAAATCGAAGGCGAAAAATTAAATATATTTTCATTTTTTTGGAGGGTTTGTTCTTTTTTAAAAATATGAATATATACTTGATTTTTCATCTTTGATTTTGCGATGTTTGGTGACATTTGGACTTCATAGTTGGCAGAACGTTTTTGGTAGTTTTCGTCAGCCATGTTGGATTTTGCCCGTCTTCTAGGAAATTACCGTAAAATGATCTAACACGCTTTATTACAATAGACAAATATATACAAAAATACAGCTGACACTTATATAGTGAATAAGTTATCCACTTTGCCCTATTCACTTTCCCCGCAGACGCCACTTCCTTTTTCATTTAAGGTTATACAAACATAAACGTCAATAATCTTCTTCGTAAGTACGGCATTTTAGAACTAATTCTATCGCCTATATATTACTATCACACAACAAAGAGTTTCTGCAGTACTGTATGTTGTACATATGTTTCTCTTGTCTTGAAATATTTTAAGAAAACAGTCAATTTTCTTCAAACACACACGTTGACTTCTTCTCTTACTAGCTAGAGGTCCACACCTGTGGAGTAACGATCAGCGCGTCTGGCTGCGAAACCAGGTGGCCCGGGTTCGATTCCCGGTCGGGGCAAGTTACTTGGTTGAGGTTTTTTCCGGGGTTTTCCCTCAACCCAATATGAGCAAATGCTGGGTAACTTTCGGTGCTGGCCCCCGGACTCATTTCACCGGCAATATCACCTTCATCTCATTCAGACGCTGAATAACCTAAGCTGTTGATAAAGCGTCGTAAAATAACCTACTAAACTAGCTAGAGTGACGACAAGTCAGTTCCAGCAGCAAAATATGGTAGGGATTCTTCCCCAACATAGCAGAAAGTGCTACCTGTTGGTGTTTCTAAGAAATAGGCATTATTCTCTTTGCCCGGGTTATTCGTTTTGGCCGGGTGTCCCCTAAGCGTGATTCACAGATGTCGCTATTGCCGAGAAGCGTAGGCCACTTAATTCGTCAGACTATAAGTGCACCACAGACACTAGTGAAAGATGATGATGATGATGATGATGATGATGATGATGATGAATTTTTGGAATGTCTCAGGGGAAACAGACTACCCAGGTTATTTCTACATACAGAAATTGCTATACAATTTTGTTCTTGACAATAAACAATGCCTGTAGCGTAACGCACTTCCTAATTTCGAGATCTGAAAGCACCATACACAAGCTCCATGACACTCTTAACAAGACATGGACTTTGATTCCATTGTAGTACATAGGCCTATAACCTGTTATAAGCTTCATCAAATGTCTTAAATAAATGTTTAAGAATTAAAAATCCTATGACATGATATAAGTGATTTAGACTTAAATACTGTGTTATATTAGTTTCTTTCAATTGAATATTGTGCTCTACTCTGGTAAAGTGAATTTTATGATGGTGTGTACGCAATGGCTAAGACAAGCAGTCTGATCGCTTTATGGATGTCACGGTCGCAGTTTCAATTCCCTCCTGCGACATGAGTGTCAGCCCGTTTTTGATGTGATATAATGTGTTGTTTTAAGTGGAAGCCTGTGGTTGTACTAATGGCATGCTACGTAATTCGTGGAATTTGTGCATTTAGACGTGTCAGATGTAGCAAAAGTCGACGTAGTATACACTCAATACATGGCTATACGAGATTTAGACGCGCCATGAAAGGAAGTAATTAGGATAATAATTATACGATCCTTTTAAGTGTTGAAGATTCCAGCATTCTTCATCTGACAGTAGAGCTGTGAAAGGATTATGATATCAAAATAAACTAACATTTTTAGATAATGTTTGTCCTCCAGTAGCATTTTGAATCCAATTCTTTTCAATAAACGATCAACTTTATCACAAAATTAAAATAAATTGTTAGTAGAAAAGAGAGAAGAGAAATTTACAACTCGTACTCAATTACAAAATTATGTTCAAATATAAATAGTTTATTCTGAGAATATAATTAATAATTATACAGAGAGGGCGGAGAGTCCCAGTAAATTTGTTTATTCTAACAAATCTGTGCATGAACATTATGTCGGTGATACTCGTATGACGTTGGCGGACGTATTTCGAGGTGTCATCGTTGTAGGAGACAGCTGGCGGACCTGAGAGAAACCATAACACACGGAAATTCCGAGCCATTCCGTGTGCAAGATGGCGCTGTGAATACGAGAGTTTTTAGTGTGGACGAGAAACTTTTGGCTTCCGTGTGGTTTGACGAGCGGCCATGTATCGAAAAAAACTGAGTAACAATAGCCTATACAGTCATATCTCATATGTCATGCACCTGTCCAAATTTCTGCCTGTTGAAGGTAAACTTGCGAATTCTAAATGAGGCAGTAGAGTAAGTGGACAGCTTCAGATACTTGGGGTGTACTATAAGCATTAACATGAGCTACTGCCAAAAAGTCAAGGATATAAAGGGAAGAATTGTCATGTATGGTTTCTGGGGTAGCTCAGTCAGTAGAGCATTCGTACGCTAAGCGAAGGATCCCGGCATCGATAATTGGCCCCGGAATAATTTTTCCCTTGAAATTATTGAAGCCTGCTTCACAGGGAGCTTCTACCTGAAAGCCAGATTTGCATAATAATATTCGTTACTGTAGGTACGTTAACAGAAAGTCACAATTTAAATCAAGCAGAATTGTGTGCACTCAAAGTTGGGTTTCTGGCGTCTTGTCAGCCCATTTGAGTTGTGTGGATATAAAGGGAAGAATTGTGACGGTGTCGTGTATGGTTCCTGAGGTAACTCAATCGGTAGAGCATTCGTGCGCTAAGCGAAGGGTCCCGGCATCGATAACCGGCCTCGGAACAATTTTTTCCCTTGAAATTATTCAAGCCTGCTTCACAGGGAGCTTCTACTTAAAAGCCAGATTTGGATAATAAAATAACAAATAAAATATTCGTAGATGAAGAAACCTGATAACGTAACCATAATTATATGAAATACACTTAATTCAAAATAATATTTACACTACTATCGATACATTCCCTAATACCGGGTCATCCAGTTATTGTCTGACCAGAGTTGCGGCTGGGATTGTGCCGGTTAAACTATCGCTTCCCGCCGGTCGGGCAATACACGAGTCCGTGATTCAGGAATTACTTTTAATGCTAGAGTCACTGTCTAATAAATTCTAATGGACTATAAAAGTTATGTACTCGCCCATATCACGCAAGGAAATGCTGGAACTGTCTACCTACATTTTCCACATAGTTCTGGTATCTACTTAGGATAATTCTTGGGAATTTTTCAGACGTTCTTCAATGTCGTCAAGAATTTCTTCTGTGAGCCCTGTACGTCGTCTTCTTCGCTTCTTATCTTGAACACTTCCCGTTTCCCGAGATTTATTAACTGATTTATGAATCGTATCACGATTTGGAACTCGATCGCCTGGGAGTTTCTCTTGAAATAATCTCCTGACAGCAAGAGCGTAGTCTGTACGAACATACGAATCTCAAATAAATACCTAATTTGGAATAAAAAAATTAGGTCTATTATATTTAATTTATTCTTAACAGACTGTACACGTGTAGTTGCTTGCACTGTTCAAACAACACTAGCTGTGTCGCATGGGAGTCAGGTCAAAAACAGTTAAACCCGCCCGCTCACTTCCTCGTCCGGCCGTAGGCGTTGCCATGTCGACTGAGGCAGTTCCCGCCGCAATTCTGGTCAGAAGATAAATTGGATGACCCAGTATTATAAATGGGATTATCAACAAGCCATTTATACAACAAATTCTGAAATACATTAAAATTTAAAGTGTGGATATCTAAGGCAATTTATTAAATAGTAAAATAGCCATAGAATTTAGACAACTTTTTGACTTGATTAGTCTAACTTAAGGTTCAACCAAATGATAATTTAGTCTAATGCAATATTTATGAACATCGAAGTAGTCTTGAAACCTCTAACTCTTTTTTTTAATGTTAAGAGTATTATTGTAAACATATTGATTTTTTTCACTGTTAAATAATGTTCTGCAATGAGCATTACAAGGATAATTGGTCAAAATTTGTAAAGCATTTTTTTCTTGTAAAATCAAAATTCTTGGGCGAGCACTACTATTACCCCACATACATATACCATGAGACAATATACTATGGAAAAGAGTAAAATTATTGACATTTTTCAGATACAGATTTGGTATGAAATTTTTCTAACACTTTAAAATATGAGACGATGTCGGGTGAAGTTTATGGGTAGCTCAGTCGGTAGAGCGTTGGCGCGCTCAGCCAAATTATTCAAGTCTGCTTCGCAGGGAGCTTTACCTGAAAGCTAGATTTTCGCTTTAAAATATATATATTACTCTTGGCAGTTTTATACACACAGAAGTAATAATTATGTGGAGGTCATATCATTTTAGAATCCAAAATTATTCCTAAAAGTTTCACCTAAGAATCAAAACATTCTTTGTCAGGTTTACTTAAAAAGTAAATATTTTGCGTTTTCTTACATTGAAGCAAAAACCATTGATACGCAATTGTCATTACCGGTACACTAATAATTCATGTGCTGCAAAAATCGATTTCGAGATTTTTACAGCGAGTTCTCATGAAGTATTAGGTGGATTTTATTTATATTCAGTACCTATGTACCAAGCAATTTTATGGACTGATGCTTATGAAATATAATAATTTGTTATAAGAAGATTAATAAATATTTGTATGAAATTAGAGCGGCACAATGGTGTTCCACTTCAAGAATACCATATTCAGGTTATTTTCTTCGTTATATATGTGTATCTACATTATATTATTGCGGGGAACAAATTCACAAATGAGGCTCAGCACTTATTACTGGAGGAAAAACGTTTAGCTAAGAGAAGTTAATCGTCATATTCAGACTTTTGAAAGCCTGAGGCTGCACAACTGTTCAGGTACGGCAGAGAATAGATAATGCGAGTTAATTGTGCTAGGACTTTCAGCGCCTTGTAAATATGTTCGTTACTTATAAGTGAATCACTGAAGCAACGCTCTGAGTAAGATTTGAAATTGAAAAAAATTATGAGTAATATTTTAAGATTCATTTTGCTTTTAAATGCCGATTACACTTGTCAACAAAATTAAACATATTTTGTTAAAATATAAGTAATGGGTGATTCTTATAGTATTTTCCGTGCCGATTTCAAATCTGTTTTCAAAATGTTTCTATCACCCATGGTGTTTGAGTAATTATATGAAATATATTTCAAACTTTTCTAGTATTGATACCTTGTAACATTTTGCCTAAAATCATATTTTTTACATAAAATATGTGTGAAATAGATTTTAGGCTATAATTGTCTTGAGAAACATCTTTTTTGACTGTTCAGCAGTAGTCATTATTTCTGGTATCGCCTTTCCATTTCAGAAAAATGCTGATGAAAACGCTTCCCACGTTCGTCGTTCACTACCAGAAGGTTTTGAGGAAAGAAGTTATTTTGACAGACATGTTACACCCCATCACGCTATAGTTCTGAATCAGCTCGCTGAGAAGTTCCCCATAATCTTCTGATTTGTGGTTCTTAGAAAGTAAGTCTGATGAATGATTCTTAAGTTCCAGGCATATCACTGGAACTGGAAAAGGCATATGACGGGATCCTTTTAGCCAATCAGTTAATAGAATTACATCGAGCATAACAGATTTCAGGGACCCAGTTCTTTCTTCTTCTCATCTATTTTGTAATTAAAGTACAGCCCAACACTCGTAAGCTCTTTTTAACTAGTGTAGTAAAATTCGCCTGTGTGCTTTCAAAGTTAACCACAAACGTAACAAAAGTTGTTTATGTGATTTACACAATATTTCGAGGTATGTTTCACTTTATAAGATACTTTTATCACATTTAAAATTAGGACAAAGAAAACAGGTTATGAAACTTGTTTCATGAATGTAAGTTCCAACTCAACTGAGAATATTACTCGCAGTCTTATGAGGAATAAAATTCATTGTTATGGATTCTGACTTCACAGGCAACAATAATTCAATGTTACAGATCAATTGTTAGAGCGATAAAATGATATATTTGAAATACTTTCTTTCCATTAGCATGTCAATAAAAATAAATCAGTTTTTCTAAAATTACAAAAAATAATGGTGGGTGGTAGTAAAATTCTGACTTTATTTTCGGAATCAGCAGATGAAATTATATAAGAAATAGCAAACAAAATCATTGTTGACCAGTGTTATTGTAAGTAGAAAGAAAATAATATAAAATATTATTACCAGGGAACGGATTTATATGGACTAAAAATATATGAAATATGTAAATATATATGTAGTTATTTTTACCAAAATATGGAATTAAATATGGATTTTTACCAAAATATGGAATTAAATATGGACTTAAAATTATAAAAAAATGACTATGTACGTTAAATATTGGTACATTTTAATCAAACTAAACAAAAAATATAATGGACGTACCTTATCTTCCAATGTAGTTTCAACAAAACACAATTTTTATTGTCTGTTACCATAACAATAGGTTACAAACATTTCTTTCAAGTGCTGAAAAGTGAATCTTCTTCTATTGTCTCTGAGGATAGATTTATACTGACTAAAAGAGCGTTCGACGTCACAAGAAGTAACTGGTACATAATTCAATTTCACAATGTCTGCTGGGGATAAGTCCAAGTTAATCTTCATCACAGCAACAACCTTTTGTAGTTCTTCATATCCAGGGTTTTTTGAAAGTACAGTGTCCACCTTAGCTCTTACTGCATCTGCAACTTTACCTCTACCACGATTCAGTTGTTCCACAGTACTATTTATAATTTCAAAACTTTCAGATAGTGAAAGGTGCCTATTTTGGAGACTTTTGAGCGTTTTTATGATGCATGAAAATGTATGCTGAATGTGAGCTAAGTCATTCTTCACACTTATGTCACAGGTAACTGTTTTCGCAGTATCAATTGAGACTGCATCTTCAGAGTCCAATGCAAGGAGAACATTGTTAATAGAGTCTATATGTTCGGCATAATATTCAACTGCTTCTAGCCATGTACCCCATCTAGTTAAAATTGGCTTTGGTGGCAATGGAATTTCAGGGTACATTTCTTTCAACACGTTAACTCTACTGGGAGCTTTGAGAAATACTTTTTTCACTGATGAAATCAACAAATCTACTTTAGGGAAATTGTCTCTGACCACTTCTGCCACACGATGAAATGCATGCGCCACACAAGTAAAATGAGTCAATTTAGGATATACAACAGATAATGCTTGTCCAGCTTTGACCATATAAGGGGCAGCATCGCTAATAAAGAATAACACATTATCGTACATAATACCCTTTGGCCACAGGATACCCATAGCTTCGTTGAACAGTTTAACTATAGTTTTGTTATTGCACTTTTCTAGAACATCACAATGTAAAAGAATTCGTTCAGAATATTGTTCACTTAACAAACCGATAACTACATTACCAACAAGTCTACCTTCTTTGTCGGGAGTCTCATCAATGGAAACCCAAATTGAACTATCTTTAATTTCATCTCTTATCTTCTGTATTGTCTCATCGTAGATGGATGGAGCATACGTCTTCCTAAGTGTTGACTCATCCGGGATTGTATGTTGAGTATATTTTTCAAGGAATTCCCTGAAGACCTTATTCTTTAGTTTGTAGAGAGGAATATCAGCAGAGATGAGAGAACGGCACAGGTCGATGTTAAACTCAGATCTTACATTCGATGTTGTTGGTTGTGTTAAAAACAATTGTCTCTGCTTGGAATTTAGTTGTTTGTTGGCCTGATGTTTACTAGTTGTAATGTGTTGTTGCACCAGGAACTTTTGTGTAGATGATACTGCACACTGACACAAATTACAAAATAATATTTTATTGTCAGTTGATAAACCATCTTCTTTAAATTCTGAAATGTAACTTGTTAGTTTTGATTTTAAATTGACTGAATGACGTACTTTTGGCATATTTACCGTCTTTATAGTATGATTTACAAAACTGAACCTATGTGTACTCTGACTGGCATTTAACTGTTGAGCTGCACAACTGAAGTCTGTTAAAAATTTTAAATTAAATTAATACAGTTTTGTAACTTACTTTCCCATTGTTGATAGGACTGCTAATTTTCAAATAACTCTGATGTTAAAGGGATTACTGAACATGTGTTTAAATCTCTATTGTTGAAATGTATTTTTAAAAGTTAATGGAATTTTGTTTTGTTTTATTGTTAAACCTAATATAATATGGACTGTTTTATATGAAATATGGAAAATATATGGAAATTAACGAAAATATGTACTAAACTCTAAAATATGGAAAAATATGGAAAATAAAAGTAGGATTTTTCAACCCTACACATTGTGAAACATAAAGATAATGCAAAATATAAATTATATTAGCTTTATAAGTAAATATGTATTTACATATAAATCCTTTCCCTGATTATTACAATGTAATCATACATACAGTTACTTTACGTGAATTGATGAAAAATTACATACTATACATATATCTAATTATGTCATTATATCTTAATTTTGGGATTACAGGTAACGCTTTTTTATTTCAGAAAACGAAAGTAGGCCTACATCTTATTTGGGTTTATAGACTACTAATTATTCTCTTTAGGTGTGCCTTTTGAATAATTCCAGTAGCTAAGAAAATAAAAAACGCATAAAGTACACGTCACCTTCACGACACTACTATTTTTGCTCTAGTATTTATACTTCATTGAATCCAGCTTTATACCTAGAGGCAGATAAGTACATTCCTAGTTCATGGGGAATCATGACAGACATCCACTAAGTTCCTGCTGTAACATCCTCCTTCATGCATATTTACTTATCGATCCCATTTCATTTACCTTGTGCCTTCATAGCTCTCTCTCTCTCTCTGTCCTGTTTATTTCTTTGTCGCCGTGTTTCGCGGTGATTCTCCTCCCATACGGCGTTGTGTTGTCTAACTTCCAAGAACTTGTGTGATGTTCTCAAAGTGTTTTAAAGTAGTCCATAAATTTACCGCCCGAGGCATGTAAGTCGCTAGTTGGGTGTTGTCATAATTAACATAACAAAGTCAGATTTACACAATATTGCGTTCATCTTACTTAATAATGACCGCCGTCATTGACAGTATCGGCTCTTTCTTAATATTAAATTATAATGTTACATCAGTTTTTCCAGACCTCAGAATGAAGTCCAAATCGCGGAGAACAATTTAAGTTGTGGTAGATAAACTTGGTATTCGGAAGGTTTTCTCTGGGTCTTCCCAATTTCGCTCCATCAATTCACTCTTTCTCCATTTTCAATCTTTCTTATCACCAGTGCAGAAAAATTCTGCGCCAATGTTGTTGCTTTATATCCAGTGAGAATGAATCTCGAGTGAAAATGCACCAACTAATCAAGATAGACATTTCGGCGGTCGGACTCGAGCACACTTCACCAGAATCCCTACAGGCTGTCATGGTAATTGAGTAGGCCTACATAACGATTGTGATTTATGTAACCAGTTCGTGACTTCATATGATTCTAAATTTTCATATGTTATTTCCCCTAATCTAATCTTTATGCGCCTTAGAGCTATGTTATAATATTATAGAAAAGTAAGATAGACATATTTTATTATGATACAGCAGCCGGGGTGCATACTTCGAGAAGAAGTACCTCATGACGTTAAGCAGCTGTCATTCACTTCCAAAATATGTCTAATAAGACAAAAATAACCTCAATTCTATGCAGTAATCTATGAATCTAATATATATATATTATCTCACTTTCCTTTCATCAAACAGTTACATTGATTATAAGGTAAAGTCTAAAATCCGGATAACGATTTACGCAGTTTCTCGTACTCACCTGCAGTTACGCATGCGTGCACACGTATCCTCCGCAGAGGTGCCAACATATATATTGATAGTTCGTTTAGGTTAGTTTAAGTTTATTTTGGATATTTTTAATTTTGTTGCGTTAATTTCAGTTTCTTTAGGTTATTCTAGGTTAGGTTTGATTACCCTAAGCTAGGTAGACTAGGTAGGCCTGGGCGATATTAACTCGATTGAGTCATTGCAGCCCACCCCTTAACTCCTCACTTCACCTTCCCAGGCTGAGACAGTTATGTTTTGTTGCGGTACTAGCGGACAGGAAGGTCAGTGACGGATTGTATCAGGCTTTTACGAATTTTCGGCTCTCACTGGTCGCCTAAAATCCGCCACTGATGCACAGAGCCTTACTGTACGCTTGTTTATATGGCTGTGTAAGCGAAAAGGACATGGGGGGGGGGCTTCTCCGTCCCTCTCACTTCCCCTCTTATGACCAGAGCTGGACTATAATTTAGGCAATTATGATTTGTTTAGTTTTCTCAGGCTAATTTTATTTTTTTTTTTGGTTAATTCTTGATGTCTAAAGTTAGTTTCAACTAGTTTCAATGAATTTAATTCTCTGGATTTACTTATTTCAGATTGGTTTCAGTTTCAATTCTGCGACTCAAACTGTCCTGTTTAATTTGCCTTCCTTCCATATATTACCAAATCACAACTTCACACATATTACATATTTCTCCTTATGCTATATGACGTCATTAAGTACATATTGTAAGGCCTAGCCTATATATACATCACATTCCTGTAACTACGTTTGAAGCCTAATGGTCTAAATGCAAGATTGCTGCAACTCATTTGCAGCAAACATACTGTCTCAGGTTTAAATCCAGCCGCTTCTACAGTAAGTAGCCTAACCTACAAGTTACTAATATATCGTCTTCGTCATCGTCGTCGTCATCATCATCATCATCATCATCATCATATTCGAATTAGGGCATTCGGCTTGTTAGATCTTCGTCTCGTCCTACCATCGCTTTTTGGGTCAATCAAAATTTCTTCAATCCGCAGGATTATAATCAATTGTGCATTTGTAGAAATATACGATTAGATTTATTCTCAACAAAAAATTCAATACCATTGTTTTGTGTACAAATTTAATAAACATCTAGTAAAGTCTGCATTTTCAGTTGTAATCGAATATCTGTATTTCTGTTATGATGTTAGTTTAACATTTTCATTTCGGCAGTTTATATTCTACATTTCCAATTGTTTTTTCTAAGAAGTATATCTGGATGATGATTGCTTCATAAAATTTTAGAACTATTTCTTTTCTTATTCTTTAAAAAAAATATACGTTATATTTTTACTAATGTTATAAATGTCAACAATGTGACGGTGACAGAATTGCAGTTAAAAAAAGACAGAGAGAAAGAGAGAGAGAGAGAGGATGGGACAAAGGGAGAAGAAAGACAATGATGGTTTGCGTACAAAATCGTCTGTTGACCAGCATTTTCATTACGTGTATCATACCCATAAGCACTGTACTCATGAAATTCCCTTGCGAGCAACAAGGGCTCAAGTTGTTATCCAACTTACAAGCTTCTATCTTGGTTACACTGACTAAGCTCAATACAGTAACGAAAGAAAATTATGATAGAAGAACAATAAGTTATACACAAATTCCACATTAGTTTGTAGATCAAAGCATATTGTTAGGCCTATGTCAATGCGCATAGTTCTCTTTTCATAACACAAAATATCAGCTTTTGAAGACGCACTGATAGTGGGCTGTTAAACCGAATATTTCAATGGCCACAGCCACGTTGTTAGCCATCCCACCTACAGTCACAGCTGTGCGACCAACAGCCATCAGTGCGCTGCAGCACCAGTGACCCTATGTCTTTTAACTACACCGGGTGTTGCTACCGATAATAGCGACTCTATCGTCAAAGTACTTCAAACCACAAAGTGAATTTTCCTCTATTGGAATGCCGGGGACTTTTCTACTCACACTAACTCCTGATATTCGCTCGGGGAACATTTCAGGTAACAAGTACTTTTGCTCTTGTAATTATTATTTCGCTTCTACTACGTCTACATATTAAACTTTATCATTTTTTTTTAAATTCTTCAAACTATGTCGCACTGCAAAGAAAGAGTTATTTTATAATTTTGTGATCTCTATTTTTCCGTTAATAAGTCAATCTCCAATTATCAAAATCTTGCTCTCTAAACCTTAAAATATGTAAAATATTAATTTTTACTTGATCATTGCACAGCGTTCAAATAAAAATTATTAGCTTGGGATATTACAAAATATAGATTTGAAGATTTTGTGGAAATCCACATTACCAATAATCTTGCTACTGTAAAAGTGGTTTTGGACATGTCTTATTTCAATTGATCTATGTATAGCGATTTATCTTAATCTGATTGTAGGATATGATACATATTGAATGTCTGAAAGTTAATTTAACGGGTAGTATTGCGCATTATTTATAATAATTTTAGTAAAACATGAGTGGATATTTATTTGATATAAAAATCACATAATTCCGATTCAGTCCACAACAAAGTAAATTAATTCACGATACATTTTATTTTATACAATAAACTGACATATGAAACGAAGTTCATGTCGGTTAAAAGATGCTCTCTTAAGAGATTTTCATATCTCAAGAATGATTGTTTCTACTTTTCATTAAGATATTACTTAAGTTCAGATTCCCTCTTTTTAACAACAGGAAGCTGATTTCTCGGTCTTGGTCACAAATAATTTACTGTGCAAGAAATAGAAAAGTGGTCTGCTAAGTAATAAAAGACACGCTTTGCAATAATATATTTTCACGTTGCTATCAAATTTAATTACTTCTTCTCGTAGATAGAAAAGTAATGTTGAAAGTGATTACAATCTAAAACCATATAAGTGGAATATGTACAATATTGTATAATATTAATAATAATAATAATAATAATAATAATAATAGTAATAATAATAATAATAATGACAATAATGATGAAAAAGGTAGTGGTGATGATGATGGTCATGGTGATATTGATGGTGATGTTTTATTTACACTGCCAGATTTAAAACAGTGAAGTATTTTCCTCCTATTCACAATAATTAGTAAATATTACTTTTGCATTACTGACTGATTGACTGTTCATAAATTGTTTTTATTTGATTGACTTTCCTTATGACTGTTGCTAGAAATGACTATATAGAATTTCATTAGGAATAATGTTATTAAACTATTATATTTCCACATTCCTGTCAAATTTAATTTATTTTCGTAAATAGTCGGTCTCAGTAGCGTAGTTGATATAGCGCTGGCCTTCTATACTCGAGGTTGCGGGTTCGATCCCGGCCTAGGTCGATGGCATTTAAGTGTGTTTAAATACGAAAGGCTCGTGTCAGTAGATTTACTGGCATGTAAAAGAACTCCTGCGGGACAAAATTCCGGCACACAGGCGACGTAATATAACCTCGGCAATTGCGAGCGTCATTAAATTAACCATGAGTTAAAATTTTTCGTAAATATAAAAGTAATGTTGGAAGTGATTACAATATACGCAAAGCTATATCAGTGGAATTTGTGTGATTTAATAACGTGTAGAATAATAATAATAATAATAATAATAATAATAATAATAATAATAATAATAGTAATAGTAATAGTAATAGTAATAATAATAATAATAATGTAACAATGATGAGGGTTTATTTAATCTGGCAGAGTTAAGACCATATGGCCTTCTCTTACACTCAACAAGGAGTGAAACTTGATTACATAGAAAACATATAAATGTATCAGATTTAAATAATTAAATGTTAGTGTTACGTTAGAAATCTATAGGACGTGGTTCATACCTTTAAGGGATTTCTTCATTAACGTAATAAAAATCGACCGCACTGTTTACACATTTACACATCATATTTAAGAACAGCAGACAAATATCGCTCACAGAAAATCACTTACGAACTCACCACGACCGAGTGTACAAAATTGAACAAAACATAAGGGAACACTATAAAGAAAACACATTTTCACTAGCAAGATCTTCAATAGCAACTGCCTAGTATTGTTGTGAATCTCACTTTGTCAGTGGTAAGTCAAGCTGAAAGTCTCGAAACGAACCCCTTCTCATTTAGGAGTGGTAAAACTATTACAAACCTTGATTTCGAGTAATTTTATAAAGGACGGAGCACATTCGATCATATCGTATAGGCCTAGAACCAAAACCAGAATCAGTTGACAAAAACTGATGTCATAATCGTGATCAGCGACCCAAATTTAGTAAGAATTCATTACTTTAATCCAGGCATGTCAAAGCGCCTGCACTTCGTGCTGTCAAGAACCCGCACATTTCCTTAAGAGCGATTACTGCACTTTATCTTGCTGAAAAGTGAACCTTGTTGGATTTGTATTTCTTGTAGTATGAACACGTAATACAGGCTATTTAACATCCCTGCTTTAATCTATGAAGCATTTTCAGTTTCTTAACGCCCCAAAGTAGGAAATTTTCCTGTTATTTTGTGTCCGCCTGGCTGGTTCAAAGAATTGGATGGACAAATAGTTTTAAAAGTTCGGTGAAGTTAAGTTAGATTCTTATTCTGAATACAGTTACAGTTAAAGCCCAAAATTTCAAATGAAGAAGGTGGTGGAGCTGGAGAGTTTTGTTTTATGTTATTGTATCAGGTCTTGCTTTTAGTGTGTATGTGGGTTATGTATGTTTCAGTGTCAAAATATGTCAATTATGCCTTTCGAAATGATAACTTCTATTTTAATGGGAGTACTTTTTCAACATGCAGTACGATTTAATTACCCAGATGTTATTCGCTCTGGATGTCTGGCATCGCTCTCTCTACAAGACCCAGCATTTCTCATTTTAGCTACTTGGCAGATTTATAATGACTTACACATTTTTCTGCGTTCAAATCATACTTTTATTGCTTTCCTCAGCTTTTCTATCTCTTCGTAATCCCTGTCTTTCTCATCGCGCCTACTAATCCCGCATCCAATGATTTTAAATCTTTCCTTCCAGGCGGAATCCATTTAATTACCTCCTTAGGAAGGCTGTCATATGTCGTTCCTTCTATTTGACCATACTATTTTTAATGTTTGTATTTTAAAATCAAGGGAACTTTGAATATCCATTTTTTGCCTTTTAAAATTATTCCTGATTACATTGTTTCTGGTTCTGCTCTATAAACATTAAAAATTCATGATATTCTAGCTATTGAGTTCTGATTTGAAACTCCAAGGCCATTCTGTCGTTAATGTTACTTAATTTCATATATATTTCAATATCAGAATGCTTCTGGTTATTTAGATGTCGTTCGCGGTGGTATCGTGGTTGTCAAGGTGGCTTTTGGATATGAGGTCCGCGGATTCAAACCCGGCCAAGGATGATATATTTTAAGGTGAGATAGAATTCTTAGAATGGCTCTCTGCGGGAGGACAGTAAAGCATCTTGTGTGTTGTAGATTTGCGGCCCATAAATTAATGTTATTCATGATGGTAATCATAATAATAATAATAATAATAATAATAATAATAATTGTAATGGAAAGAAACTCATTTATTTCATTGAATTTGACGCTCAGTAAGGTCTCTAATTGAAAGCATAGTTAAATAATAATAATAATAATAATAATAATAATAATAATAATAATAATAATAATAATATTAATTTATAATAGAGAGAAACTGTCATTTATTTCATTAAATTTGACGCTCAGTAAGGTCTCTAGTTGAAAGCATAGTTAAATAATAGTAATAATAATAATAATAATAGTAATAATAATAATATTATTATTATTATCATTATTATTATTATACCCGTATTGTATGCAAATCCGTGAAACGCATTGGTCTGCATCTAAACATTGATAAAACTAAATATTTAAAAGTAGCTCCACAAATTATCCCACTTCATCATCTACAAGTTGAGTCACATATCTTTGATGAAGTATGGTATTTAAAATATTTGGGTACATTGCTTACTGGCAATAAGAAGTCAAGGGTGAGATTATTGCAAGAATCGAAAATGTCAATAAATGTTACTGTGCTCCTATGAATCTTCTAAAATGTAAGGAAGCCTATTATCTAGAAAATACAACTTGCACATAAATTAGTAAACATCCTCGATGCTAAGTCAGAACGTTCCAGGTCATTATGTCCGAAGCAAAATTTCCAAAACAAAAATGTCCAATACAAAAATGTCCAAAGTGCAAAATGTCCAAAGTACAAAATGTCCAATACAAAAATGTCCAAAGTACAAAAAGTCCAAAGTGCAAAATGTCCAACACAAAAATTTCCAAAGTGCAAAATGTCCAATACGAAAATGTCGAAAGTGCAAAATGTCCAATAAAAAATGTCCAAAACAATAATGTCCAAAGTGCAAAATGTCCAATGTGTAAAATGTCCAAAGTACAAAATGTTCAATACAAAAATGTCCAAAGTGCAAAATGTCCAAAGGAATAGTGTTCATCACAAAACTCTCCGAAGAAAATTATATTATTCTTTAAGCAAAATGTCCAATGTGTAAAATGTCCAAAGCAATAATGACCAATACAAAAATGTCCAAAGTGTAAAATGTCCAATACAAAAATGTCCAAAGTGCAAAATGTCCAATATAAAATGTCCAAAAACAATAATGTTCAAAGTTTAAAACGTCTAAAGTGCAAAATGTCCAATATGTAAAATGTCCAAAGTTCAAATGCCCAATGTGTAAAATGTTGAATACAAAAAATGTCCAAAGCAATAGTGTTCACCACAAAACTCTCCGAAGAAAAATATGTTATTCTTTAAGCAAAATGCGCAATGTGTAAAATGTCAAAAGCAATAATGTCCAATACAAAAATGTCCAAAGTGTAAAATGTCCAATACAATAATGTCCAAAGTGCAAAATGTCGAAAGCAATAGTGTTGACCACAAAACTCTCCGAAGAAAAATATATTATTCTTTAAGCAAGATGTCCAATGTGTAAAATGTCAAAAGCAATAATGTCCAATACAAAAAAAGTGCAAAATATCCAAAGCAATAGTGTTGACCACAAAACTCTCCGAAGAAGAATATATTATTCTTAAGCAAAATGTCCAATGTGTAAAATGTCAAAAGTAATAACGTTCAATACAAAAATGTTCAAAGTGCAAAATGTCCAATGTGTAAAATGTCCAAAACAATAATATCCAAAGTTTAAAATGTCCAAAGTGCAAAATGTCCAAAGTGCAAAATGTCCAAAGCAGTAGTGTCCAACACAAAACTCTCTGAAGAAAAATGTATTATTCTTTAAGCGAAATATGTAATGTGTAAAATGTCCAAAACAATAATGTCCAATTTAAAAATGTCCAAAGTGCAAAATGTCCAATGTGTAAAATGTCCAATACAAAAATGTCCAAAGTGCAAACTGTCCAAAGCAATAGTGTTCATGGTGTTAATCACAATACTCTCCGAAGAAAAATATATTATTCTTTAAGCAAAATGTCCAATGAGTAAAATGTCCAAAGCAATAATGTCCAATACAAAAACGTCCAAAGTTTAAAATGTCCAATGTGTAAAAAGCTGCGAGGGGTTTCTGTTCTAGCTGCATCTACAGTATTCCCTTCATGCAAATATGCCTCAGTCCCATCGTATAAAATAGTTATTAGCTCAAAATTATCAATTGTGTAGCGCGCATTGTATTCATTCCCTTGTTTACTACACCAGTAAATATTGTTGTTATAATGAGAATACTTGTGATATAAATATCTACGGTAATGATTGAACTTTTTGAGACAATTATTTGAACCAACACTGCTAACCATACTCTGTTAAGAGTCAAGAGTCAACAAATACTGTTAAAAATTTAAAATGTGTAACTGCAACTGTTTTCCGAGAATTAAAAATTAATTTGTTCTACTGTTGAACAATTGCCTCAGAAATTTCATTCACAGCCTGTGTTAAATTTTTGTTGGTGGTATTTAGGTAGTATACCGTAAATTTTCGTTTCGAACATTTTTGCTTTGGAAATAGATTTATTATATTTGGACATTTTTGTTTTGTACTTATTATTATGACCCCATTTAATGATAGGCTACTTAATCATTCGTGAATGGCTCACCCGAGTATGAAACATGAGTTACTTCTCAAGTTTGTTTATTTTGACCATTTTCGTTTGGACGTTTTTGATTTTGACATTTTACACTTTGGACGTTTATGCTTTGGAACATTTTTGGTTTGGATATATTTGTATTGGACCTTTTTGTGTTTGGACATTATACCCTTTGGACATTTTTGCTTCGAACATTTTCAATTGGACATTTTTGGTTTGGACATATTTGTGTTTGGACATTTTTCAGTTTGGACATATTTGTACTGGACATTTTTGCTTCGGACACTTTCATTTGGGCATTTTTGTGTTTGGACATTTTTGATTAGGACATTTTTGTATTTGGACATATTAATTTTGGACATTTTTGTGTTTGGACATTTTTGTGTTTGGACATTTTAGCTTCGGACATTTTTGTGTTTGGACATTTTTGGTTTGGACATATTTATATTGGACATTTTTGTTTTCGGACTTTTTTGCTTCGGCATTTTTATTTGGACATTATGACTGTGGCTCAGTCAGAATAGGAGTTCGCTTGCATGTCTTAACCTCATGGGGAACAGAGAATACGAACAAAAGACTGGGATTGTTCCTCTTGAAGGCGAGACAGATTTGAACTTCAGCTGTTGAAGTTTGTGATACGAAATGACGAAGGGATAATGGTATCTACCTAATTATACAATTTTATGTCTGTTTTAGGTTAGGATATATTATATGTGTTTTGTTTTGTCATTTTCATTTTAATATGCGTGTTCTTTTAGAGAGTGGTTGGTTATAATCATAGGTGAAAGGTGTGAAACCTACAAAGTAGGATTTGTTTTAGGTACAAAGCACGTACGGTCAGAAGACTCGTGCATTGGATTTTTAGAAAAAATTATAATATAACATCTGTATGTATAATATTACTCAATAAATCCATCTATATATCTAGTAAACATTCTAACCCTAAATTATGCTTATGAGATGTGAACTCCAATCAGAAAGGAAGAACAAAGGCTTAGAATATTAGAAATACAGATATTAAGAAAGATTTTTTGGAGGAATAATAGACCCTCGTAACGGAAGAATGGAGAATATTAAGAAATGATTCAATTTTTCAGCTGTATGAAGAATCAGCCTTTGTAGCAAAACAGAAAACAAACAAAGAAGACTCCGATGGATTGACACGTCATCAGAGCACCCGAAGGAAGGAAAATTAGACAATGTTTTGAAGAAATGGTAAGGGGGGGGGGAAACCGCTAGGGCGTCCTCAGATGAGATCCCAAAATGAGTTGGGGAAAGACATTAGGCTACATCTGGGCCTTACTTATTAACTTACAAATGGCTTTTAAGGAACCCGCAGGTTCATTGCCGCCCTCACATAAGCCCGCCATCGGTCCTATCCAGTGCAAGATTAATCCAGTTTATCATCATATCCCACCTCCCTCAAATCCTTTTTAATATTATCCTCCCATCTACGTCTGGGCCTCCCCAAAGGTCTTTTTCCCTCCGGTCTCCCAATTAACACTCTATATGCATTTCTGGATTCGCCCATACGTGCTACATGCCCTCCACATCTCAAACGTCTGGATTTAATATTCCTAATTATGTCAGGTGAAGAAAACAATGTGTGCAGTTCTGCGTTGTGTAACTTTCTCTATTCTCCTGTAACTTCATCCCTCTTAGCCTTAAATATTTTCCTAAGAACTTTATTCTCAAACACCCTTAATCTCTGCTCCTCTCTCAAAGTGAGAGTCCAAGTTTCACAACCATACAGAAACATCTGGGCCAATAATTTTCAAATAATTGCGGAGATATTTGTGAACCTATATGTTTCATTGTTTCATATAGTTCAATATTACTGCTACCACCACCACCACCACCACCACCACCACCACCACCACCACCACCACCACCACCACTACCACCAGACATTTCAGAGAGATCTAACTAGGTGGAAAATGTCAATAGATTTCTTACAGCCGCTGCCTGAATCATCGTATATGAAAATGTAATGACGAAGAACGTATTACAACAAATTTTAGCTGAGCTAATTTTGTAGGTAATGATTGACTCAATTTAATTGCTATTTATAGAAGAGAATGGAATTTTTATTTAATCAACTTTATTTCTTTAAGACAGACCTGTTGCAATTATATTTCCCCTGATCTGCCTTACTATACAATTGAGGGGTTCTTTAAAGTAACAATTTAACATAAATATAATGTCATTTTTCCGTTTCCGACATCATACATTGAATCCTTCATAACAAATCTTCCTTGTGATAAAACATTAATTTCCTTCAACCTACACAGTCCCCTCTAGAAAAATCTTAATGTCATTCTGAGCAATGCTGTTACATGAGATGTAAAATGTTTGGTGCTCTGTATTTCAAATTCAAGATGTTGCAGTTAAGTTCTAGTGCACACCTCAATTTTAGGTTCCTCTGCCAAGTCGTACGTCTCTCGGCTACTTCCGTCGCGCCTGACTGTTCAGGCACTCCATCTGTGCCTCTGTGACGTGCTCCTTTACAACTAGTCTTAGTAGAAAGAAAAACTCATATTAATATCAATAAAACTAATCCACTAAGAAAACTTTTGAAACGTAACACATTCTTTCAAATAATATCTAATCAAACCACTGTCCTATACCTTTAATACTCATTAACAACAGAATATTATTCACCAAGAAAAAAGAAAAACAAAATCGGAGCAAATAAATCTCTAGGTCTTAACAAATACCTTATTATAATAATACCGGACAGCTCTATGCTAGCAGCATTGACGTGAGTGCGAAATATCGCGGACCTGACATCTAGTGGAGCGGCGTGGAATTACGTCCACAAATACAAATATTAACATAGCGAGATTCGGACTATTGTTTAAAACGTGAGTTACTATAAAACACTTAAGAAATGTTGATTAATATTTAATGTAAAAATTATTATCTTATATCAAAGCTGCATATTATAAGAAATATTGCATACTTGATATTACTTTCCGTAATTAATTGTTACATATATTTTCTTTGGTTTAGTGAGACAAAATCAATTCTGACATTAAGAATGAATTTACAATACTGCAAAGATAAAATTGATAGTAATCTGATGCTTGTAATAATAAGGTAAAGTAGGGCCTGTTGGACAGTTGGGCATGTTGAACACTCCGTACTTTAACGTGTTACCACGCCACTTGTGGGCACCACATTCAGCTAGAAGTCAATGAAGGAAGTAGCCACGAGTGGGGCTACTTCCGTCATTGACTTCTAGCAGAATGTGGTGCCCACTCGTGGCTACTTCCTTCATTGACTTCTAGCTGAATGTGGTGCCCACAAGTGGCGTGGTAACACGTTAAAGTACAGAGTGTCCAACATGCCCGACTGTCCAACAGACCCTAGTTTACCATATTAGTAAAGGCATGTGGACAACAATAAAACTTAATTTGATAAAACTCTAAAATTTCCAATACATATTAAATTCTATTCATTTATTAGGTCTAAATAAAAAAAGCTAATTTGTATTTTTCTATCAACACAAAGATGAAGGAATTAGGCCTACTAAAGAATGTTGTCGACTCACGTTTTATGATCCCTTTGAAATCGAAAGTACGATTTGGAGCAATTTGTATTGCTGTAATTGTAGCAATTATAAACAGCACATATACACCCTGACATTTTAACACAGCAATAATTAATAAAACTATTAACTAACCCAGCAACAATTTACATTGCAGTTGATTACAGCTTGTTTCGCGAGTATCACCACACCGGCCGCCTAGGTAGCAGCACCAGCGTCGTTCGCGCGCAGAACTGCTAGCTGTCGGGTATTATTATAGTAAGGTTTATTTTTTTTATTTTAGTATGTTATTTTACGACGCTTTATCAACAGCTCAGGTTATTTAACATCTGAATGAGATTAAGGTGATAATTCCGGTGAAATGAGTCCGGGGTCCAACACCGAAAGTTACCCAGCATTTGCTCATATTGGCTTGAGGGAAAACTCCGGAAAAAACTTCAACCAGGTAACTTGCCCCGACTGGGAATCGAACCCGGGCCACCTTATAGTAAGGTATTTGGTCTTAACCTTCTTATCCCTTTTCATCTTCACTATCAGTAAGAAACTGCCGCATATAGCATTCAATTAGTTATAAACAGATTATTCTTTTCTCCATGAATACAAAAATTATATTGTACCTATTATTTTATTGTATGAGCGTCGTTGTTTTCTCCGTCCACCAGATTATGACTTCGAGCAACTTATGATTACCTCATACTGAGGTTATGAAATCACGGAGCTGTACTTCTCTGCTACTGCACGCCTTCAAGTCGTGTAGCCTACACGTTGAATTTCATCATCGTCATTACGGTGTTTTATCTGATTAAACACAAAATGTATACGAGCAAATAGACGCACGTAGACTTGAAGCAGCCTTAATCGCAATCACGGGATGTACGGCATCTCATCTCAGGTGGAAAATGTTTCTCTTGGTGTGTGCTATCCTTTGTTGTAGAATTCAAGAGACCGAACGGACACTGCACAACATACCTTTCATATTTCCACGACTACTTCGTTAACATTAGGACCTACTACTTCCGATAACACAACTGCTACTGCTACTTCAGCTAATACTACCACATTTTTTTTTTTACTCCTACTTCTTCCGAATTTAGCTCCAATGTTCCTTTTAATCTGTGTGGGTCAGTGTCAATACAAGAAATGGATTTCCCTTTTTCACTCACATTGAACTTTTGCCGAACGCTCTCTTTAAAGTGGTGTTCAGTCATCAGAGCGTGTACACAATGGCCTAGACGCAAACCACAATCGCAGACTCAAATCCCTCCTGTGACAGGAATGTTCTTTGTATGTAATATTTGTATAATGTGTTGCCTTAGCTAGAATCTTGGGGTTGTGCTGATGTCATGGCACGTGAATGTGAAATTCTGGACATAAAAATGTGTTAGATCTAGCAAACGTCACAATAAACAAGTGTTTCCCGTGCTTGTCTATCTAGTGTTATATCTTCTCTTCTTCTGACTTACTGAGAGTCCCTTAGTACTTGGTCTGTAACAAGGCTGGTCTATTCAACGTTGTGTGTGTGTGTGTGTGCGTGTGTGTGTGTGCGTGTGTGTCGCGCAAATCCAAGTAGTACTGTGGTATGCATTTCTTACGAAGAATTTCTCCCAACTTTCTTAAGTGTCTACTTCGGATTATTACCATTAATCAGCGTTATTACAATTTTTCTGATATCTTTATTGCTTCGGATTTTCCATGTATTATTTTCATTAATTGAATCTAAAAATGTTCGCAGCTTTTTATTTCCAAATGTGATTAGTAGGAGTATACTGCAGCTCTTCTTACTTAGTACCCAATTCTCTGCACTACGGATAAACGTAGGCATTTCTGTGAATTCTGAATGCTGTGTTTCTAGGTAGCATTTTGTAACTTACACTGCTCCGTCGATATAGTAGAATGCGTCTGAGTCTAAAGAAAGCAGAAAACTGTACAACGTGGTCTGTTGTGACGAGAATTCAAGTCTTCGCATACCGGTAAGGGATCGTGTCACAAATACTTTCAAGTCTGAGTTGTTCTGACAAAAGTAAATATTATTCAACGCCTTGAAAATGGTACAAATGTTAAGGGTATTGTGGAGAGAGTAATGTAGTATTATTTATTTATTTATGTATTTATTTATTTATTTATTTATTTATTCATTCATTCACTCATTTATTATTGGCGTTTCCTGATATATATGTATATATATAGGAACTAAATTAATTTGTAATAACGTTTAATCAGATACGCTTTTTATAACGAATTAACATAACTCTTAAATACCCATTTCCGTATAATCCATTTTTTACTGTCCATAATATTTCTTGAATTTCTCGTTCTACCTCAGTGGTACTTAATCTTTTTTTGCTAGCATACCCCCAATTAATTAATTAACAAAAGACTATGATTGATGCTGTACTAAAAATACATTATTATTGTTATTATTATTATTATTATTATTATTATTATTATTGTTATACAATAGTTATTAATGCAACAATAATAGTAATGATTTACGTAAAATAGTATTCAAACAAGGAAAAACAAGAGTTGACATTGCAAAAGAAACTATAATACAATGCAATAATTATCAACAAGTATAATAAAATAAATGTGTCAACATTTTTACATACGTAATCAGTGGGATTCGTATCCCTTGAGACACCTTCGCGTACTCCTGGGAAGTAGCTCCTGCTAAATCGATGAAGCAGTGTAATAACCTATTTATTAATCATAAAGTAACATGTTTGCATTTGTAATTCTAATTTTATTTCTCTATCTTATTCTAATTTTAATTCAATAATTTTAACTCCTAAATATTTGAAGTATGATTTTTTTAAAGTGACAAGTATTTTATTTCAAGTGTGTTATATTGTGTTGTGCAATTCTAGGTAATGCGCATAAGTTTTATGTTTTAATTCTTTAAGAAATTTGTCAGCTAGTGTTATAAGATCATCTTTGCTATCAGCCATTAATGCTATGTCACCAGAACACTCGTAAGTAGTGATGTTAAATTTGACACCTAATTTGATGCTAACATCGAAACATTTAACTTTTCGCAGAGATTTTTCCAGTACCATATTAAAAGACTGGAGATAAGCCTAGATTCCCCCTCTCTCACTTCGATATCGTTATTGAAGCTATAACTAAAATCAGTATCAATTTTTATCTTGCAATAATCTACATATGCATATTAATTTATTTGGAATTTTAAATTGGTTCACTGATTTATGAATTTCCTCCCTAACTATGCTAATATATATATATATATAGGCTATATCCCGGAAATTTTAAAGAAAGAATGTAAACAATTTTGTTTAAATTTCCGAACATTTCGAGATGATTTATTTCATTATAAAATTTGATCAGACGTAGAGCGACAGCTGTTGCGTAGATGGGATTCGAACATAAGACTGGGTTTCACACGGAGTTAAATCTGCACTTTAACCGCTGTGTACGTCACTACATGAATATGCAAAGGCTGAAAGTATTTCTATAATTCGATTTACATATGTTAGGTGACTGCGGGGAATGTAATGCGTTTGATGAATTTATACGAAGCGCTAAGTTTCTGGATGGCGCAACGTTCCGGACCAGTGACACCATTTTCCTCTATTCCTTCGTTTTTCACGGTGTATTATGTCGTCTTATGTTTGACACGTGACTGTAGCTTTCATTGTTTGAATTTTGAAGCTCTTAGGTATTGTTTTTCTGGTGGGGGGGGGGGTTTCCAGTTTTACCCGCACATTAAGGGCTATAATACACTCTGGAGGCTATTTACAGTTGTTGAAATGGTGACATAATGGTAACGGAGCAATTGTAAAAAAGAGAAAACTAGAAAAAATCGAAATATATAGTTATTCCAAAGTCACGAAAGATTAGAATTTTTTTTAATTAAGAAGCAAGTTTATAAAAAATAACAGTTTTGCTCATAAAAGATTGGATCATGTAAACCAGTGTCTGAGAGTACGCCACACTGTTAAGTAGCTCATCTCCTGTTATCTTGCAATTGATTCAAAACTGCTTGCTCCATATTGTGAATTTCGTGTTATTTCCTGGACTTCTTTTGCACCATATCGCAGAATTCAGATCTTTCACTACGAACTTCGGTGTACCACAACGTTTATCATCCGCCATGCAACCGGTCTCTTGACTTTTGTTTTACAAGCTTCCATTATGACGACAAACTGCAGGATCCATACCTCTACCCAATTAGAGTTTTGAATCTTCTCAGTGCACTGAAACAGTCTCTATTACGTTCATAGTAACACGGAATGTGACCAATTCATCCCAAAATAGCTTGAATTGCTGTTCATTCACTTCATTTGCCATAGCAACAATAGTGAAGCAATTAAAACAAGTCTCGTGAAAATAAACTCCATTGAATATTAACTTATTACAGAGTGGAAAATAACTTACTGTATCCACTCGCACCAGTAAGATAGTTTAGTTTTTTAAGTGGATAGGTTAAGTAACTTTTCCCTTTTCCCATCTATTAGGACTATTGACAACTTTTTTCATAAATTTCATACTGTGGCAATACTGCTGAGTGACATCTTAAGAACTTCACAGCAAAGAGCCTCAATTAGACCAGTATGTTGACCATATTGTGTTAATGTACGGACATTATAGGGAACAAAATCGTGGGAAAGAATTTAGCAAGGATACTTTATTTCCATATTGCGTTTTGATCAAAGACGATGATTTCTTTACATTTACTTCAATTTTACCAGTAACATAAAATGCAATTGAAATTTCTAACGTAACTGATATCCTAGATCAGGGGTCATCAGCGCAGAGCACCCTGGGGCTAGCCTCCCTTACCCGCGGAAAACGCAATGTACCACGGTGCGCTCGTAGCTGCTAGCGGGTATGCTCTCTATCTCTTGCTGCTGCACGACGGTGCACGTGGGACAGCACTGCTTACCCGTTGCACATTTCAGCGAGTGCTGACGACCACTGTCCTAGATCATATATACGCAGATAGGTCGAGGAAGAAATATAAATTAATTCTTCAGATATAGCTACTCATTTCTGATTGAGGTTCTGGTCGATATATCTATTTTCATACAGTAGGATCTACATCTCACTTAACAATGTGTGTCAGAGGAAGAACATTTGAAGTCTCGCCTAGATCATATATACCCAGATAGCTCGGCCTTATAGGTTTTGACGGTAGCAACTTTTGTCATGTTTACTATGCTACCATCTAGTTGTTACATAAGGAGTCACGTCATAATTCCCATTTGAATTGCATTAGGGACTGTACTGCCATCTCGTGTTCGTTTACGCGGACGGGTGGCGATCCTGGCGGTTGTTCTCTTCAAAGTGCTGCCGATTTTAACATAGGAATGAGCTATCTGTTACATATATGATCTAGGAGTCTGATTAGTAAACTATGTTGCTTATCAGCGATATATGCAATAGAGCGGGAAAGGAACTGGCCAACCTACAGCATTATATACTGGCTGAGTTGCCTCATGAGTGATGTGTTATTGGTGTCACGAGGTTCCAACCAGTCTTGGGATGCTGAAGAAATACAACTTATTTGCTGATCCAATGATCAATTAATGATCCAATCAATATTACCATTATTGTTTGCTGTTTAAATCCTATATAATGCTAAGAAGTATGATATATAGAACATTATGCGTATAATTAGCCTTTCAAAAGCAAAAATTGTCAAGTATCACATAGAAGAGTAGGTTTATGTTCTTTGACAATAAAATAATAGTTACTGCATGTATGGAGATAAAAGTTTAACCGATTCTATGTTGTTAATTTTTATAGAAATGTCATTTAACTTCAATAAATTTCAGTAAAACAAATTTCTAAGTCATTTGTTGCCGTTATCGTCTCCTTCTAGAAAAATAAGGCACCACTTTTGTTTGTGTGACGCCGAATCAATCGTCTGCCGTAAATTCTGTTCTCGCGGTTTGTCAAAAGATTGGTAGATGTGGTAGATGGACGTTCTGATGAGTTCTAAGGGCCACACATGTGGCTCCTCTCCAGGTTTTGCTTGTCTTAAGGAGACACGACGGCTTATATTAATCTTGAGGTACGACAGACTACTACCAGAGGAATTATTTGTGGATTTGATGGCTGACATGTTGTGTGGCGGATGGTGGAGCCGGCTTAACAGGCAGCATAATCGACAAGTAACTATCACGGTTCTTGAGCACAAAATGGCTCCTTGAGCTGTTTAGGGATGTTCCATATCCTGCCCGATAAGCAGCTCTATGGACAACAATCTGCATTGCTTCGCTGGAGGGGATGAGCTAGATGAGCTACTCCTTCATCACAGACGAACCTCTCTCTTTCTCGTCACCGTTACTAGTGTCTCCATTTCGCAATGAAATTTTCAGCTCGTCTACCTTCGTATTTCCTCGTTTCGTTCAAAAGGTGTTAAGTCTACTTTTTCTACAGCCTTGCGCAGTAACATTTATATATTCTTTGATGTAAATATTTTTCAGGTACGTGGCCTTTAACTTGAGAGCAAACAAGCCTTTTTCTAGTTTATTTTAAAAGTAGTCTGTCCAAACTTAAGAGCGGCTGTAACCCTCTCCACTACTTCGGAAATTGGAATAATTTGTACTCCGTTCTTTCTTGCTTCTTCCTGCACGAGTTCGCAAGCTTGTCTTTAAGAGTGGCACCGTTCTCTGAAAAACACGTGGTCATTTTTCACATCTTCGCACCACACACCAGTTACGCTATGTTAATATTACAACTTAAGATTTTTATATAGTTCTGCTATGCTGTAGGCCTACCGTTCCACTGTTAACTCCAAGGTTCACTTGTAGCAACTGGTCTACACTACACAATTAAAATATTCAAGAGACGCAGACGACACGCAGGAGTCCTTTGTGTATTCTCTTCCAGCTCAGACTTAACCATAAGCGCACGGGCTTCTGTTCTGTAGGAATGAGACAAATTCTGGGGAGTAACTATAGCAACATAAACAGAACTTAGTAAGGGATAGGTAGGTAAAATTCTGAAACTCTCTTTTCCTACCCTAAAAGGGTCTGTCAGTGTCTTCCTTACTAACAGCACTTTAGAAGAGCTCTGCTTTTTCTTTTGTGGCTAAACTCCCTTGCTTTTTCCGCAGCGGAAGGATGGTTAACTCGAGTGGCGGGGCTAGTGAAGATTCATTATACGACTCAGAATTTTTTTGTAACCAAGTCTGTTTTTATACCTACTTTAAGGACACATTTAACGCCACATTCTTCACAATGGAGTATTCTACACATTATTTCACTGTTGTTCCTGCAATAACGCCTATGAGACATATTTATCGATTTTCAGATTTTTGCTCTGTTAAATAACTTAAATAGCGATAGAGCAAATAATAAAATCTTCTATATGTAATTATATTTCTTTCTTCCGAAAATGTAAGAATTCACAATCTCTTAGGTACCGCTATCATAGAATGAATAAGTGTGTTTTCCTTCCTACTGAACAATTTTATATTTTGCACATAGGAGTTATTGCAGGAACGACGATTTACTAATCAATCTTGAAACCACTGCTGTAGATTTTATGGAAATCTTACGTGGTAGAAAAGATTGAGCATTTTTGCATTAAGCATAATAGGCCTAACATAAATAAGATGTCATGATTTGTTAACTAATCTCATCTTGGAAAGGACAGACATCGGTAGAAAAATGCAATGCATATGACTAGAAATTACGAAATTGGCGAAAACATGTTCTTGAAATTTATTGTCCAAGTGATTGGAAATTATAGAATTTTACCTACTAAAACAACCATCATCTTGTAATTTAATTATTATTTTGACAATTGTAATTAAACCATATTGTGCCTGAGCAGCAACTCTAAGTGTTTAAATTCAGTTCTGTGACGTGTCGCTGACTACATCTTCAAAAGCATTTTTATTGTCTTGCAGCAATTAAAAGAGTGAAACAATATTTGACAGGATTAAATGTTAGCACACCCCTGTCATTTATTAGTTTATTAAGAAGATAGTCATTGAATTGTTTCTTTAATGCTCAAAATATAATTTAAATCAGTCCCTAATAGTTAACATCAGTTCTGTGACACATACTACAAGCGATATAAGTATCCACTGGATGACTGCAAGAGTTCAGAACAGCTCTTCAGTTGTTTGGTATGTGCCACAGTGCAGGAGTATGCAGTGAAAGGGTGATTTGTAGTTTTTATATTAGAGAAAGAAAAACATAATTATGTAACTGTTTTCCGGTGAGTTCCTTTATTATCAGTTGTCCACACCTGTGGAGTAACGGTTAGCGCGTCTGGCCGTGAAACCAGGTGACCCGGGTTCGAATCCCGGTCGGGACAAGTTACCTAGTCGAGGTTTTTTTCCGGGGTTTTCCCTCAACCCAACATGAGCAAATGCTGGGTAACTTTCGGTGCTGGACTCCGAACTCATTTCACCGGCATTATCACCTTCATTTCATTCAGGGCTAAATAACCTGAGATGTTGATACAGCGTCGTAAAATAACCTACTAAAATAAAACGAAAAAATTATTACCAGTTAGTTCTGAGAGTTAAATTGATAAAATATGTACCATTTGTAATGTAGGTTTATGTTAACAGCGAGATATGAGGATGTGCATGTTCAACACAATCTTGAACCGAATAATCAACATGAGATTTAAGGAATAACAAATTGAAAATTGGTTTTTGTCAGTTCTGTGACTGTTAGTTCTGAGACTTTACAGAACTGATATTTTTGTGGACATTATTATATAAATTGTAGAATAAAATAAAATTTACTTTTAAATAATGGTGGCCAGTTACATAACACTGATGTACACATTAATAATAATGTACATAAAAAAATAAACTAAATAAAAATATCTGTGAAACGTACCTCCTTTTGTCCGCTTTTGTGAATTTTAGCCATATCCTTGCATAAATGAAAAACATGCATGTAAAATATGCATTGTATACAATCAAATGCATGTGGAATATTCAGCGAAGTCTTAGAGTAATATTAAATTATTGCTACTACTTTTGGATGTTTTAGTAGGTTATTTAAAGTAATTTCAACTACTAGGTTAATTAGCGTCGATGAGGTTGGTGATTGTGAGACTGTATTTGGCGAGAGTCCACACCTGTGGAGTAACGGTTAGCATGTCTGGCCGTGAAACCAGGTGGCCCGGGTTCAATTCCCGGTCGGGACAAGTTACCTGGTTCAGGTTTTTTTGAAGTTTTCTCTCAATCCAATATGAGCAAATGCTGGGTAACTTTCGGTGCTGAACCCCGGACTTATTTCACCGTCATTATCACCATCTCATTCAGACGCTAAATAAACTAAGATGTTGATAAAGCGTCGTAAAATAACCTAATAATAATAAAAAGTGTTTGGCGAGATAAGGATTCACCTTGTGATTACCTGGTATTCGCCCTACAGTTGGGGGGAAAACATCAAAAAATACCAACCCAATCGGGAACTGAACTCATGCCCGAGCGCAACTCTGCATCACTAAACAAACACTCTTGCGTGTTATCAGACATCATATCTAGCATATAGGTAGTCTACAGGTAGGTATATTTTACGTACAAAACTGGATTATAGTTATAATATTCACAATTTTTCTTTTCGACATCCCTCCTCTCTTTCTTCAAGGATTTCACCACTTGGTTTACTCCGCTTCTTTAGGGTTTGTGCACTAATATTCTCACTAATCGATATTGTATGATAATGTGGTCAGTCTGACGGAAGCTCTCTATTGAAACAACACAAGACACACACAATACAGACACATACATCCAATCCATAGAGAAAGGGGGAGAGGGTTGAAGAAATGTTGCCAATAGGGAATCAAATATCCTAGACTGAGGGGCAAAAGAAACTTACTTCAAAATTGATAGATTTTCTATGTAAATACACTATCCTTGGAATTTTGTAGGCACAGTTATGAGTGATGAAGTGTTTTTTTTTTTCTAACTCAGCCATTTTCAATCAGTATGGCGCGAATGTTCCGCTGGTGTGCCGTGAGAAAATTAAGATAGTAAAGGTTGTCATAGCAAAAATTGGAAAAATAAAAATTGAAAAAGTAGTAAAGAAAGTGAGTTCACAAGAGTTGGCTTTCAACGAACGCGGCAAAGTCAACATTCAGTAAACACAGTGCAGGTGTGCGAGCGGCATAGAAGAGAATGACTGACGCGTAGCGAAGGTTACCAAGTCAGTAAAGTTAGACTATCGTACCAACCTTAAAAATACCATATTTAACTTGTTTTAGAGGAAAAAATATATCGTACATTAATTACCTCGGTAAAACATGTAACAGTATTAATATTTTCATGTTTCCCGAATAAAAATTAATAAGACATGCATAATACTATAATTATTACACTAATTCATTTATTCATTTCATTCATATATTTTATTCCATAGATCTTGCATGAGCAATGAAGCTTTAAGATGTGGAATAAGTCGGAATTTTACAATATTACAATTACAATTTTTACAATTTTTTATAGTTTTACAATTTAGTAATTTTCTACAATTTTTACAATTTTGTGCAATTTTTTACAATATTTTGGCGAGATGTAGTGTGATGAGGTGAGGTCCGAGGATTCGCCAAAATATTACCCGGCATTTGCCTTTTGGTTGGGGAAAACCTCGGAAAAACCCAACCAGGTAATCAAATCAAAGGGGGTGATGCCAAGGACTCGCCGTAGACTCGCCATAGACCATCCGGCTTCAGTCCCACTGCTGTGGAAAACCTCGGAAGAAACCAAAGACCAAAGGGGGATCCAACCCAAGCCCGAACGCAGCTCCGAATCGGCAGCAATTGTATTGTATTGTAATAATTTTCTGTAATTAAATTTACGTTTCTGTCATGAACTTCAAATAAAAATATAAAAAAGTGTGTTAGTTCCAATTGTGAATAATGTGTATTTTGTTTCGACGCTTCTCAACCTTTTTTGCGCACTTTCATCTTTCATCATACTGTCATTCTCCCCTATATTTACTAAAAAAATGCATATAAAATTAAAAATATTTCATTTTATACATTAAAGCATACCGTATAGCTACATTTATTTCATTTATTTGTATTTCATAGTCCTCATTCCCTCCTAAATTACATCGTTATTGTGCTAGATGTTGAAAAATTAAAAAAAAAACGCTGTTATAACTAGTGGCTGGATAATTCCTTTCTTATCTGTATTTCTTTCAAAATCATGGATCAAAATCAATTTTTTTCCATTTATGCTCAAAACGCTTGAGTTTTATGATCATAATCTTTTCCATGTTTCTCATTGTTGTGTTGTTCTCTTCTGTTTTTGTTGTGAGAAACGTTGATGAATGTTAATTTTGTTATTTCAAAATTAAATTCGTTCTCAAGAATGCCACTGAGAGCAGAAGTAGTTTCAGAAGCCATTAACTACCGTCGCAGTTTGCACTATGCTGCTTCTGCCATAGCTGCACCGTACTCAATAGTTAAAGTTCAGTAAAAGGTTCAGAGATACGCAAATTTACTCTTGGCAGTCTGGATCTGGGCGAAAACGGGAAACTACAGCTCGTGATGACCGATTTTTAGTGCAGCAGATTTTAATAAATCTTCAAAAAACTTCGATGGAAACCCGAAATCGACTGCAGAATGTGGTGAGTCTGTTGACTTGAGCGTCAACATAAGCGTGAGGACAGTTCGGAGACGTCTAGGAGAAGTAGCCCTAAAATCATGCAGACATGCAACAGCTCCAGCATTGACTGCCAGATCATCCAGCAGTCCGTCGTCGATTTGCTCATGAACATGCGGAATGGACTAATGGAGGAGTGAAGCAACAAAGTACAGTTCTCCGATGAGTGCAGGTTCTCCCAGACATCACCAGATGGCAGGAAGGGAGTCTGGAGGCGATCTGAAGAGGGTTATGCGCCATGTGATTTCCACCATAGATATTAACTGCTATTATTTTTATATATTTTTGTAATGAATGGTCTTTTTGCCTCTCAGTGTATTTTGAATTCGCCATAACTTTCCCAGACAATAACTGACATTTTGAATTTTTTTTTAAGAGTAGATATCAGTTTATATTAAATTGTTTTTCGTTTCAACTTTGCTATAGCATGAAACACACGATCTACATATGCGAAACTCTGAAATTATATTAAAGAGATCTCAAATTACTAAATAACGGGGCTTGTTTGTTCTGATAGTGCTCATGAGAAGTATAAATGCAAATGTAAAAGAAACAGCGCATTTTACTTCAACTATATTGTTACAATTCCATTCATACTGCTTGGGTATAGATACAGTCGTGATCGTAGGATTCAGCGGACTTGTATAGTCGCTGCATATTTGCCCCGCATAATTAACTCTTCCGTTATGGCCACCCTTTTAAGTCGTGGACAAAAGCAATTCGCAGCTCCGGGTAGCCATCTGGCGGTGTACAATGCCACCGCCTGTTTCTGTCATTTACTTTCGCTATTTTGAACTACTTTTGTTCCCGGTTTATAAAAAAATAAATTATCTAAAGCTTTTTTTAACTGTTTTGCATTCAACATTTATATCGAAGCTTCTATTTCGTGGTTTTATTTGCCTCTCTGTATCGTTTATTCTCCCTCCGGCGCGGCGGGCCGGAATTCAGACTAAAAGAGCGTAATGACGAGATGAGATCTCGCTCACTCGGAACATTGCATTAGGAGAGCCATCTCTGTGGCAGGAGCGGCACTATCGCACAGTGTGTAATTCATTTTGTCCTGACAATGAATTAGTTGTTCCTCGCCGCTGCTCGATAGATAACTGCACGCGGTGCTCTTTTTTGTCCTTCTCATTGGCATGGAAACCCGGCTTAACAATTGAGCACGATTTTTAAATGTTGTGGTACAGTTTCTATCTCTGTGTCGAATTTAACCACTCAATCCCGGAAGTATTTCGCTAAAATTTAGTCATGGAAAAACACACAAGCTGAAAAAGCCAGATTTTAATTTATAAGAGACCCAGGGGACTATTCCTCGATCATCTGCAAAAAGGACACAAGTCTTGTAGCTACTAAAATGTTCAGTAGAAACCCAAAGCAGGAATATACCTATTAGACAGTTTAAACAAAATATTTTTTGATGATGGATGAGTGGAACAGAGAAAAATTCTCTCCGGCACTGGGATTTGAACCCGGGTTTTCAGCTCTACATGCTGATGCTCTATCCATTAAGCCACACCGGATTCCCATCCCGATGTCAGATTGAATCCTCTGTACGTAAATATCATATGTACTTCAGTATATCGTAATAATAAATAATATATAATAATAGGCCTATATAATAATATAACAAATAAATAATACTATAATAATATAATAAAGAATAATAAATAATAATATATAAAAATATTTTTTGTTTTTCCTTTCATTATTTTATGTACAGATTTTGCGCGTGTGGTCTGTTGAAATCCCTATGATTGCGTATAACGTCTATAGGAATTAGGGTTATTGAATTGGAATAAATAAAATATATAATTTCCTGTAAGGTTCAAGTACTGTATGTCGAGTGAACGGAATAAAATAAGTCAATAATAATAATAATAATAATAATAATAATAATAATGCATTGCAGCACAATATAGTATTAAGAGGACAAGTAAATAACTGTTTTTGAGCCACGGACAAGTAAAAATTAACTGGTATACTGCACAAAGGACATAGGAATGTCCTGTAAATGTTATCATTGTTCTTACAGCCAGTGCTACCGTTTCTGGCGCGTGTCCTTGAGTAAAAAGCGAGTTGGTGAGCACTTGTTCTAGTGCAGCTGAGAACGGTACCACCCAACACTGACTGCGTCAAAGGCAAGACACTCGCACTTTCGTTTCTGGGGTGTGTCCTTGAGTTCACTGTCCAGTCAGTGGCATGTTGCTACTTCGGCTGAGAGTAGTACCACCTCCTACACACATATGACGTCAAAAATTCGCCAATCACAGTAGTTGTCAGCTTTCAAGCCCACAGACGCTAGCAGAGATAAGATACTCGCTCTCAATCGTTCCCATTACTTATTTCACACGCCAGAAACGATGGCTTTGGTTATAATTCATCTATATGTGAGTAATTCCTAACTTGTATTAACTTTATGTATTGACGAATGTATTGTGCATGCGTCTGTTTTGCGTCCATGGTAAGGCAAAACTGTTTTTTTAAATATATCACAAACCCCCTTCTTATGGATTAAACTAAGCTCTTCCAAATGGATTTTATACTATATAAGCGGACCATCCTTTTGTGTAAGAATGGACTCGTTCACATTGTTGGGTTTATCGGATATAACATAAGCATTTCCATTACAGATGAAGTCGGATTTCTGTTCGAAAAAATCTTTCCATTTTTTCTTTTAGTGTAGGTCGAATATGTACGTTACATGTCAAAATCCTAATGTAAAGGTATTCTACAATATAATAGGCCTACAGTAAATAGAAGACACGATTTAAAAAATATATATTAATATCTGAACATTCAGGATACCAACTTAATGTGTGCTTGTATTCACAACTGCCTATTAGAATGAGGCAAATCTGAATTCATATCTAATAATTAACGAAGTGATGAGAGAATGGTACTCTTTGTCTCTCTTTGTAATAGAATAATAAATATAGGCTAGTTGTTTAGTGAACACGTACCGTTTATATATATATATATATATATATATATATATATATATATATAGAGAGAGAGAGAGAGAGAGAGAGAGTTATTTCCATTGTTATTATAGAGGATGTGACAAAATAGGCATAACTGCAGAAAAATAATACTCGTATTTCTCGTAAGGTAATGGCTAATGAAAATAGTATATAATGTGTACTGTACATACATCCGGAAATGCTTGGTTTCCAAGTTACAGGCTTTCATATGTTCTAACAAGGATGTCTGTACCTCTCACAGGTAGTTTCCTGTGTTGTGAAAGCGTATAGGTCTCACAATAAAATGATAGTAAACACGACAGACCCAGTGGCGAACTATTGGAAAGGAGCAAGTCTTTGCGTATTACCTATCCCTTCTGTAAGACCATACAACTATAGCCATACAAAAAACAAATTAATGAAATTTAAGTTTCAAAATATATAGACATACTGTATTTATGCAAGTACTATTAATGTTATAAACATGTTAGATGTGAACAAACGCATATTGTGTGAAGTTACAGATCAGGAATGAAGTGAGCACAGTAGATATTTTATTCCTCACATTTCAATTTAACTTGATACGAAACAACCATTAAATTCCTCAATCTCCCCATACATATATTATTTAATAATTATTAATCCTGTCACCATTGCAGACTATCACAGATGTCAAGTGGCACTGAGTTAATTACATGTTAGAAGAAGTTAAGATGACGTCGAAGCATTCTCCCATGAGTTTTCACAATGGTGCTGGAGAGCAGCCCTTATTCCTCTTTATCCTGGAATCCACTAATTCACTATGTGGGCCCACACATTCTCTGTGATATTTAAGTCAAGTGACATCGGCGACCAGTCAAGCACAATGAGGTCTGGTTGTGAATCTAGAAACGTCTGAATGCGTCTTGAAGTATGCACAGGACTATTGTCATGCACTGGTCAAAGGCACATCTTCTCTCGGAACAATCATTCTTGCACTTCGAAGAGCAATATCGTGCAGAATTTCCTCGTACTTCACAAGGTTCATCTTTGAAATGGTCTCAATCAATTCTCCCGGCCCAGAACCACAAACACAACTAAGCAAACTGCAAGTAAAGCGCCTTGATGAGTGCGTCTCCCACAATCGAAGGACAAACACTTCTCATTTAACAAAATGGTTTATTTCCATTACTGTGCAAATACTCTAAGCTTTCTATGAATTGTCAATAATATTATATCTTTACTTACAGCCCGACGATAATGTATGCCGGCAGCATAAAGTTTGCATTGAGCCGTGCCGTCTGTCTGCTTATACCTACTTCTAGTTTTGGAACCACACTGTTCAAAGCACGGAAAGGATTGCTGGTCAGAGTTTCAAGAATATGGTATCTTGTTGAGGAGTCGTAATTTTTGGTTTGATATTCTGTTTCTTGTAGTCTTTCAGTCAATCCTCGCCTTGTTCTTGTCATGCGTTAATCCATCGAAATTTGGCTTCAAGCTCGCAGGGTATGCGCAAAGCTATTTATTTTTTAAGGAAGTATATAAAACTCCCAAATATCCGTAATGTCATCCTCTAATTGAGGTTCTGGCTGATATGTACATCTATTATGAGGTAGTACATCTCACTTGACGATATTTGTCAGAGGAAGAACAATTGTTTGTATCTATCTGAAGTCTGACTAGTGTAATATGTAGCTAGTCGGTGATGTATGCAATGGAAGGAAAAAGGAACTGACCACTCTACTCCATTATCTCCTGGCTTAGTTGCATCATAAGTGGTGCCTTCTTGGTATCACTTGTTAAGTTTAGACCTGTCTTCGGACAGTTGATAAACAACAACAATAACAATCCGTAATGCGTCCTCTGTTAATTGATAAGAGATTTTGGAGTCATTTTAAAATTAACATACTTAATATTGCTGAAGAGTTGACTCTAAATGTGTATCCGCCACTGCACTGATTACTCCACGTCGTTCAATTTAATTAATTAATTTTTTTTGTGTGGTTTCAATTGTAGTATCTTACAAAGGAGGGAATACGTAAAGACTAGTTCCTTTCCTACAGTCCGCCACTGGGTCTGTCGTGTTTACTTATTAATATACTTCGAAGTAGAGGCCCATAAACTCTGAAGTTACGTACACGCAAGATAAAATAGCTGGTGAGTTAGTTCTCTCCCATCATACACTATATTAATTGGAGATTTCGTAATATATGCCGAGTAAATACATTAATAAATAAACTTTCATCTCAAGGACAAACGTAAATAGTAGTTGGTCAGAATGCAATGTATATCGTCTCTCAGGTGTAGAAACATAACATTTTCTTACACCTATAAAGAGTTGTACAGAACGATACTGTTTAAAAGGTAATTTTAACAATTATTATTATTATTATTATTATTATTATTACTATTATTATTATTATTATTATTATTATTATTATTATTATTATTATTATCATCATCATCATCAGAACATAAACATTTGTAATTAAAAGAAACAAAGTAAATAAAGAAATTCTAAAGTATAAATCACAGAAGTAAACTTATCTTGAAATAATATTAGTATAAAACACTCAAAATTTTGATACGCATTTAGAAAACAATGTTCTGTTTGCTATGAATCTAACTTCCGTAGGAGTGAAACTCGTGTTCGGAGGGAAAATTGAGCACATACAGTATACATAGGTTAGTAAATTATTACGAGGAGAGAAAAATAATATAGTTAATATAATTTAATATATTTAGACAATGAAGGATACCACTCCGAAACTAGTCAGGCAGGTAATTTCCTAGAAAGTTAATACAGCAAAGAAATTGTAAAGTTAATCAGTGATTATATTTAAAATGAAAACGACTCAATTATTTTATTTAGTAAGAATTGTATTGTATTCAGTAAAAAGTCAAAGTGAAAGTTTTGTAGGTTAACTTGATAATAAAATAGAGTAAAATAAGAATCAAATAAATTATAATAAAGCATTGCCAAATGACAAGATATTTATTTAAAATATGAGTCAAATATATATTAACATTAATTTTAATTACGTATTCTAAATATTTCTTTAATTTGAATTGATACATGTTATAATTTCTTAATAATTTATATTCTATATTCAGAAAGGAAGTGAAATAGCGTTGTAGATTTCCAGAACGAATAGCTCATGTTGTATGTAACAAATGTTTTTTCGTTTAACAAACTCTTATTCGGTAATTGTTGCGAGTAGGATCGTGATTTTTGTCCATATCGATAGGAAATCTAATAAAGAATTTATTATTATTATTATTATTATTATTATTATTATTATTATTATTATTATTATTATTATTACTACTATTATCACCATCATTGTAATTATCGTTATTATAAAACAGAAATCGACTTTCATATTTATTAACAATTTATGAACTTTAATTCATTAAAGAAAATACACATTTCTAACACGTACCTTCAATGTAATACTTGGGCCTACTTAGCTGCACACAGGTGGCGGAATCGTTGACAGTGCAAGCCTCATTTCTTCATCGATGGATTTGAGTCTCTTTCTCTTTGATGTTTTAATTTTAGTTAGGCCTTACTTCGAGAAGCCCAGTTCACACATAAATGTAGATGAAAATACGAGTAGCAATAACATATTAACTGCCATCTCGGAGATAGCCGGTTATTCACTCCTTATTGACAACAAAAATTCTTCCAAAGGCACTTCAAGAAGTTTTAATTTAAATGTTCTGTTTGCTTTTAAATCTGCCAGTTTCTTTTGTGTGAGTATATTATTCGGAAGATGTTTTGAATTCGCAATGAATTAATCACGAACCCAGTTGAAATCTTGAACACTGTCTTCAAAATAATTCTTGAACGTATGCTGCAAGATTACTAAATGCTCTTAAATTAAGTCCATTAACACTTTATCACCATCAGCAAAGGACCATACAATTGGGAACGTCTAAACGACCCATTTTCAATAATCTATATCCACTAATTCAGCATATTTACAAATCCTTGAATCTTATCCATACTAACCAGAATATTTTCGTTCCTACATGGCACTTTTCTGTTAAGCTCATTCAAATGTGCGAAAAAATCGGAAAGATATGCCAACTTCATCATCTGCAAATAAATCAGCGTAAGCATCCCGCTCAACAGTCAAAAGTGCAAGTACTTTCACTTTAAGTTTAAGCATTCGCGCTAATACACCGCACTCGGCTAGCGCGTCGGCCGCGAAACGAGATGGCCTGGGTTCGATTTCCGGTTGGGGAAAGTTACCTGGTTGAGGTTTTTTTCGGTGTTTTCTCTCAACCCAATATGAACAAATACTGGGTAACTTTCGGTGTCGGACCCCGGACTCATTTTACCGGTATTATCACCTTCATCTCATTCAGACGCTAAATAACCTAAGATGTCCATAAAGCGTCGTAAAATAACCTATTAAAAAAACCATCGCACTTCTGTATGTAGCAGGAGTGTAGTGTGCTCTGATCCCATATCCGGACACAAAAAAGAAAAAAAAAACTGCGTATTTAGGGGTCGAGATCTGATGAAGTTCACGACTTTTACTACTTTGTCCATCACAATTTTTCATATGAGATGGACAAGACTTAGCAAAAATGCTTTGCAGTGAATGAGACAGTGGTCGCTCCGTATGTTAGATTTTACAACACACACTTTAGCCACGAATCCTTTCACTCGGCCTGCCATAGAAGCGGCTCCGTCTGTGCAAACACTAAAGGCGCATTCACAATGAAAATTAAACATAACGTAAGCGTTAACTTAAGCATATAAACGTTACGGTAAAATCAAGAAGTCATACCATCATTCACGATGGGAACATGAACATAACAGCAAACATACTTGGTAACCATGGAAACATAACAACGACGCCCTTTTCCTCATATTCTGTCGTATACTTCAGCGCTCCACGATTGTGTTCTGTTTGCAAATCACGTAAGCATAAGCATGAAAGTTTGGAGTTTGCAAACTTTCATGTTAACGCCTTACGGTAATGTTTATGTCAATGCTTATGTGAATCATTGTGAATGTTCCCATTTGGTAGCCTGGACGCAAACTTCTGTGTTTATGTTACGGTTATGTTTAATCTTCATTGTGAATGGGCCTTAACGCAATCCTTCCATGTTAATTCATTACGGACCACATATTCATTAGTTGTATGGAATATTTCTTCACCGGTTGCTCGCTCGGGCAGTTCTTTGAAAGAAAAGAAATTGCTTGCAATTACATCCACACCAATATACCGGATGTAGGAAAGAAGTTGTGCGTGACAGCTAATATTGGTGGACTCGTCGATCAGAAATGAAATAAAACTTCTGACTGCTCTTTATGTTCTTCTTCATAATGTCTTCGAGTCATTAACTCGGTGGCACACCGATTGCGGAACACTTGGACTCAAGTTTATGAGACGGACCCGCACACAAATCAGAAATTACCGGAGAACATTCATAACGCTATTGCGAGCAGGCAAACACATTCATTTTATACTAAATACTTATTTTCAACCATAATTTTGAAACGAATAATATTTACGCAAACTAGCGCATTCGCATTACGCCTACTATAAAACAATTCATTATACGACAGTACCTGACCGTTGAAACCAAGGCCACTAGCGGCTAGAGATCGATGAGGCTACAGAATCATTTCTCTCTAGAAGTCTCCGTAGTAAGGTTAATTTGGGACGATTGCATGTGAAACTAATTTCTGCCACTTGTTTGTATGTATAAAGTCTACTTCCCCCTCATGTAACCATCACGTGATTGTTGAATGTTCCTTAAACAAGCAAACCAAGTATTCGTAGTTAGAACGAATTTAATTACGATCAAACATAATTGAACTATTAATTGTCGGCCATAGGAAAGTAAGTAATCTAGATTATTTTCGACTAAACTAACAGCATTTTAAACTCCGTCAAGGGAAAACATTGCTGCCGGATTAGAGGAATGGTCTGAACTCAGATTTAACGATATGCGAAAATCAGGATTCTGGAATATGATTTTTTTTCTGAGTGTGGTGTTTTTGTTGTCAATATGATAATAATAATAATAATAATAATAATTTATTTATTTAATCTGGCAGAGCTAAGGCCAGTAGGCCTTCTCTTCCGCCCAGCCAGACTCTAATTCTAATTGAATACAATTGGTTACATAGTTATTACATTAATATCTAGACCATAAAACAACGTGAAAGTAAATAATGAAAGTTGGATGAGTAATGTTAGTGTGACAATAATAAACATTGGTAAGAAATAGTTATAATAATAGGTAAGAAATAGTTGTCTGATATATATTTCAAACGAAAGCGCCCTCTGTCTTGGCGATCTCAGGTCATGTCAATACCATCATTGTATATTTAAAACTAGCAAAGAAACTCAGGTTTACATATGGAAACCTATAACTTAGACACTATAGATCATGTTCTCTGCGTGCTCACGCAATCTTACCCACTGAATTCATAAATTTCTTCACCTGACGTGATTCGCCTTCCCTTTTATATAAATCTTTTATCCTTCTTGGTCGTACAAAGAACGGCGCTAAACATTTGTTTGCTTTTTCGTCTGCTCATTTCCAGGGTAAGTATTACTTTGTTCCCATCTTTCCTTTCTATATAACCGGTATTGAATTCACTGAAGTTTTATCTTATTTTTATTTTATGGAATTCCAATGGTATTTATTAGCGTAGACATAAATAGCGTAGTTACTTATATATCCGCGTACGATTCATGCAGGGTTATTGAAATAAATGTTAATACTTATATGGGTGATTAATTTATAATTATGACTTATTTTCTTTTATTGACAAGTAGCATTCAGCGACGAGGCAAGCTTCCATGTCAGTGGACACGTGAACAGACATAATTGTATCATCTGATGAACGGAGAATCCCCGAGTTTTGCGTGAATACGAAAGGGCCAGTCGTAAGATCAATGTCTGGTGTGTGATCACAGCAGCAAAGGTGATAGGGCATACTTCTTCCCAAATGACACCATTACTAGTGCTGACATTATGGTTAGAGGACCACCTATCATTACAATTTCTGCAGAATGGATACATTCAGATGGATGGTGATCCACTGCACTTTGCTCGGGTTGTCCTTACGTATCATCACACGACATTTCAACAACAATGGATTGGTAGAATGAGACTCCTACAATGACCAGCACGTTCGCCAGATCTTATGCCCTGCGACTTCTGGCTGTGAGGTATACTGAAAGATAGTCTATGCAACTAAGCCACTTAATGTGCAAGATCTGTAAGAGAGAATGACATGGAGGGCATTGCAACAATTCTTCCCGAAATGAGCAACCGGGCTCTGCGGACTACATGGAAAAGATTCCAGAAATGTGCTGACTACGATGGAAAACAAGTAGAGACTCATTGAAGGCAATTATGTATTACATAGCCATGTTCGAATCAAAGTAACTGGATATTTACATTTTCCATATAAGCGTTAAAGCCATCGGCGTAGCTCTGTCGGCTAAGGCGCTTGCCTACCGATCCGGAGTTGCGTTCGGGCGCGGGTTCGATTCCCGCTCGGGCCAATTACCTTGTTGGGTTTTTTCCGAGGTTTTCCTCAACCGTAAGGCAAATGTCATGCAATCTATGGCGAATCCTCGGCCTCATCTCACTATCAGCAATCCTATCGACGCTAAATAACCTTGTAGTTGATACAGCGTCGTTAAATAACCAAGTAAAAAGAAAGTATAAGTGTTAACATTTTTTTAATCACTCTGTATTTCTTAATGTCGTCAATCATCTGATATCTTTTTCTGCCCCGAACTTTTTTCTCGTTCACCATTCCTTCCAATGCATTCTTCAATAGGCAGTTTCTTCTCAGCTAGGGACTCAGTTCCTTTTTCTCTTCCTGATCAGTTTCAACATTCTCTTTATTCTGTCTGTCCATTGCACACTTTCCATTCTCTCCATATCCACATTTCAAATGCTTCTAATCGTATTTCTTTACTTGTCATAATGTCGACTTTTCTGTCCCATACAATGCCACACTCCAGACAAAGCATTTCACTAGTCTCTTTCTTTTACGCGTATAATGATTACAAAATCCGACGCCATAAATAAATTCCGTTATTAATGCAGGTAGCGAAGGATGGAAAGAGAGGGGAAACTTGTTCAAATCATAAGTTTTTCAGTCTTATGTGTTTGAATTTTCAAAGTAGAATGCACCGTCGAGACTGTACACTGGTACGAACCTCAATGACAACGGAAAATGCCCAGAGATCTAAGTAATTTGGTATTGGCAATTTAGTGGTTTTTCCGTTAGATCTAGGGGATTTTAGATGCTTTAGCGGAGAAAAATGATGAATTTTATACTGTTGGTACTGTAGGGTTCAGTGGTTTCTTTTAACTTCTCACAAGAGCAAAGAAACATATTTACAGTGATAGAATAGGAACTGAGAGGAGTCTCGTTGTTTGTTGAATTTGTATTTGCAACACTTCTAATTAAAACTACATATTTCCAACAACTTTCTCTCTTCCCATTTTTTCGCAACCTGCACTGATAACGGAGTTTTTCTGTAGCTCCAGATTTCTAAATCACACAGTATATGAGTATATTTTAGACTTTCTTTATTTATTTGTGCAGTCTTGACAATATTATTACTTTATTCAATTCATTATATCTATAATTTAAATTGTTCAGATTATTTTATATTATTTATGAAATGTAATTACTAATGCATCTTTTATATTAATGGAAGCGAACTCATGCTCTAATTAAATCTATATGGGAATGGGCAAAAAGCATTCCCATTAGCATTTCAAAACGTAGTGGAAATAATTTTATATTGTGGATTGCTCATGTATGCATTAAATGGCAATAAAACAAATTTGTTCTGCGACAATGAATATTTGTTACATGTGTGCATAGATATAGGTCTATTTAACGTAGTTAAATCTTATTACGTTATTAACTAAAATACCATTCAAATTCGATGAGTTGATAACAAGAAAAGAAAAGTCAATGATGGTGTAAAAACATACATACCATTTGAATATTTTTCCCAAAATTATTTTATCCGCTTCAAATATCACATGATTTATTCAGATCGATTTCCGGCTTCTCTTATTAAAAATCGTCACATGAGTCTTCGCCTGAAGAATGTGGGAGGCGCCATTATTACTGTAACACAGCAGATAGTATTACAATCTTACCGAAATACTCACTTTTTTCTTTCTTTGTGTTCGAAATATAAGAGTAGTGTTTCAATTCTGAAATTTGCATTACGTAATTTTGACTCTATTACAATTCCCAATATCCGTAATGTTGAAAAGGTTGCTTTTGGGACGCCATTTTACTGTCACTTCTTCAAAATATAAAATCATAAACTAGTGATACAAAAATAATTTAGCATTGTACGTACTTCCTCAGCAGAATTAGGTACTTGCAGAAATTAAAAATATATGTGCCAGACAGAGATGTGGATTATTATTACCTCTGTTGTTAAATATTTATTCTTGTACAATGCTAACAACCAATGGTAGAAACATTTACAAATTTTATTTATAGAAAATGTTAATAAATGTAATTTTATCTTAACATTTATGTTTGCTGATGATCAGGAGTAATATCAAAGAAAATATTCTGCAAAGAGCTTTTCTGAACTACAGAAAATTTAAAAGTTACGTAATTTAGAAATGTAATTTACAAAAATGAAATGAATGGCCTTTAAACGGAATTAATCCATTAGAACAAATATTATAAGTACTTGAAAACAGAACAGTAGAACAAGTGAATACATTTAACATTTTAGGTTGCAAAATCTCTCATTTATTAGAAACAGATTGTTGTTTAGTGAACTATCTGAAGACAGGTCTTAACCTTACTAGTGCCAACAATAAGGTACCACCCATGAGGCAACTAGGCCAGGAGATAAGGGGTAGGGTGGCTAGTTCTTTTTCCCCTATATTGCATACATCGCTGACTAGTTACATATTACACTAATAAAATTTGTATGTATAATATTACTCAATAAATCCATCTATCTATCAATCAAACTTCAGTTGTATACAAACAATTGTTCTTCCTCTGACACATACCGTCAAGTGAGATGTCCTGTCTGATGATAAGAGTGCACATCAACCAGAACTTCAATCAGAGCTCTAGAAACAGACAGCCTATAGCAGGGGTCGTCAGCACAGAGCACGCTGGGGCTAGCCTCTCTTACCCGCGGAAAACGCTGTGCACTATAGTGCTGTCGTAGCTGCTGGCGGTTATGCTCTCTATCTCTCCCTGTTGCACGACGGTGCGCACGGGACGGCACCGCGTACCCATTGCACATTTCAGCGAGTGCTGACGACCACTGGCCTATAGAATATAAAATAAATATATTTAATCAATTTGTTGAGCTGTAAAAATAACCCAGAAAAGAATAAAATAAGAAAAGACACAATGATAAAAGTTTATAAAAGCAATGGATATTCAAAGCAATGGATATTCTTCGATATCTATATGTAGCGGAACTTGGATATTGAAAAATAGGCATGAAAGTACACTATAGGCAGCGGAGGTGAGATTCTTGAGATCTGTAGAGGGAATTACGGGCAAAGATAGAATAAGAAATGAAATAATAAGAAAAATCTGCACGTTAACAATGCACGTGCTAGAAAAGAAGAATATAGACAAAGATGGCTGAACCATGTAGACATACATCGTCTGGAAGATGATAGAATACCAAAAAAATGCCGTTTGACAAACCAAAGGACGTAGGAATGTGGTTCGTTCATACAAAATATTGCATGATCAATATTTGGAGCCGCAATTGGCTGAGCTTCATCCTTAAAGAAAAAGAAGACGTTAGTCATGTACAGTAGTGGCAAAAAACAGACCCTTGTAGCTGATTTCAGAGCCTTGTTCACTCCAGAGCACGATAGACTGGTAACTAAGACTTTCGTGGTTCGAATCCTGCCTGGGAAGGAAGCTTTTTTCTTTTTTCTTTTTTTGTTCCTTACTCAAATTTATTCCCAATACTTTTCGATTGCTGGTAAAATACATGTTCTGGGAATAATAAGTTAATTAAGTAGTAAAATATCGCTGCAATCGAAAAGTATTGGGAATAAATTTGAATAAGGAACAAAAAGTAGTTTCCTTCCCTGGCAGGATTCGAATCACGAAAGTCTTAGTTACCAGTCTATCGTGCTCTGGAGTGAACAAGGCTCTGAAATCAGCTACAAGGGTCGGTCCGGTTTTTTTTTTTGCCACTACTGTACATTGCGATATACTTGAACGCCTTATTCCTAATTATACTTTCTATTAAACAAGTTTTAACATATAACATAACTCAAACGACAGGTGGTTGCTGTAACTTAGTGATGATAGGTCTATGCAACAGCTGAGCGAGAACATCAGAGAAAAGTAAAGTTTTCAATAAGATCTGTCCTATTTTTGCCTCATTCCACATAGGCCGAACTGCCACAGATTCATCCGGTATTAAAGTTCTGATACCAATGATGAGATACTGACAGCTGGATTTACTGTATTTGACATTGGTAGGCCCTTACTTTTATGGTAATTTCCGTGACTTTACGGTTCACCCATTAGATATAACTAGAAGTCGCAGTTACAAAAATATCTCAAGTCTGCCCGCTCTTAATTTTGGTGCTAAAGTAGAAAACATTAACCACGTGCCAGTGACCGCAAGATATTCTACTCACAGAGAAATATAACCATAACCATGTGTGAAATAATATATTATTAACTTATTTTTGCTCTGGTATGTACAGATCTGATTTTTGTTGGATGGATAGAATTTGTTTCGTTTACATTGGAGCCCATTCTAAGAGTGAGCGGAGCATAGATATCCTGCTAATGTCCTGGCAACACAGTCCAAACGGGGACGCGACAAGACATCAGCTAACCTGACAACTGTGTTCCGCTACTTTGCACACATTCGGATCTGTAGGTTCCCACGAGTTAGTTAATCTAATTGAAATGCAACAGAAACTTAACAAGAGCAAATTACTTATGCTCCAAATTCTCCTAAACAAGGGGTGTGAAGCTTCAAGATCAGAAATTTTTGGACGTTTCACATCTACCCGCCTTTCTGTCTGTCTGTAATGTATAATCTAACCTAAATATAAACTAATCTAATATCTAATCTAATCTAGTCTAAATATAAACTACGTAATAATGTAATCTAATGTCTAACGTAAATACAAACTAATTTAATCTATTGCTTTTAGTTACTTTAACGATGCTGTATCAACTACTAGGTTATTTAGCGTCGATAGAATTGGTGATAGCGAGATATTTGGCAAGATAAGGCAGAATTTTCGCCATGTGATTATCTGAATTTCATCTTACAGTTGGGGAAAATCTCTGGAAACCTCAACCAGGTAATTAGCTCAAACCGACAGGATGGAACCTACGCCTGACCACAACTACGAATGAGGAGACAAACACGACTGCTTTCTGAGCTACTCCAGTGGTTACTTATAGGCTACACCTGTATATACAGCTGTCAAAAAAAGTGGCCGCACTCGTGAACAACGAACATTTTCTACGTCTTCTTCGGATCACGATGATGTTACACATGCTTGCGCTTGTAGAAGCAGTTTCAGACCTATGGAGTCATTCGATATCTGCGTCTCGTAGAGCAGCGGTAGACTGCTCGCTTAATGATTCGAAGGTTATGAGTTCGAGCTTTGTTGAAGTTATCATTTTATTTTGTTATAGTTCTTTATTAGAAACATTAAATACAGACGTTTGAGGTGGGCAGGGCATGTAGCACGTATGGGCGAATCCAGAAATGCATATAGAGTGTTAGTTGGGAGGCCGGAGGGAATAAGACCTTTGGGGAGGCCGAGACGTATATGGGAAGATAATATTAAAATGGATTTGAGGGAGGTGGGATATGATGATAGAGACTGGATTAATCTTCTCAGGATAGGGACCAATGGCGGGCTTATGTGAGGGTGGCAATGAACCTCCGGGTTCCTTAAAAGTCTCTAAGTAAGTAAGTACAGTTCTTTAGCGATATAAATAATATTCAAGTTATCGTTTATATTCTGTTATCGTTCTTTAGCGTTGTAAATAATATTAGTTATTTTATTTTGTTATCTTTGTTTAGCGATATAAATAATATTCAAATTATCATTAGTATTCTCTTATCGTTCTTTAGCGATATAAATAATACCGGTATTCAAGTTATCATTTATATTCTGTTGTTGTTCTTTAGCGATATAAATAATATTCAAGTTATTTATATTCTGTTATCGTTCTTCAGCGATATAAATAATATAAATTTAATGTTAGATTTGCAACAATACTGTTGCATAATACTAGGGTTAGTTCTTTCTTCTTATAATATTATTACATTATACTGTCCTGAAACACAATAAAATGAAAAGGAGTGTCGAGTATTTGAACTTGAGACATTGACATTTAAATACAGACGTTCTTCCAACTGAGCTACGAGGGCACAAGTAAAGAAGCTTATGCGGAAAAATTGATTAGTTGTTTCTTCTTATAATATTGTTACATTATACTGTCCTGAAACACAATAAAATGAAAAGGAGTGACGAGTATTTGAACTTGAGACATCGACATTTAAATACAGACGTTCTTCCAACTGAGCTACGGGGGCACAAGTAAAGAAGCTTATGCGGGAAAATTGGTCAAATCCGCCTCCAAGACGTCCTGATGATTTGTGGAAGCCCGTCCAGAATGCCTTGGATGCCGTGGCTGAGAACAGTGCTATTTGAAAAGACTCTACTGCAAGATGTGATCGGGATGAGAGGAAGATGGACTAAATACCTAATCATGGCTTTTTGTTTTTCTTTTCCCAATTTTTAAATGTTTGAATTTTCTAAGGCAGACTCCAGTACGTTTGTTTTGTTTATGCCACGAAAGATATCTTTGTTGAGAATAAAATTTTTCTTTCTTTTCATTTGCAGCCATAATGTCATAATAAATAACGATAAAGTCATGGCATAATACATTCATTAACCTGATATCAATTTCTAAACAGTCATAAAAGAGATAGGAACCATTAATTTTCTCTCTCTCTTAAAAAAAAACAAAAACAAAAAGCACTAGGTTTTGTTCGAAAGCACGACCACGAATACCAGCCCGGAACGCTACCATATACGCTACAACAGTAACATGCAGAACACTTTAATTATAAATGTAGATGCCAGACAATGTGGTCTGTCTCCGAATTGTAGCGAAGATACCCGAAGGGAACTTGGCTTCTAGAGCAGGGGTGGGCAGCAAAAGCGGATTCTACCCTCTCACTGGGAGCCATATGATTTCTCTTCATCCCCTTTCTTCCCCGCCGAACGTCCCCGTTTAGAGTCTGGATCCGCTCTCGATGTCCAGCCCTGTTCTAGAGAGTGGCCACTTTTTCTTTTGACAGCTGTACATACAGTATATTCGGGGTTTGCAGTGAAAGATCTGCTTTTGGGCGAAAAACTGTGGATGAATGAATACTGTATGTGTATTGTATAATATAGCCACTGTACTTATGTATGTCCGTTTTTACAAATCTACCCACATCTATCCAGGATCGCTGCTGTGGTCTGTCGGTAGTCTGTGAGCGGTCTCGTTCTCAGAGGCTGCTCTTGGGCGTGGATTGGACTGATTACCTGTTTGGATATTTTTTTACAAGCTGTAAAAAAAAGTTAGATAATCCGATCATGAATTTTCGGACTCGTCTCGCTAAAATACCATCTTGCCATAACCAATTCTATTGATGCTTGATAACCAAATAGTTGTTATAGCGTTATTAAATTACAGATTTAAAACATCTATTTAACTTCTTAACCTACATTCCTGTTCGATTTTCAATTCTATCTACTTAACCTCACATTTCTTATAGATATTGCTGTAATTTGCAATATAAATATTATTATATGTATATATATATATAACATAATATTATAAAATACGTATATTCAATTATACAATGAGACATATAAGTTTATAATGAGTCTGAAATTTAGTCTTTCTTCTAGTAGATCTATATGAAATCATGTCTTTGAAGTCATACTATGCCACGATATAGAAGGCTAATCGCCAGGAAACTTCTAACCTGGGACTCGAAAGCTATTGTCGACTTTTTCGTCTCGATCACATCTTACACTGACCTGTGAGCGCTGAAGGGTGGACGCGGCTGCCATATTCCTGTCAGAACCACAGACTCCGTTCATATCCGATCTCACGTTCTGGAAATGGAACTGCTTGGCTTCATTTCGGCTTTTACAATAAGCCATTGTTACGTGAATGACCATTGTTATATCGCAGCGCAGAAAGGTTTCAAGAGGAAAAGATCTCATCTGTGCATCTGTTGCTTTACCACAGTCTGACATGCTTCACGTTAAACATCATTCGTCCCAAGAAAGTAATATTCTGAAATTAGTTTCTTACACCGTCCATCAGTTTGCCATTATCATTCGTTGTGCTTAAAAACATGAAACGTTTTTACAAATAACTTTACATTCTCTTGCTTATGTTATTTTTGTTGTAGTTTTGAAGGGCTTAATGGAAGCCTGCATAGAGGAAAGTGTTTCCAGTGTGTCTGATCGTCTTTCTCTTTCCTCATTACTGAAATACAGTATATATAGAAAACTAATTTGCGACATAAGCCTATATTGCATTCCTCTACATTCATCACTAGGAAGAGTCTGTGGATCACTTGTCTGTTTGCCCCATTGGTCTGGAATAAATTTGAATGAGGAAGCTATCCTTCAAAATACACAATGTAGGGGAGAAAAAAGTTTTCATTTCAAACATAACAATAATTAACAAATAATTAATGTCTGTTAAGATGTTTTGCTAGTGAATATGCATGCATGCTTATTTGTAGGAAATATCTGTTTACATTATGTATTGCACATTAAGTGCGTTATGCACTTGTGTAATGTATGAAAAAAATATTTTAACACAAGATTATGTATGTATGTATATGTATGTATGTATGTATGTAATGTTAATGTTATGGTTTATTTAACGACGCTCGCAACTGCAGAGATTATATCAGCTTCGCCGAATGTGCCGGAATTTTGTCACGCAGGAGTTCTTTTACATGCCAGTAAATCTACTGACATGAGCCTGTCGCATTTAAGCACACTTAAAGGCCAGCGCTACCAACTCGCCAACCAGGTCGACGTACGTACGTACGTATGTATGAATGTATGTATGTATGTATGTAGGTATGTATGTATGTATGTATGTATGTATGTATGTATGTATGTATGTATGTATGTATGTATGTATGTATGTATGTATGGGAGTAAATGCGTACATATGCGTGCATCAATTTAAATGTATTTGCAGTCTTTCACATATATAGGCTTATAGAGTGAACCGTAATAATATCATAAATTTCAGAGGGTTATTATTTGAGATATTTCAAACAAAAAAGTTTAATGCGATTTTGTTAGTTTTTGCTTCCTTTCGGAGATAAAAATTTATTTATATGAGATATTTCATAGCCTATTTTGGAAAAGCCATTGATTTAATTCCCAATATGCTCAGTCAATTTAAGAAAGCAGTGTATTATTGTAAGCATGATTGAAAGAATTTTAGTTTTTGCCTTTAAATGTGTCGAAATTTGATGCGAGCAAATGTAACTTTTCCTTATGGAAAGGAATTTTAAGATGTTACATTTGTTCGGATCAAATTTCTGCTTATTTAAAGAATAGAACTAATTATTTCAATTACTTGTCATAATACACTGCTCTCTTAAATTGACGGGGCATAATGAGAATTACATGAATGGTTTTTCCAGAACACGCTATGAAATGTTTCATATAATAGAATTTTTGTTTCGAAAAATAAGCAAAAATGAGCAAAATTGTATTAACATTTTACGTACATATATACACGCAACTTCTTGAGATGTAAGGCGATATTTCTTCATCATCACCATAGTGATCACCTAAGTACCTGAGACTGCTGTTTCCCAATGTGGGGGTCTTGTAAGGAGTTGAGGAGGGTTGCGAGATGATTTACAAAATAATACAAGAAACGCCTTGGAAACAGTATGTTGTAGTTAGAAATATAAACATCAACAACGTTAAACATAAGAATATAAATAAAAGTTGTTTCAGAAGTTATAAAATAATAAATAACGAGGGTTTTCAGCCTGTTGAACACAACTGTCTAAAAAACGGATTTAGCATCCTACTGTTACTGTCATCATTCTTTTGAGTTTCTTCCGAAAAATTCTCAAAATTTATAGCTTTCTATGAGCTCATTAATACACTGGAATGAATAAAATTTCTTCTCGCTGGGAAATTTCAACCAGAAACCAAGTTTCCTTATAAATCTGTGGATTTTATTTTCTGCCTATTATGATAATATTTTGGTCTTGAAAACTACTATTCAGAGTGTTTGTGTCCGAAAAAATATATTAGCTAGTAAGGCCAATTTAAGAAACAAAAGGGAATTGAAAAAAAAAAAGTTTGCATATTTCGATTTCTCGTCTTGCAGGTGCCGATAGATTAGAATGTTGGTGGTATCCGCTGCTTTTGAGTAAAATGATCGTTTTCGATTTTAAAGAAATTTCTGTTTTTCGAATGGAGTACGTACCGCAGTGGGAGTAGCAAACAAAATTGTTACAAAAGAATGGATCGCGCCTTCAAAATGTTTAGGAACCGCTGCCTTACACCATTCTTAAAACTGCAATATTAATATATGAACGTAATACATACCTTCATGTACGTATGTTTATATATGACAAATATAGGCCTATAATTATACATTACAGTTTATAATTAGGATACACTAAATGTGGTGGTGGTGGTGGTGGTGAAAATGATCCATTTCTCAAAAATATATTATGCCAGCAGGACACTGTAATATTTTGTTGAATTGAAACTAATTAGGATAACAAGAGGAGAGTGATCAGCATCACGTTTCTATCCTGGTTTACCACAGGAATGCCACTCCTTACTAGGTTCCGCCTTTAATTGATGGTAATAGTGGGGAAGTTGATAAATTTAGCAATAGGCGTAGTAACATATTATTATTATTATTTATTATTATTATTATTATTGTTGTTTTGTTGTTGTTTACCTTTCTTATTTGGCCACCAGTCTGCTGTATCCTATTATGAATTCATATTTAGATATTTACAAGATGCCGGATTTTGCTGTCTGCAAAGCCACCGCTTGAAGTCAAGTAGCACGAAGACATTAAGATACGTGCAGTATGAAAAACAGATAAATGAATTCTCACTTCAATATAGATAATCGAATCCAAACCTGCTAAATGTTTAGCTATACGGCTACATTAAAAAAAATGTACAATAATAATAATAATAATAATAATAATAATAATAATAATAATAATAATAATAATAATTCTTTATTTATACTGGCAGAGTTAAGGTCATAGGGCCTTCTCTTACACTCTACCAGGTCACAAAGTATTCAAGTAGTTAAAATTTAACAAAAAAGTTACAGAACAGAATACTAACATATTAACTGGCTTTTAAGGAACCCGGAGGTTCATTGTCGCTCTCACATAAGCCCACCATTGGTCCCTATCCTGAGGAAGACTAATAATAATAATAATAATAATAATAATAATAATGATAATAATAATAATAATAATAATAATTGAATCTCCTTTTTTAAGGGGTTTAATTATATGTTATGGTTAAAAAATGTATTTTTCTCTATTTCTTATTAATTTGGTGATATTTTGAGAACTTATTATGTATTAATGATTTATTTTTCAGGAATTTTTCTTAATTTTCAAATGATGTAAATTAGTGAGTGATGCCCTTTCAAAACAAATAGCTTCTATTATTATTATTATTATTATTATTATTATTATTATTATTATTATTATTATTATTGACAGTGATGGCGGTGAATAATGTAATGTTACTAACATAGTCGATAAACTTATAATTAGGATTACAACTGTAATAATAATGACAATAAAATTGATAACAATTATCTTCAACATTCAGTTTATTTATTTCTTTTCGTATGAGTGAAACAGAACAAAAGGATACATCAGTTTATATGGAAAGAGAATGTATCAACTTTTAACTACCAATAGCACTTACATCGAATAACATTTTGTGTAACAAATATGTTCGTTACCTTGTCAAATATTTAAACATGATTTGTACAATAATTCTTGTTTGTTTTAATTAATGCTTACGATTTATGTATTTTAACTTCAAAGTAATTTAGTTATTAATAACGTCCGATACATTCGAAAGGTTGCCTTAGAAAATAGCTGTCCTGTCTCCATTATGTTGCCTGCCTTTCTAGAAAGGATGAATGGATATAATTTGCAGTCCCTTGTATCCTTCTTGCTGCAAACGGAAAAGACTCGCTTTCGGATGAGGGCGCTCCCGGCGGTGTTATTGAAAAGTACGCAGCAGCATTGACGTCACATGACGTATTGCTAATCTTATCGTCCGCCCTTGTAATTGCGCGCTCTTCACAAAATAATTAAAAACAAATTCAGAACGGGTTAATTGCTCAGGTGCTGCAGGATCGATCGTCACCTTTAACCACGATCACCACATAAACGAGGCTGCTTATGATCAATGTAGGTCTGTGAGAGACAAATTCAATCATTCACATACTACAGGCTCAGTGGATTTTGATGTAACTCCATTCGCAGATCTCCATTATTCATTGTCCATTAGTTGAGTGCACAAGTTCATGCAATAAAATTTTTACAGCTCTTATGCACACAAATTGCTCAATAATATTAGGCCTAAATATTATAAATCAAACTACATCCAGAAAAATAAACAAATTATACACTATAAGATATTTCTTCTCCTAAATCCTACAGTTTTCATTTAATAAATATAATTTTTGCATAGTATAGCCTATATCAAGCAACGTCGTGGAAAAACCAACATAGTTTACATGCTCAACAGATAATGTATGGACAAAACTATTTGAGTTTCTAAATTACTTATTGCGAATGATAAATGTAAACAGAGATGTAGAGAATGATAAATGTAGTGAGCTTTCTAATGATGAATATAGTGAGCTTATGAATAATGGATTTGAAGAGAGATTTTGCGAATTCTCACTGCAGCAACGAGTGGGTTTGCGAATGCCAAATATAGAGCATTATTTTACTAATGACGAATGTAGCGAATGAGCTTGAGAATGATTAATATAGTCTATCGAGTCAGTTTTCCAGTGATGTATGTAACGAATCCGTAAACGATTTTGGGCTGTAGCAAGTCAGTATGCGAATTATGAGTGAAGTGAGTCAGTTTAAGAAGGCGAACATAGTGAGTCAGGTTGAGGATTAGGAACATATTCATACAATTCATACTACGAGTGTGGTAAGTAAGTCTGCGAACGAAGACTGCTCTAAGTCTTTGTGAGCATCTACTGCGGTAATTCTGTTTGCGAGCGACAACTTTTCTGGGAGTCTGTTTACGAGCAACGACTTTTCAGGGAATCTGTTTGCTAGCGATTACTGCGGTGATTCTGTTCGCGAGCGGCAACTTTTCCGGGAGTCTGTCTGCGAGCGACGACTTTTGAGGAAATCTGTTTGCGAGCGATTACTGCGGTGATTCTGTTTGCGAGCGAAAACTTTTCCGGGAGTCTGTTTGCGAGCGACGACTTTTCGGGGAATATGTTTGCGAGCGACACCTTTTCCGGAAGTCTGTTTGCAAATGACGACTTTTCGGGGAATATGTTTGCGAGCGACTACTGCGGTGATTCTGTTTGCGAGCGAAAACTTTTCCGGGAGTCTGTTTGCGAGCGACGACTTTTGAGGGAATCTGTTTGCGAGCGACACCTTTTCCGGAAGTCTGTTTGCAAATGACGACTTTTCGGGGAATCTGTTTGCGAGCGACTACTGCGGTGATTCTGTTTGCGAGCGACAACTTTTCCGGGAGTCTGTTTGCGAGTGACGACTTTTCGGGGAATCTGTTTGCGAGCGACTACTGCGGTGATTATGTCTACGAGCGACAAGTTTTCAGGGAGTCTGTTTGTGGGTGTCTACTGATGGTAGTCTGTTTGCGAGTAACGATTTTTCGGGAAGTCACTTTGCGAGTGCCTGCTGCTAGGAGCCTCTCTGTTTGCAAGTGACGAGTATGGAGAGCCTGTCTGCGAGTGACAGTGTGGGGAATCTGTTTGTGAATGGCAAAGTAATCAGTTAATTAATTATTGAATATACTGACAGAGTGACTAAATATGGTAGATTAATCATTCAAGTGGAACGATAGGAGAATGAGCAGATAGTGAACGAATTGATGCGTAATTTAAGATAAATTGCAAATGATTGAATAATTTGTGTTAATATTATGAATTGTAACCATGGGTAAATATATAGAACAAATTACTGTACTTAACTATTTTAATAGATGATCATTTATTCCTCAATTTATTCCACAAGAGAAAATAGACTGCGAGTCAATATCTGGAAAAAAAAAAGTTTTCTTTCTGTGTTTAATAATAATAACTGATTGTATGGTAAGATTATTTAAGTTTTATTTTTGTATGCATTATTACATGTGCATTAGTGATAAACAAATATAATCTTTAATGATTATTTTATACTTGTAAAATGATATTATGTATATATCAAAGTATATCTCGCCACAAATCTCAAGGAATTCATTTCTGGAGTCTCGAACCTTTTTTCACCTCATCTCCTCAATGTCCAATTCTGATAGACATGATATTATGTAAAGCATATGCTTTAATACTAGTCATTGTAGTTGACAAGAGACGTCAACTGTTTATTTTCACTTAACATTCATCAAAACTCGAACACTGTAATTAATTGATTAATTAGCGGACTTACTCGTGTTAATTTTGTAAGATTTATGTGGCTTACAGCTGTTTCAGTGCTTCACGCACCATCCTCAGAGCCTATGCTACTGTGCTCCAACCACGAGAAAGTGTCTGCCGGATGAGACGAAGGGGAGTAATGCTGTGAATGAATGTTGATGTCATAAGATGTCATAAGATCACATACGTGGGTACTCGGATCTCTATTGGCTCGCTGTCACAGCACAAACAATAACATTTATATACACACATGTTTATACTACCCTAGTTACAAAATTAGATCACTGTTAATCTCCTGGTCTTTTAATCTCTCCATACAGGAAATAACAAATGCAGGAGAGCGAATGGTTTTTAAACTGACGTTATAACGATAATATTATATATCTACTTCGCTCCAATATATGACGCAATAGTAAGCACATTCGCTCACTGTTGATCTCCTGGTTGGAGAACAGTAGTAGGCTCTGAGGATGGTGCGTGAAGCACTGAAACAGCTGTAAGCCACACAAATCTTACAAAATTAACACGAGTAAGTCCGCTAGTTAATCAATTAATTATATTCAAGTGTTAAAAGTAGTGTACGCAAGATTCAAAATGGGTCGAACATTGTGTTATTTTCTTTATTTTGACACACATAATCATTGAGATATTTAGAAAAAGAACAACTTATGTATTGAGCTATTGTCAAAATTACATAATTATTGTTTCGAAGATGTTTTCGAGAATAAGATATGAAACAAGATGTAAATTCGTATTACCGGATAATAAAATTAATTTCTTTCTCTAGCTGAGAAGGTGAAACGTACCTGATATCGAATACTGCACCCTAAAAGTTTACGTAAGTATCAAGTATCAGGAAATTACACTTTTTCTTCAATCCTTGATTACAATTTTTATAAATGAAGTATGAAAGATCTGTTGAAATGATAGAAGTTGTGCTAAATGCGGCCAGTACGCATTTTGGCAGCCCTGACAGCACATCTCTTCTCCCTAAGCCGACTACACGTATATTCGAAATCTAAAAGCCACCCCTCGGGTGCAGTCAGTCAGCCACGCCATACGGTGTTTAACAATATGTGACACTGACATGTCATCGATCTGTGGCATGTTTAATGAAAGTACAAGTTACAAGCTTACAGAACCAAAGTGACACCTTTCTGTAGTTCCATGTTACGTGTGTTTCATGCATTGCCCGAAAATTGTGTATGTTTTGTCAAATAAAGTAGAAGGCAATGATTTTGTAAAATATCTGTATTCTTAAGTTTTGTTTTTTCATTAATAGACACAATATTTTGGTTGCTTAAAACAAAATTGACTTACAATGTAAATGCCTATTTACTAATTCTATCTTTTATCTTAAACTTTACATCGTTCTTTCCCTTGCACTACAATCTCTGCTTAGAAGCATGTGCGTTTTAACGTGATATTTGTTCAACTGGTATGCTGCTATCGCTTAAGATGTTACTTGCAATTTTCTGTGGACTACATCCATTCCTATAATTTTTCGTGGAAAACAAGATTCTTCCTGATCTAGCAAGATAGAGGGGAGAACCTCCATTACAACTGAATGTCCAACGACGAAGTATCATTTTCTTGACAAATGACGAGAGTTAAACCTTCAAAACATCGTCGTCTTGTATAAATATTGACAAAAATGAATATTATGCAAATCTGGCTTTCAGGTAGAAGCTCCCTGCGAAGCAGGCTTGAATAATTTCAAGGGAAAAATTGTCAACCCATTTGAATTGTGTGGATATAAATGGAAGAATTGTGATATTGTCGTGTGTGGTTCCTGGGGTAACTCAGTCGATAGACCATTTGTGCGCTAAGCGAAAGGTCTCGGGATCGATACCCGGCCCCGGAACAATTTTTCTCTTGAAATGATTAAAAAATGAATATTGTTTCAAGAAAATCTAGCTTCGAAGTTCGAGCCAAATTGAAAATGAAAACGAGCTATAATATTTCGAGTTTAGTCGTAGTAAACTTCTGAGCTTTGTTTGAAATCAGAATAAGGGTTGTATTCCTTGCTTTAAATTTAAAATCTTTCTTTATTTTTCTTATTTATTTTTCTTTTCTTTTTTGTCTTCGGAGCACTACCGCTTTGCGGTACTACACTAATTGTAAGTCTCTTATTAAGGACCAGTCCTCATCATTACATTTTGTTCATGCTTATTGATACATTCGCATTTTATTTCACTCTATGTTTCTATCTTATATATATGTGTGGAGTTTTTAAATTCAAGTCAAGTAACTTTTTAATTGTGAACCCATTTTGTGCCGAAAGATGTACTAGGATATTTTATTCCTGGCTGTAGACGCCTAACACGTAGTTTCGGAACTACTGTATAATTAGGCGATTGTGAAGAATTTGTAAATGTCAGCAGAAGATTCGCGAAAACCTAGAGATAAGAAGTTCCATAACTGCAGTTTTCATGATTATGTCGATTTTTATTTTTCAGAAATTTCAACCCAGATTCCAACATGAAGGATCCAGCCAACCTTGCTATGAGTTTCGTATAAACTGTTGCACAATTTTATTCGTTACTTAATTAAGGTATACCGTATTATTAGCCTAGTACCAATAGGAAAAATTTAATTACTTAGGTAAAAAGCTCTATAAGCTAAAACTACAGAAGTTACTCACTGTTATAGGATGATGGGTAAAAATGATAACTTTACAGTTAAATTTGGCAAGGGCCTGTAAATTTATCCAGACACCCTCTTTACGTGCTGTAAATCTACAACACAGGTTTTCTGAATTTAATTCCATTCTAAAGGAAGACGAATTCAGTCTTTTATAATTCTCAAGGCCTAGTTGCCTCATGAGTGATGCCTTATTGGTGTTACTTATGAGGTTCAAACCTGTTTTCGGATAGTTAACTAAACAACAAACATGGAACAAAGGAACAGAACACTAAAATCCTTACTACAGACACGTTGGTCAGCAACAGAGAAAATTGGGATTGTGTCAAGAAGACTCTCACCCATTTTAGCAATGTCCCCTTTATAAAGAACACTAGTACGAAGTGAGGTCTAATGCTTGTTGAATCAGCTTAGTGAGTTTATAACGACTTTCCTAATTACTAGACAGCGGAAAAAGTGAATTAAAAGTCATGTTTACGGTTTACAAGTATTGTACGCATAGACTATGGCATGAAGTGTGCAGACATCCCAAGTAAGTACAACACGGTACCGTCCGCAGAGAGCACCACGCGAACACCGAGAACAACTGCCACTCTGGGTTCTCAGTCAGTCCTCGTCCGTACGTGAACAGAGAACATTGAGATACGTAAACATATTCATTTGTGTTCGGTGAAGTGATCGTAATGCCGAAGATAGATGTTAAAAACATAGGGTGTATTCTTTAATATAAGAATATGGTGTCCACATTTTTAGTAGTGATACTGGTGAAACAATTAAATGTGGGTTATGTATGTTTGCATTAAAAAAGATAACAAAACAATCGTTAGAACATCAATGTAATACACAGAAAAACATGAAAAATGTTGCTTTATGTTATAAGAAAGTAAGGGTTGAAGTTCAAATTCCGCTTCAAATATGAAATTTGATTTTGCCAGGATTTGTGTCGAATGATGATAAGCTGCAATATTCCATTCAAAACGTTGGACAATCCTCACTTTAAAGGGTTTATAGAAAAGTACACAAAATATCAGGCACCTTCTGAATCATCGATTCGAAAACAGTTCTTACCTGGACGCGCCTCTAGTATGCCTACTGTCCTTACGTAAACAACCCTCTGACGAGACCAACTACTCGCGTTGTAGTTACCTTCACATCCGAATGACTTTTTTCCTCTGTGTACTAATTACAGTTTGGAAGAACATACTGCAGGGATTTCATAGTGTAGATGTGAAATTGCAAAATGTTTCCATAGATATTGCAATAGTTCATGAATCACTTCTGCAGTTGATACGTTCTATTCGTGACATATTCGCCTATTACGAACAGAAAACCATACATAAATCTGATATTTTCTATAATTTTATTGTACTTATAACAGGTCAAGTATATGCAAACTTCAGGCAGATAAAGAAAGGAGCAAGAAACGTATTGTTACAGGAAAGAAACTTTTAAGATTGAAGTGCTTTTTGTTCTTGATAAGATATGCATTGATTTAGTGTGTGGAGAAGGAAGTTATAAATTAATGTCAGACAATTCAAGGCTTACAATCAATTTGTGGAAAGTTATTCAGAGGTTATTTTTGAACACACACCAAAACTCCACGCGTATCAAACTGATTTCGAATAATTCTTTCCAAGCGAATGTGTAAATTTTACGGACATTCTAAAGGCCAACGGCATCATTGGTTCAACAATCAAAATGACCACGAAAGGAACAGTTAGTCTGTTTTTCCACCGGCTTATCTCAGGCTGTAGTCGCGTTTACCTGCTGAATTGGGTCTGAGTTCGAGTATGGGTTCCATATCAGCTTCGAGTGATTACTTCATTGGTTTTTATCCCGATGTTTCCTCCGACTGTAAGCCAAATATCGAGTAATCACATGGCGAATCGACAAATCCCATTTGGATGTCACCAATTCCATTGGCGTTCAGTAACCTAATAGTTAATACAGCGTTCTTAAATAATCAACAAAGATATCTTAACATTACTTGTAGAATATTTTTGGATACCGCTCTGATGAACTGTTCAGCTCAACGCTCGTTTCCGGCTCTTAAAAGGCTGAAATCTCATCTTCGCCGTAACAACAGATTGAGCAAACTGTCCAGTCCTCACATTGAAGTCAATCATTTTGACTGATGGCCGTATCAGATACCAAAATATGATATTTGAGTTCGCTGCTATCAAAGTGAGACGGAAACATCTATGACCGATGAGTTTTTCTTTCCTTTTTAAGTCTTTAAACCCTCAGTAGCCTACTTTTATTTTGTGTCATTTGAGGGCCATATTCATAGATATTTTTAGCGCGGGTTTCCGGTGGATGATCAGCGTTTTTCGTATTCATAAACCAGTGTTAGCGATAGGATATGATTTGAATTCTGTACAAGTAACCAGTGGATAGCCGGGGCTAGCTTAGTACGCTCGTAGCGCGTGGTGCGAAATGTCTATGAATAGCACCCTTAAACTTTACTTAAGTGTATAAGTTATCGATGGCTGAGAACCAGAGTGTTCTAAGTCCAACTTTTTATAAGAATTAAATCTGTATTTCATTGTGTTCCAGTGCTTATCTGCATATATGAATCGAACAATATTATAAATATTCCTCTCCATAAGGTTGCTATGAAGCTATTCCAAATTATTTCATGAAGTGTTGAATGTCAGGAGCTTAAAATACATCTCCTGGAATATATATATATATATATATATATATATATATATATATATATATATATATATATATACATTAAAATGGACTTGGAACAGTCTGGTTCTGGGCCATCGTTATGTACTACATGTATTGTTTCGAGATAATTTACTAGAGCGATATCGAATCATACAAAAAAATCCTACTACTGAGGGTTGCCGTATTTCATATTTCGTTCAGCAGAATACGATCTTTCCTGTTATTTCTAACATATAAAAAATTTGCTGATATCGCCGACGGTAATGTAATTCCGTATAACAGTTTTTATATCTACAGAAAAATCTCAGTTCTCTCTCTTAGAATCTTCTAATGTTATAATTTTAGCCTTTAATTACACCACAACATACAGGTTCATAAAATAAATTGTTTTTACATTCATTTTATAAATTGTTGTAACAAAATTATGAATTTATTCAGCTTTTCCCATTAAATATTGTTTTACATAAGATAACAGTCTAAATATTTGTAAGTGAAGGGTTCTGTTGTCTTTGGAAAGTATTCAGATAGTTTAATTAACTTTCGAATATAATTTGAACTTTCATTTTAGTTCACTGAGGAGGTAAAGTTTCAGTAAGAAGGGCTTGTACATGTTAATAGTGGAAAGCATCGTCACTTGCATATTCGTTCATTCCATTACGTACACCATGGTGTGATTGTGATAGCGATAACCTCTCGTATCATGATGACACTCTATATGAATGGCGTCGCAGGCCGCTAATCATCCGAGAGATATATGGCGTACAATTTGTTAACTACACAAGGACTACAACATTATTTATGCAGTAGCTTTTCGCGACTTTACCCATATTCAACGCTCGTTATTTAAAGGGGTAGGGATGCTAGAGTCTTGTGCAGTGCTACATTAAGAATACCCAGTACAGATTGTCTCCTTTAATTAGCCTACGGTATATTTTAAATATTAGTTATAAATCTCATTTTAACCTCTATGAGGTGTTGTTTACTGATAATGTAGCATTGGCGGAATGGCGATGACAGCCCAAACTGAATTTCTTTGGAAAAATCTGCATCAAAGACAAATACTCAAATTCATTTCCCTTAGGTACGCAAAGAATTGAAACCATTTCAGTAAATGAGAGACAGTTGATGAAGAGACGTTTAACTAACTCAGCACATACGTACATAAAATAAAAGAAATGAAAAATTATTGAATTTACTTATTCGTTAACAAATCATGTGCTACAGAATATTTCAATCAGCTACTTCTCCGGAAAATAACGCAAATAGCTGAGTTTGCTTCCCTCTTTTGAGATGCAAGGATGAATGGATGAATGGATGAATGAATGAATGAATGAATGAATGAATGAATGAATGAATGAATGAATGAAGTACATTTATTGATACACAATTATTCAAATTCATGTATGTACACAAGATCCTTCGCACAAGCCCATTCGACCATTTGTGCTATAACTATGCATAGTTTGAATCTTCAAAGAAAACAAAAATAATACTGCTAATAATAAAATAGTAAAAAAACGGTAAATTGTTATTATTACTACAGTTATCGTTAATTATCACAATTATAAGAGAGGGCGTAATGCCATGGGAGTCTTGGCGGCAACCACTGATAAGTGGAATCGCCCTTAAAAGTTGCATATGATCCATGGAAACCATCGGCCTAGTTGGCGCAGTTGGAATAGCGCTAGCTTTCTATTCCCGAAGTTGCGGGTTTGATCCCGGGTCAGGTCGATGGCATTTAAGTGTACTTAAGTGCGACAGGCTCATGGCCGGCGCACCGGCAACACTGATATAACCTCGGCAGTTGCGAACGTCGTTAAATAAAACATAAAATTTTTCATGGGATCTCTCTAATTGCGTAAAACGTTTTATGCTCTTCGTGACTGTTATTATAAGCATGGTTGAAATTGTAAGAATGTTTGTCATTTGAAATAACATTTTGATATCTCTCTTGATTTCTGCCTTTGTACTCCTCGTCGGAGCCTTCTCGTTAATTACTTCATAATTAGTTCCTCATTCCATGAGACATACTCTCGTAACAACAATGCAATGATTTACATGTCGATACGACGCCAATGAGTTGTTTGAAATTGTAATAAATTAATTAAAAAGTCATTACAGGGAATTGGATCAATATGGAAATTCATACCACAGCAGTTAAGTAGCCTATTAACTATTTATCTCATTATACTTCCCGCGTTAATTAATAATAATCACTCCATTTTGTACGAATAATGATATTTTATGAAATTAAATTGCAGTTGAATATTTCGTTAATTCAGTGTACATATCCCAGCCTGAGCGGAAGGTGATTCTTAGTACTTGCTTGACGTTGCGCTTGGATGATGTCACCGTATTAACAGAACAGAAAGTGTGACAAGATTTCTCGAATGTCAAACGTTTCATATTAGAAATGTAAATTTATGAGCATATCATACCGTCATCCAGGGGTACAGTACTGAATTTGCATTTCAGTCTTCTGAAATTATATTCCGATTTCGGATAGAATTTTAATTGGCTCTCCCATTTCGACATTAATTCTTCAATGATACTTTGAAAAGCTGACGACTTACTTCAATAAAATTAATTTTCTTCCATTATTTTTGTAGTTGCCGTCCACGATGGTGTTTCTGTAATAATTCTGGCCTCTGCATTCGAGATTCATGAGTTCAAATTCGACCACTACTACTATTGTTGCTGTTGATCTACTACCACCGCTACTATTGCTCTTGCTCGACTACTACTACTGTTGCTGTTGATCTACTACTACAATTGATGTTGATCTACTACCACTACTATTATTGCTGTTGATCTACTACTACTGTTGCGGTTGATCCACTATTACTGTTGCTGTTGATCTGCTAATACCACCATTACTATTGGTGTTGATCTACCAGCACTACTATTGTTGCTATTGATCATATATTACTACGACAGTTGCTGCAGATCTACTACTATCGCTACTACTATTGCTGTTGATCTACTGCTGCTGCTAATACTACTACTACTACTGTTGCTGTAGATCTGTTACTACTACTACTACAATTGATGTTGATCTACTACCACTACTACTATTGCTGTTGATCTACTACTACTGTTGCGGTTGATTCAATACTACTTGTGCTGTTAATCTGCTACTATCACCATTACTATTGGTGGTTATCTACCGTCACTACTATTGTTGCTATTGATCATATATTACTACTACTACTACTACTACTACTACTACTACTACTACTACTACTACTACTACTACTACTACTAGAGTTGCTGGAGATCTACTACTATCGCTACTACTATTGCTGTTGATCTACTACCGCTGCTGCTAATACTACTACTACTACTGTTGCTGTATATGTATTACTACTACTACTACTACTACTACTACTACTACTACTACTACAATTGATGTTGATCTACTACCACTACTACTATTGCTGTTGATTTACTACTACTGTTGCTGTTCATCCACTACTACTGCTGCTGTTAATCTGTTACTACCACCATTACTATTGGTGGTTATCTACCGCCACTACTATTGTTGCTATTGATAATTTACTACTACTACTACTACTACTACTTCTACTGCTGCTGCTGCTACTACTACTACTACTACTACTACTAGTACTACTACAGTTGCTACAGATCTATTACTATCGCTACTACTATTGCTGTTGATCTACTACTACTACTGCTACTACTACTACTACTACTACTACTACTACTACTACTATTGCTGTTGATCTACTGCTGCTGCTACTACTACTACTACTACTACTGTTGCTGTAGATCTACTACTATCACTAATACTATTGCTGATAATCTACTACTACTACCACTGTTGCTTTTGATCCAATACCACCACCACCACCACTACTATTACTACTACTGTTGCTGTTGATCTACTACTACTACAACTCCTACAATTTATGTTGATCTACTACCACTACTACTGTTGCTGTTGATTTACTACTACTGTTGCCGTTGATCCACTACTACTGTTGCTGTTGATCTGCTATTACTACCACTACTATTGTTGCTATTGATCTACTACTACTACTACTACTACTATTACTACAGTGCTGTAGATCTACCACTATCACTACTACTATTGCTGTTGATCTACTGCTGCTGCTGCTAATACTACTACTACTACTACTACTGCTGCTGTTGATCTACTACCACCACTACTATTATTGATGTACTGCTACTACTACTACTACTACTACTACTACTACTGCTACTGTTGCTTATTGCTCTACTACTATCAAGACTACTACTATTGCTGTTGTTCTACTACTACCACTACTATTATGTCTGTTGATCTACTGTCATTAGTTTTATTGTTACTGTTAATCTGTTACAACCAGCATCATTACTACTATTGCTGTTTTATGCTACTAGTATTGCTGATGATATACTATTATCAACATTATCACTATTGCTGTTAGTTTGCTATTACTGTTGCTATTGATCTACTATTTATTAATTATGCATGAACAGAATTTGAATACCTATATTTTAAGTCCATATCTGAGCTTTTTCCTCAAAGTGATGAATTCTCGAGATTTCGTGAAGTAGAATCCTTACGACGTTGGATCTTCATCTAGGACAAACAAGAAGTAAAATCCACAATGGAAAATACGTTAGTGAGCTGTCAGTATCTTATTCGTACGTAAGTAAACTAGAACTGTTGTGGATTTTGTCATTTAATTCAATGGTAGCATTTGTTCACCGTGATTAAAGGTATTAAATCAATTGTTCCAACAAAATCAACATTTCTTTAATTTATTGCCTTAAATTTATGCTATCGTTCCCTTTAATGGAAGGTTGAAACTTAAGAGGTTTTATTTTAAAGTGTACTTATCGAGTCTTTTTCAAGAATCTATGAGGTTTTAAGCATACAAATTTTCGGGCTTAAAATGTATTAACACATGTGAAGCATTTATGCTTCATTTATCAGCAGGCCTAATATATTTAGATTGTAGTGATCAAAGTTTGGTTTCTTTGTTTTCCTACTTCATTCGCAATATCTCTTTGTCACGTCTATCCTTCTGTAAAAAAGTGCAGTCGACTCCGACTAGGTGGATAAAGTTTACATTATCTACAAAATGTTTTAATTATTATTTTTGTTTGTACGAAACTCTACATAAATTCATTAACTATTTCCTTTGAAATGACAGACCTAGTGTTTTAATGTTGTAATATATAATTTTATTAAGAAATTTCATTGGTAATAGATCATTAGAATATAGGCGTACATATTTTGTCCCAAAACTTAAAAACAGTAACAGCATAGGAAAGAGTTAAGCGTTTCCCTTTCACGACCATGCATACATTCTCACTTCTGCTACTTACAACATTTGAGAAGTCCACCAGAATTAGATTCTAAGTGGCGGCTTTCCTGACTTGGATTTATTTGTAGTTTTTCAAATATTTAAGGCGAGTTGTGGAGTAATATCAATTACAAGGAATAAGAACCACTTCCTCCCCAATCCTACAACACTTTCATAACATAAATTCATATATCACCTCACTTTCTGTGACACGCCGATCACTTGTCCGTTAAATATTGCTTCTCTCTATTGAAAGGAAAACGCACTAAAGGCAACTACTGGACTATAATAATAATAATAATAATAATAATAATAATAATAATAATAATAATAATAATAATAATAATAATCATCATCATCATCATAATCATGCTAATCATAATAATAATAATAATAATAATCATACTAATCATAATGATAATAATAATCATACTAATCATAATAATGATAATCGTATTATTAATCGTAATAATAATTAAAATAATAATAATAATACATTTATAGTTTTCTGCCAAAGGACAGGTTTTTCATTTCAAAACCCACCATTCTCCAATATTCCCTGTTTGTCCCCATTGCATTCTCTGAGTCTCCGCATACGATCCATATATCTTAATGTTGTTTATTTTTTTATATCTTTGTATGATTTGAGGCTTTATCGACACTGGTTCTCTACGGTGGTTTCGCGGGCTATCGGATAGGTTGGGAAACCATCATATAGATTTGATATCTTCTTCTGTCCGGAATTCTTGCCCCGTTCACCATTCCTTCCATTTCATCGTTCGTTAGGCATTCTCTCCTTTTAGCCAGTGACCCAGTTAATTTTTTTCTCTCCCTGATTAATTTCAGGATTATTCTCTCTTCACACACTCTTCCTAGCACAGCTTCATTTTTTATTCTGTCTGTCCCTTTCACACGTTCCATATCCACATTTCAAATGTTTCTAGTCGTTAGATCCTCTTCATTGTATTATTCATATTTCTGGCCCATACAATGCCACACTCCACACAAAGCACTTCACTAGTCTCTTTCTTAGTTCTTTTTCCATAAGTCCGCAGAAGATGTTCCTTTTGCTAGTAAAAGCTTCCTTTCTCATTGTTCGTATCCTCCTTCTGACTTCTGGCAACAGCTCATGTTATTACGTAGAGTGCACTCCAAGTATTTGAAGCTGTCCACTTGTTCTACTACTTCATTTGTAATTCGCACGTTTACCTTCTTTTTCTTCCGAAAACCATGGTCTTCGTCTTGTATGCATTTTTCTTCATCCCATACTGTTCACAGCTGTCATTTAGCTCCAGTAGCATAGCCCTTAGTATCATTTCCTCTTCTGCTAACAATGTCAGATCATCAAATATTACGCTCTTTATTAATCTTCCTCCTCCTACTATCGCCTCTCCTAAGTCCTTAAAGCAGTTCTTCACCAAATTTTCCAAGTACTTGTTGAATAGGAATAATAATAATAATAATAATAATAATAATCATAATCATAATCATAATAATCATAATAATAATAATAATAATAATAATAATAATAATAGTTACGTATCATGAAAAATGAAATTCATAAAACTATACAAGTACGACATTTTCTCTAAATCTTATACACGCATACAAAATTTTATAATGAACTCTCCTTACCTGAATAAAATGTGTGTATGAAGTACGTCTAATACTTACCAAAACTTGAATATATAGGCTACGGAGACCTAATGTCCTGTCTACAAATAAACTGACTGAAACAAGTCTGTTTATTGATGTTATTATTAGTTATTATTATTATTGATTTTTTTATTAAGCGTTCTGCAGATTCTTTGCTGCATGTCACGAAGAAAAACATCCGTTGGAAGACCTCACAAACAACTAGGCCTATTACTTGAAAGAAAAAAGAAGAAGAAGATAATAATGGTGTTAATGAGTATTTCTACTTACCATCGATACTTTTTGCTGCTGAACATCCAGTTCAAAGGAGCGGTGGGGATGGCAGTTGTTTTAAAACTGTTTAAACTGGTGCCATCTTGCAAGCAGTGAAATGGAGCATTACCAACGGGATTGACTCATGTATTCACAGCGACACTCAATCTGCCTTACAAACCATTGACGATAAATACAACTTGCATTCCATAGCCGTCGAAATTAGATCCCTAATACTTAAATTTGAAGGTCGTATTTGCTTAATGTGGGTGCGCGGCCACACAGGTACTGAAGGAAACGAAAGAGCGGATACATTAGCGAAGCAAGCAGCCTCAACCAACTCAGACTATAAATATTCCACCTGTCCTATTTCGTACATTAAGCAGAAGATCAAGCACACAACTACACTCGAGTGGAATACATACTGGAACTCTAGTGTTAAAGGCTCTGTGATCAAGAAATTATTCTTTCCCGACTTCTTTTACACTCAATTTATGACCGGCCATGGAAAATTCGGTTCCTACTTTGAAAGATTTAGGATCAAAAGTGCAGAAGAATCTCTGTGCATATGCAAAGAGAATCAGACTGTTGAACATTTGATTTTTCACTGTCCAGTGTTCGAAAGGAAAAGACACTTTTTAAGATATTATATCTCGGACTGCAATTTAAATTACTGCACACCCCTTTACAATTTTCTTAGAAAAAAATGTTGTTACAAACAATTCACAGAGTTTATACACCACATCCACGCAAGACTGTAGCTATTAATTGTATGTAAATTAATGATGTTATAAAATCCTAATGCACTATGCAAAACAAGGTGTCTATCTTTGGGACATAATAATAGTAATAACAGCAATAACTATGTTTGTATTATAGATTTTACTATTGTTCAGTATTTGATGACAGATATATAGTTTGTAACCATAAGTAATTTTGTTTTTATTTTTTTTACTATCGTAAACCAACTATATAATAGGTGTTTTATTTGTAACAGCCAATTCTGTGCATTATCTCATTACTATTGCTTAAAATTATGTATAAAATCACAAATTAATGTAATAATCTTGCAATTTCTCTACACCTTCGATTATAATTTCTAATTTTATTTCATTTTGTTTTAACTGAAAGTAATTATCGCATAACGTATTTAGTATTGTTTACTGTCTCTTAATTAGTGTATTTATATTGTAACTATGACTCAGACCTACTATTAATTCTTTAAAATTGTGTATTATCACTACATAATGTATTTCATATGTAACAAACTACAACCCTAATATACCAAAGGTAAAATAGGGTTTCAATATTTGGATAATAATAATAATAATAATAATAATAATAATAATAATAATAATAATAATAAACTGGTGAGGTTATCCAGCGTCCATTTAGGCCTAGTTATTTTGGATTAATAGTCCAAACGAGTAGCAATATGTTTTTGTCATGTTTATTTGGTGCAATTCCGTCACCAAACATTATACACTGTAATCCGTGTGGAATAGGCACCTACTTCAGTGTTTAATTAATAGTTCATAGTATTTTGTTGTTTAATTCGCAAATAACTCTTATATACATATAACTCTCAACTAAATCAAATTGTTGAATTCTTTGTAAGTTCATGCATATGTATATACACTTTTTGCTGGTTGAGTGGAAGAGAAGGCCTTACGGCCTTAATTCTGCCAGCTAAAATAAATCATTATTATTATCATTATTATTATTATTATTATTATTATTATTATTACTTCACGGAAATCGAACCCGTGTTAAGTAGATTGGTAGCCAAAAGTCATAGCATAATTAATTAAATTAATTTTTAATTAAATATTTTGTGTCAGTATATTCGTAACTTATTTATTTGGCATGTTATTTATTTAAAAACGTATTATAGTATATGAAGAAGCGGGACTGGAGGTAGCTTGCTGTCGAAATTCACAAGCGTTATTTAAGTTGTGCCTACCCAAATCAGAATAACCTATCAAGATGAGGCACGGTAGTGACAAGGTGAAGGGACAGTGTTTGTGCGAAACTGACCGCGCTGTGAGGCGTCGCAATTATGTCGACAGGGCAGGTTTGATATTAGATTACCTCACAGTTCTCTCGGGAGAGGAAGGCGCAATCAGTGCTTTTAATCACCGCTTCATAAACTCGACAACTCAATTCAGAGTTTCTGTTGTCATTGTTACAAGGGGCGCGCGCCGTACAGTCGCCTGCCATGCAAATGGAGCCCGTTTAGGGCCCACACAACTTCCATAAACTCGTCACTTCATTCGGTGTAATGTTGGACGTGAAAGGAGTAACAAAAGATGTTGCATATTGGGCATCTCTCTTGAGTTTCATGCCATTTTACATTATTGCATTAAAATAATTGTAAAATATTTATATGTATAGACGCGACGTTGTTATTCCCGGCGTGACTCTTCCTTTTTGCTTACATCTTAGGAAGTGAAGGCTCTATAAAGTCCAGGTAGGTAGTATCGTTCGCCATTTTTGTTCTTTCGTTGCCGAGCTAACAGACGAGGAATCTATTTGCCACACCGTTAAACATTATCATGTCGTAGCTCCTATGATAATAAATCATACACACTGTAATTAAGCAAATAATTGAGCGGCAAATAACGTCCTCGTGTGCTTTCTGCGAACGCCAGCGAAAGATTACATTAAGTATTTATCGAGCCTTAGGAAATGCATGACGTCTTCATCAGCGAATCAGAAGACGCACATGTTTAAATTTAGCCGACCTGTAACGTGATTGGCTGCCCGAAATTAGAGCGACAGGACTATAATAGTCATTGAAAAGTCCCAAACTTGCAATGAAACAATGAAAAGCTTTTGCAGACAAAAAATGTGACGACAATAACAATGTATGAATAATTTTATAACGCTTCTATAACCAAATTTAATGTGTTTCTGAATTTTCCAGTCACTCTGAAATAATAAGTAAATATAAAGTGCAAAAGCGCTTAAAAATAAAGATATCCTCAATTTACAATCACACCTCGAGCTCTGCTATGTAGACTAAAAGCAATGATGTCCACTAATATTATTTTAAGTCAGTTTTTTATTCAAAAGTTATATTTTGCACACTTGAAGCGGCGCAACTACGGAAATACAGAGTGTAAATGATATAAACTGCCAAAAAAGAATAGGCTACTAGTGGTAGAGCATAAATAACTGAAGAAAAAAGTCTAATGTTGTTTTTCTGTTAACTGTCAAGGTTTTCCAAGAAAAAATGTGTTTTGTGAGTCTAACTTTTCTCGGAAAAGGGAATAAACAGTCATTATTTAGGCTACTTTGCCCGGTATGTACGCTGAAGCAGTCGTTCGTCACTCTGGTTTTGGTATGAATTAGGTGCAAGGTCATTTAGGCCTATGTTCAGTCGAACGTAAACAAATAATTCAATTACTATCAATCTTAAAAACATGATATTTTACAAATTAAAAATAAAATTATAAAAAGTATATTAAATTTTACTAGATATTTTGTTCAGTAGACCGATATGTACAGGTACGGAATTACAAAATGGACCGAGTCTTGGTAGCAGTCCTCCTCTATATAGGCAACAAACTTCGCAAGACTATTCACAAGTAGCACACATTTAGGCGCTTTTGTTTACTCCACATGCGCATTGCTTTTTATCTGGAACTTAGTAAAATTAGGTGGCCCAAATTTTGTTTCTGGTTCTGTACTGCCTATATCATTTGTCAGTCTATATCGTTTACACCTTATATTTACATAGTTTTTTACCTTCTCTCTGCCAGTACGGATTTTTTAAAGGACAAGAGCTATATTTACATCAGAGTCCGAAATAGATCATAAAAGGAATGAAGTACCGAAAACTATTTGTGAAACGAGACATGCGAAATTGATGTATAAGTATTTTTATTATAATGAATTAACCTTTTTCCTTGAAAGACGACTCCAATCTTGTATACCTAAACTCTTAAGTAATTAAACTCAGAAAGTTTGGCTCATTCTATAAAAATATCGGGAACTTAATTACAGTAGCTAGCTTGGATTTTATTTTACTGAAGTTGAACCTAAATAGTATCGAGCTTACACAGGGTGTTAAAAAGTATTCCATATTTTGAGCGAAGGTACTGTGTAACAAAACAATAAGTAAACAATATAGTAGAAACAATAAAAAAGTCTAATAAACATGGGTCCTAAAACTCATACATACCTTAAGAGCTATGAGCACTTGTTCACCATCGCTATAGGAGGTGCTCAATGTAATGTCCGTTAATAGTAATGCATCCTTCTGCCCTACGTCTAAGGGAATCACGCACTCTTTGAAACACTCCTGGTTGATCTCGGATGTGCTGGTGGTAGACATTGATGATGCGCTCTACCTTATATACTAGGGAGAAATATCCATTGTCGTCGCAGCAATTACATGACCTCATGAATATTATTGGTTTTATTTTCAACATAATTTTTATATTTCTTGGAAATTATTCTTATTTTTATCACAGATAAATTCTATATTTGCCATCTGTCGGACTTGGACAACCATTTTATGGCCAATGTAAACTTAAGGGTTCGGCACTCGAGAAGCCAAGCCGAGACAATGATAAATTATGAACAATTACCATTAAAGGAAGTAAGTACGATTTGAATGTCTGTCTGTTAAATGTACTTAGATATCTATTCGAAATAAAGTCAAATTCTTCTTGTAAATTACGAAAAATTTGCTTTGTTCGGCATTTCAGTTTTTCAGCTCTTGATCCTAATTCACTCCCCTCTTGATACATGGAAGCACACTCAGCCATTTTGCGATATTTTTCAAACAGATGGTCGACCTGTCGCGAAAGATGAGGTTACATACCGTATTAAATTATGTTATGAAAGTTTGTAGGCTTGGGAAGGAAGCAGGTCATGGCCGTAATAATTAATACTGTTCCAATATTCGTTTAAAGAGAATTGAAAGACCACGAAAAACCAAGTCAACATGACCGGCCTGGGATCGAAGTCCTGACCTCCCGAATATAAGGTGAACGTGTTAACCACCAACACCAAAGTATTACGTAAATTACGAAATATCCTTCAGGACTTAGGAGTACCATAGAATTAATAGACCATCATTAATAGTTGAACCATATATGATGTGTTTTTGAGTTATAATCTGTGATTGCATTTTATTTAAAAGAAAGATTCCATTTACTATTCTAGTGCTTGAAGCTGATCTGCAAGAATCTCTACGCGGAAAGGCTCTCTTCACTCCAGTCTCTGTTCGAGCGTTGTCTACTGTGATATCTAAGCACAACATTTGATTTTAACCTCGTTATTAAAACGCTCCATTGGTCTCGAGAAGGCGAACGGGAATCGTTGTCTGAGATTTCTCTCGGAGGGCATGGATATGAATATTACTTGGATTGATTAGTTGATTATTAAGAGATTTTCCCAAGCTATGAAACGATTGTCCATGGCAAACCTTTGGATTCATGTCACCAAAATGCCATCTCGTTAACACCAATTTTATCGATGGTAGATAAAATGATAAATAATAAATAATTCTCTTTGGGTAACTTACTCGCCCTTTGGATACGTACTGAGACCTATTCTTCTGTTGGAGCGTACTTCATGTTATTACGTTCACTGAAGTTTTAGTCAGTAATGACACGTAGTAGATTGGCTCCTGTGAAGCATATCGGCACACGAGTTAGAAGAAAGCATTTCAAGAAAAGTCCTTTTATTAATAACGCTAATTAAACAAGAACAATTTATTTACATTAAAAATACGTTAAGAAACTAGTGTATATATAAAACAGAAACAGATATTAAAGGTATATTAATTTCAATTTCATCCAATTCTATCAATATTCCGAGAAATACTAGTAGATTTCCAAGAACGCCACATGAGAACTAATGGTTTATACTTTACTAATCTCAACACACAAATTAGTTTTAGCTCGTAAGCAAAGAATACTAACTACTGTCCGTTCGAGTGATTATGTCTCATCCCTGTTTGCCCCACTCGACTGGTTTCTGTTGCGCTCTCTTTAAAGGCTTGTGACTAGCAAGTCTTAGCTATTTCCTGAAAACATTTGCTCTGCGCAATTGGACGTTACGTAATATTATAAAACTGTTTAAAATGATTTAAAGGAAAGGACTTCGTTAAATAAGTACCTGTCACGTGATTGCCTACGTTTCAACGACCCTGCGACATAACCACTCGGACGGACAGTAGTCTCTTCTTCAGATAACATTATGCAACCGCGCCTGCTTCCTTATCTCTGTCCTACAATGATACACTTCCCTGACTCCAACCTTTGCAGGTATTACTGGGAAGATAAAAAATTAGCCAAACACGCGCAGAGATGAAGTCTCTTCCTACCGCCAGCCGGTACAGAGGAGATGGTTATCATGGTCTACTGCGCACGATATACAGTAGTCTATGTCGCATACCAGTGTTTGACTTGTCAAGAACGCGGATTTACGAGTATATGCGCTATAAGCTAAAAATGGCATCTTCTGTACTTAGGTAGACGTAGTGTATATTACAGTTCAGAAAGCGTGGTTCACAGCGTTACGAAGTTTAAATCTTCCAGTCTTTATCTAATAGTATCAAAAGGTCAGTAATCATCTTTTGAACAGCGCACCGAGCATATTACACGTGCAAGTTATCATTACAACAGATATCAAGAGACTCTGAGCTTACATTTGTTTCGTCTTCTATGATTGGACATAAAATCCATTGCTTTCCATACCAAGTCGAAGTAGGCTATCGAAAAATATCTGATTTTAGACGTGTATGGGGGCGTGACATCATTTTATTTGTACTTCAGTTTTTATTGTAACTGAGTTTTTGAATATACTTCACTTCCACTCCTCCTAGTAGCAAACCTCCACACACAACCAAAGCCGCAATACTGTATTTAATGCAGTTAAAGTCGTTTTACGGTAATGGTAAACAACACAGAGTGAGTACAGTATGTTCCAGAAATATGATCGCTATTTTTCAGTGAAGAAAGAGTATTCATTCACTATTGAATCAGCAGAAATTTTGGACCCAAAATATATAATGCATTAATTAGAGCTTACCCTGAGCTAAGTAAACTTAACACACATAGATTTAAGAAACAAATCAGATTAATTATTTAATTGTTTAAGCTAATTGAGTTAAACATTTATACTCTAATATTTATGTACTTTTGTATTTTCTATTTGTATAAAGACCCTATTATTACATGCTGTATGTATTTTACCATTTATTAATGTTATTGTGCTCGGTGAACTCTCTTAATTTTGTTATATATTTTGTATAACAGATCTGAACTGCGCCCGAGCACGAGCTTCTGCTCTTTCGGGCTGCAATGCCTAATGTAGCTCAAGTGTAAAGTATGAAATAAATTAATTAAATAATAAAAATAAATAAATATTTTCGCACAGGTACTGTGCGTCCGTTTAGTTACGTTGCATCCCGGTTTTCCCCCACCCATTTCTGCTGGCTCCTCTGTAAAAGGCTAATGGGTGGGCTGTCTTAGCTCTTTTCTGAAAACATTTGTTTTTAGGAATTCGACTTCTACGTAATATTATACAACTATTTATAATAATTTAAATAAAAGGATCTAATTTAGCACGTGATTTCCCCCCTTTCTAAGACCCTCCTACATAACCACATGGACGAGCAGTAGATAGCATACTCAGTCAATTTATCTATATGGATCGGGCAGAAGTGAAGATTGAATTTTCAGTTCGTAAGATACACTGTTATAGAGTAGGTACAGAATTATTTCAACACGCGTAGGATTATGGCTCCCCCATGTCGCCTGATTGAATGCTTATCATTATTTATTTGGGATTACTGTGAAACAGTTGTCTCTGCTGAACATCCTACAACAATAGAAGAGTTAAATAATTACATTCAAGAAACCATGCATTCAATTTCAGAAGATATGCTTGAAAACGTTTTTGATAATATTCACAAAAGAACTGAAGCCTGTATCTAAATTAACGACCACCATTTTCAATAATTTCTTTAAACATCCATATTTTGATTATATTTAAAATTCAAATTCACAGTAAATATTGTATGCTAATGTGGCGTAGACAGTATACTATACATTGCATAATACATTCGTCCGATTGGATAGTTCAGTTATTTAGTAAACACTTATTGTTAATACTGTACTGTATTTTGATTAAATAAAAACCCAACGAAAATAATGAAACTCAAAATCGTAAGATTTCGTAATTTATGCAAATGGATGCACTACTTTTCTGCCCTCCTATACCAAGTAAAGTTATTTGTATTGTATTTTACACTAGTGTCGTCAAATTTGGGTTGTGGAAGGGGGTAGCAAACAGTGTTTCCGGTTCTCAATGTTTAATCCAAAGGTATAGTCAGGTTAATATCGGAAATGTTAGTAAAAAGAAAATGACGTCCCTGTATATATATACGAAGTAGCAGCACCACTTTATACCATGTATAAACCCGTTCTCTACTCGTGTCTTACCTTTAAAATTTTACTACCCTTCACACTGGCTGAAGCATCGGTGAACGCAGAGTAAACCTCTATGTTCTATACTACAATTCAATTACCTTCAAAATACCATAACCAAGAGACTGAAAATTTCTGCGAGTATCCCATCAAAGAACATTTTTAAATTTGCTTTATCAACTGGTATGGTCATCTATCGTCTGAATGAGATAAAGATGATAATAGGCCTACCAACGAAATGAGTTCAGAGTCTAGCGGCGATAGTTATCCAGCATTTACTATTTAATAGCTTAAGGGAATACCCTGGAATAAACCTCAACTAGGATTTTAATCCCGCCATCTCGTTGTACGGTCAGGCATAATAACCGTTACTCCACAGCGGTGGACATCAAAGAAATTCAGTTGTTATTTACTTTGTAGATGTTTTATCATTGTCAGTATTGTAACTTTTCGTCACAATAGACACCATGGTTACTGAGCTGTGTGAAGGATGTTTATTTCGATAGTGTTTGAGTAAAGAGAGATAAGTCATAAAAATAGAGTTAAATGAAAATTAAACATAGGATCCTTACTGCAAATAGTTTTCTACACAAATAAAACACATCAAATGCTAGTATTCTTTTGTTTTCTGCACACCCATTTGTAGAATTTAACTTGCGTTTTCCACTGGGGAACAAAACTCCATTTACACAAACATTGAATTAACCTCCTTTACCCGAACACCTACGATTTTCATTTTCACTCAGATGTCGAAAATGCTTTATTTATCTGTATATTTTTCAGTAAGTTATATTTTCATTGTCGATGTGGAGTGGATGGACGTCCTTAACTTCGCCAGTATAAATAAATTAATAAAAAATAAAATAAAAATAAAGCGAAATATAGTTAATTCTCTATGCGGGAAATAATAATCAGTAAATTAATCTATTCTCGGTCTCACTGAGAAGGATGAAAGTAAAAAAGAAAAAAAAAATCCTTTGTCAAGTTGTTTGGAAATGTTACAGTATTGGTGGTAGTATTCACTCTGACGCAGTTTATAAACAGTAGTCGCAGTGTATAGAAAGAGAATACTTAACATCTTACAAATGGCTTTTAGAGAACCCGGAGGTTCATTGCCGCCCTCACATAAGCCCGCCATCGTTCCCTATCCTGAGCAATATTAATCCAGTCCCTAACATCATATCCCGCCTCCCTCAAATCCGTTTTAACATTTTAAGGTCTTTTTCCCCCCGGCCTCCCAACTAACACTCTATATGCACCCATTCCGAGGCTTATGTTGGGGTTTCGTAACAAACTGTTTTTTACGGTGATGGATTGTTAGCTCTTCACCCAATACCCCAAGCTGGAGGACCACCCCTTTTCGGCTGTCCGTGACTGCTTATTAAATATATATGTATTCGTATCAACCCTCCATATCTGGAGGCCATCTTCTCTATTCGCAGAAAGAGAATGCGGAAATTGTTATGGAAAATTTTAATTCAGAAGTTGAGAAGTTTCATCCCGTTATGAATAACGAGGGTGAACAATATTCTGATAAACGTTTCATATTTATGTCGTGAGGAGCCATGGTTTGCAACTTAAAAAACAACAATGTGCCAGATGAAAATCAATAAATGAATTTTAATGCTTTAATAAAAATTTAAGTGTATCTCTTTTCTATTAAAGTATATACATTATTAATGCTATTATGTACGGGTATACGTATACAGTGAAACCTCTCATTTACGGACATCGAAGGGACGTAACAATCTGTCCGCAACTGGGAGGTGTCCTTTATTGGGAGAGAGGCTCCCTAATCTCACAGTAAATTTGTAATATGCGTTTTGTATCCCTTCACGCTTTAAATGAAATGTATTACTGTAGTTTAATTCTAAATATAGTATACTACAGTAAATTCTTTGCAACTTTGAACTACAGTAGATAAGACCGAAAAAGGAAAATACAGTACTTTGCTATGCAATTTTATTCTAGGTTTACAGTTAAGCAGTACTGTAATTTACAATTTTCAACTTAACGCTTACGTTCAGGTGTCATGTATCTCGAAACAGAACAACTGATTGAAGTAAAGAGAATAATCCTACTAACTCTATCATGTGTTGAATACAAGTTCACGATCGCGGAAACATTGGACTCATCAGACAGGTTAAATTTTATGACTTGTTTATCCACCCGCTTCCAGCTAAGAAGGGGTAGCCGGCTGGTCTAGTGGTAGCCTACAAGACCCTTATTGTTTTCTTTCATGTTAAGAAATTTCTGTACAGTTCCCAAAATTAATTTTCCATGTTTGTAACACATTAGGTCTAGAAATCCAAGTTATGTCCGCAGTCAGGAGGTAAAGCAAGCTTTAGGTCTGTGAAACAACTGTGCGTGTCCGTGTCTGAGAGTGTCCGTAAACCAGAATTAAATTTATCATTATTTCTATATTATTTCAGTTGGGACATAAAAATCTGTCCGTATACGAGGAGTATCCGTATCTTGGGGGTGTCCCTAAGGAGAGTTTTTACTGTATTTGGAAACGGGATTCATTCTTGTACATATAAAAGCAAGTAAGTTATATATTTTTTTTATTCTTACGATTTTTTATGTAAGAAAATTTATTGTAGAAGCACTAGCATATTCATTCACTCTTTCCTTGTCACAGCATTCGAAAGAGAAATGTCAATCAGATGAACAGCGCTATTCTTTCGAAGTGTTGAACCACTTAGCAGCGCTTCCGATTGGCGCGGTGTGGAAGGTTCTTATATTCTTTTATCAGGAGCGTCTCGCAGTGAGAAACTAGATGTGGAGGGATTTTCTAGCTCTCGTCTCCTATGTAAGGTATTATGGTTTGTTAATTCGCAACTCGTCATGGACTTCGGATTGAATGGAGCTTAGAAGTACCAACTTCGCAGAGATGTTGCCCCACTATTGACAGGCAGATGTTCATCTTATTGTTGTATTGCTTCTTGAATCGGATTCTTTATGAAAGGAGGATGTAAGTATATGCGTTAAAAATTATCTATAGGTCACTCTTGTCCCGAATTTATAGAATATGGGGAAACTTTTCCAATTTACCTTTCCGCAAAACTCCACTCAAGCGTCGTGGACGGTAAACACAGGCTGTTTCAAAAATGTAACTTGGAAAAAATCATTGCGAGAATAGTAGTTTTCAAATATAGTCTAAGTAGCCATCTATCATACAATGTTCGTGTGTAGTGATGTTCATTTGTCTGCAAATTGAGAAAAGAATAGGTCTACCTTTGGCTGCAGACTGCATTAACAGTGCATGCAAGCTTATAGGAATTAGACCAGTTCTCACATATTGTTTTTAATACGAGTGATTTTCTTGTTGATATAATTACTGAAATGAGATTAATAATTATATCCGAGGCGATTTACTGCCATCTGTTCAAAATAGCTTTTTGTAAATGCACTTTAAAACTCAAAAAGGAATGTAAGAGCAATGTATAAAAATAAAGAAAGATATCTCCGTTCAGGATACCAAATATGGGCAAGAAAAAGATTAAATAAACGATTAAACCATATCATACAGAACAAAACAGATATATTTGTGCTTTACTTAAAGTATGTGTTAGATCAGGCCTGCACAAGGTTTGCGCTCTCCGAGTCGGCTCACAGCTCGCGAGCGGAATGCAGTTATTGACTGCGTTCTGTATAAGGGTGGACTGGAAGAAGGGGTGATCTCATACAAAATGTACACAAAAGGAAGTACTTGTACGAGAGTTCATGAAATGAATTCCCGTTCAGTTGTTACAAAACTATCTTGGACTATTATTAATTAATAAAGAAATATTTGAATAATTTCAAGGGAAAAATTTTTCCGGGGCCGGATATCGATCCCGGGACCTCTGGTTGAACGTACCAGCGCTCTGCCAACTGAGCTACCCGGGAACTCCACCCGACACTGTCTCAACTTTTCCCTTTATAGCCACACAACTCGCGTGGGCTGACGAAACGCCAGAGACCCACATCGAGTGCACACAATCTCTGTGTCTTGGAATTGTGGTTTTCTGTTAACGTACACAGTGACATACTACTGGGTTCAAAAAGTTCCCGGAATTTTACTACCATTTTTCGTATTAATATATAACAAGGGATATTATATATTTGTTTTGTTGGTAACATTCATGACGTCATTTCCTTAAAGTTTGTCGATAATGGCGATTGTTGGTTTTGAGTTGTAGGCAATTGTTTATCATAGTGTTTTGTTTGTTCGTCGTATTTTGTAATGATGTCCATAGAGCAACGTACAAACATCAAGTTCTGTGTTTTGTTACACAAAACTCCTGCAGAGACATTAAGATTGTTGGAAGAAGCATATGACGAAGCAGCAATGAAAAAAACTCAAGTGTATGCCTGGCATAAACGCTTTTCTGGTGGCCGCGATAGCATCAAAGATGACGTACGCAGCGGCCGACCAACAACTGCAACAAATGAAGCAATCGCTCAGTGTGTGCGTAATGTTGTGAGGGACGACCGACGTAAAACCATAAAAGAGATAGCAGAAGAGGTCGGAATATCAGTCGGAAGTGTACACAATGTTCTTCACAAGCATCTCAACATGCATTACGTGTCTCAGAAGTTAGTTCCGAAAATGTTGTCGGCAGAACAGAAAGAAACAAGAATGACTCTTGCTGGGGACATGATCAGTATGGCCGATGAAGATGGTGACTTCTTAAACAAAATTATTGCTGGTGATGAAACTTGGTGCTACTTGTACGACCCAGTCCCTAAACGACAGTCATCTGAGTGGAAATCGAAAACATCTCCTCGGAAGCAAAAATTTCCTATGGACACTTCCAAAGGCAAAGTTATGTTGGAAGTTTTCTTCGACTCTCAGGGTCTCATCCACCATGAGTTCATTCCAGAAGGTCGTACTGTAACGAAAGAATTGTAAGTAAAAATCCTCCGTCGCCTCCGGGACGCAGTGAGAAGGAAACGTCCAGAAAAGTGGGTAGAAAACAACTGGTTCCTTATGCATGACAATGCACCTGCTCATCGCGCAATTATTGTAAAGAATTTTCTTGCCAGGCACAACATAACTGCTTTGGATCACCCACCATACTCTCCTGATCTCTCACCACCTGATTACTTTCTGTTTCCCCGTCTGAAAAGTCATCTGAAAGGACGGAGATTCAATGCTGAAGAGGTTATCGCAAACGCGACGAGAGCACTAAGACGGGTTTCACAAAATGGCTTCCAGGAACTCTACACGCGTTGGCAGAAGTGTGTTGTTGCGGAAGGCAACTATTTTGAAGGGAATGCTGTAGAATAGTGTTTAAGGTACGTTGTTTCTATGATACTAGCAAATTCCGGGAACTTTTTGAACCTAGTATGTATATATTATGCAAATCTAGTCTTTCAGGTAAAGCTCCCTGTAAAGCAGATTAAAAGGGAAAAGTTGAGACGGTGTCGGGTGAAGTTCCCGGGTAGCTCAGTTGGCAGAGCGCTGGTACGTTCAACCAGAGGTCCCGGGATCGATACCCGGCCCCGGAACAATTTTTCCCTTGAAATTATTCAAATCTACTTTACAGGGAGCTTTATCTGAAAAACTAGATTTGCATAATAGCCACTGTGTACGTTAACAGAAAACCACAATTCCAAGTCACACAGGGATTGTGTGCACTCGATGTGAGTCTCTGGCGTTTCGTCAGCCCATGCGAGTTGTGTGGATATAAAGGGAAAAGTTGAGACGGTGTCGGGTGGAGTTCCCGGGTAGCTCATTGGTAGACCGCTGGTACGTTCAACCAGAGGTCCGGGGATCGATACCCGGCCCCGGAACAATTTTTCCCTTGAAATTATTCAAATCTGCTTTACAGGGAGATTTACCTGAAAGACTAGATTTGCATAATATATACGTCACTGTGTACGTTAACAGAAAACCACAATTCCAAGTCACACAGAGATTGTGTGCACTCGATGTGGGTCTCTGGCGTTTCGTCAGCCCACGCGAGTTGTATGGATATAAAGGGAAAAGTTGAGACGGTGTCGGGAGGAGTTCCCGGGTAGCTCAGTTGGCAGAGCGCTGGTACGTTCAACCAGAGGTCCCGGGATCGATACCCGGCCACCGGAACAATTTTTCCCTTGAAATTATTCAAATCTACTTTACAGGGAGCTTTACCTGAAAGACTAGATTTGCATAAAGAAATATTTATTTTACAGAAATAATAGAAATTCTATAACTACTTAAATATGAATATAATTTTATTATACAGTATTTTCATTTATCAGTACATCAAAACTGGTTTTTATGCTGTTGGCAGCTGAAAGGAACAGTACTGATTGAAATGGAACATCCGTTACAGATGTTCGATGCCTGCCTTATTAAAGTTGATTTTAGAAAATAGTAGCTCACAAATCTTATAAATATTGAGCCAAACATAGCAATCATTTTCACAGCCAACCTGTGTAGTCGTGGATATTATTGCTGAGGTTTAGTCTTGGAAAACTCAACCAGGCTAGTAGTATTATTCAAACGGTCTTTAGCCCTTAGGTCACATTGAAGATCAATGAATTCAAGCTGTAAATCGTATGACACTGGTGTTGAAGGAATTTATTAAGATAACTTTAAACTTCTTTCCAATTAAGACAAGATCTTGGAACGTATATTTAAATTCATTTTGAATTTCAATTAATATTTGCACATAATCGTTTGACATGGCTTCATAACGAGCAGTTTCGGGAAGGTAATATGGCTCTATCGGATTCGAGGCGCTGGCGCTGGTCTAATTTCCATAACTTCCAGAACGACTATATACCGTCAAAGTTCAATTTCTTGTGTAGGCCTACTCGATCTAGTAGAGTATCTGTACACAGGGGAGGACAACATTTCTTCTGAATGTAGGTCGATTAGGTAAATGCATTGTGCACACAATGCCCAGAAATTGAAAACAATGTGGATGACTTTTCAGTTCCGAAGATACAGAAGAGATAACTCAAACAGGTCCCTAACGGTCACTAGGTGACATAATCAATACCCCGAACATCAAGGTCCGCCGCAAGGAGTCCTTCCAACGTTGGTAATGTTACATTCAAATAACAGCGAACACCAACCATTGAGTGTGTTGTCTGGTACCAGGACACAATCATAAAGTTTTCAAAGAAAAAACAGCAGACTGGCGATTTTCCCTTCGTCATTACCTAAGCTCTTGAAGTTACAGACTTTCATGATATGAAAAGGAGACCAGAGTAAGATGAAAAGGAAAGCGTTGATGGAATGGCATTTGGAGAGTTGAAAAAAGTCACTGCGGTGAATTCCTGGTCTAGACCGTCGGTCTGTCAGACAGGCGGTTCGGGTTCAAGTCCCAGTTAGGTTTGGTTTTTTTCATTAAAAATTACATAATGACACTTCTGGCGGGCAAAGTCGTAGTTTTGTTTTTCTCAGGATTCTCCTGTTTCCACATGATAGACATGAACTGCCGATCTCTATTCCATTCAGAGTATTTGTGCGATATATGGAGAGAGCTCGTCTAGGAATATGCATGAAACTTTGATTTGCTACTAATTTTAATACAGTGAACTGGTGTGAATGAGAATATGCCTACCCGGAAATTAGCGTAATAATTCACTGGGATGAATGAAGCTTTATACGTTCATCCTGCTCTTCATGATGATGATGATGATGTTGATGTCATGTTGAGAGAAATGGGATAAAAAATTATCTTCCTCCGATGTTGCCTATCGCAAATATTAAAATAGCGTCGGAGACAGTGTATCTATAATCATTTACTTTCTGTTTATTCTCAGATTTCGAAAGCTACAGAGTTCTGCCTGTATTCCCTGCAGTACGTTTACGTCCTCAGCTCTATTTTGTTAAACCTTTGAGCAGAATATAATTGGTAACTGAAAAAACTAAATTTTACAGGAGACACAAAAAACTCCAAATAAGACATAATTTTCTTAATATTTTCACTCTTCTTTTTGCTGATATGATTTTGATGTTTCAGTATAACCGCATCACTTATAGCCCTGAAGAATTTTTTGTAAGTCTGAGAATTTCCATGTCTGTTGACAGTCTGGTAAAAGTATTCTTTACTGAAATAGTTACAATCCCTCTGCCATGTTTTTAGCATACTTTATCACTCGTGTCTTTGAACTTTTGAAGGGGAATTTTATTTAAAAAATTGCAGGTGATTTTTCTTTCAGATATTGCACATACCATTCTCCTTCTAATAATTTCACAACACCATGATTCCTCAAAATGTTATAATAGTTTGTTGGAGATATTATATCTTCTTTCTGTCTGTAGCCTACTTCTTTTCAACATTTCCCAACACCCTGTCTGGTGGCATAAAACTATGGGGAAAACGGACTTCTGAAAGAACACTGGATTTCCCTAAAAATCTTGTTACAGTTGCTAACATTATACTATAACGAAGAGTCAATGATTTTTCCCCTCCTTCTTTAAATTTGTTTCAAGTTGTTGGAGATAGTCTCTTTACAGCAGGACTCATTTCATTTGCTACTCTTGCAGACTGAATCTCTAACGAGGCATAAAAGTTTATATGAGCTTTACCATCGGCTTTCTATTTATCATTATACAAATGAAGCGTCGGCTGGAACAACGTTATAAGTTACATTTGGTAAAATTTACAGGAGCGGCAAAAATGTGTACGCGTACAACGTTGTTCTTATGAGGGTAGCAAACTTTTGAGTGGACAAATTTCACGTACTGCATTGATGGACAGTTGCAAGCCAAAGAGTATACAAAATACATTAAATACTAAATGAAATAATCAAACAAAGCAAGCAAATAATATGTTTATATATAAACTATATAGGGTCTTCGCGTCCCATAAGTAAATTTAGGGGAGTTAGGCCTAAAATGACATACTTGGGTAAAATGACATACTATGCGTTTTGTGAAAACATTGTAAGAGTTATACCTGAAATCTTGATTTGCATAATACATGTCACTGTTCGTTAACAGAAAACCACAATTTAAGTCACACGGAGTTAGTGTGCACTCGAAGTTGGTTGCTTGACGGTTGTCAGCCCACTTTGAGGTCTGTGGATATAGAGGGAAAAATTGGATCGGTGTCGGTTAGAGTTCCCGGGTAGCTCAGTGGTAGAGCGTTGGTACGTTAAACCAAAGGTCCCGGGTTCGATACCCGGCTCCGGAACAATTTTTCCCTCGAAATTATTCATTGTAAGATGAGTTTGAATTTACAGCTCTATAATGCACAGAAGCTGGAAACAGTGATTACATCCAAGTTTTAGCAAGCGAAGGTGCTTTTTGGTGAAGCAGGTGCAACTAAAGGAAAAGAGTGCAAGATGACATAATATTGTTGAGGTATGTTATGTATATTTTGGCCTTTTAATCTTCAGATATTAGTGATATAAATTTCATGCCTGGAAACAGAAATATTTCTCTCTATAAAAAGCATTACAACATCCAAATTCATAAAGAGATTAGGTCATACTAACACTACTTTTTATTCTTCTTCATTCCGGGTAAAATGACATACCAACTACTTGGCTAAAATGACATAGGCCTACTATGTCATTGTACCCAAGTATATGTTTCTGACTGGAAATGAGAAGCCATGTGTTATGGGCGTTAGCGAATTGCAAAATTGGTGTCAAATTTGTTTACAATGGCTGATTAGTGATTACTTCTGTGAAATTATGTAATATATACTGGCATCTCTCTCATTGATCGATTATTTTTTAGAATAGGTGAGATGGGGATTTCTTTAAAATAAATAAAACCCTAAATTTTCTAAAATAAATATATTTTCAATATTTACATATATTGAATTTTGTTACTGTGATTTATCCTGTGATGAATGAGCTAGGCTTGGCGAGTCTGAAGTTTACTTGCGCCTGCTTCACCAAAAAGCGCTTTTGTGAAAACACTGTAAGATGAGTTTGAATTTACACCTCTAAAGTGCACAGAAGTTTGCAACAGTGATTACATGTCATGTTAGCCTTCCCTCCTCACTGCACCCACCGACTCCAGCCACTGAATGTCTCTTTTTTCGGGCCTTTGAAAACATTGATCAGGCCGTTACAAAGTGGCTGAAGAACCATCCTGGAAGGGTGATCACGCAATTTCAAATTGCGGACTTATTTTCTGCAGTCTATGGAAAAGCTGCAACCATCAGCAATGCATTGAGTGCATTTTCTTCAAGAGGAATTTGTCCACTCAATTCGGACATATTTCCTGATCACTTATTTATCCTACAGCGCCCACAGACAGACCAGAAGATGAACAGTCAATAATACTTCAACAACGAGAAATTAAAATGGACTTCTGAAGCATACAGTCCCTACAGACGGACCAAAAGGTGCAATACAGAAGAGCAACTCAACAACAAGAAATTCAAAAACATATGATAGAGCCATCACTATCAAATGCACCAGCAGCGGAAGCGTCACAAACGAGGACTTCACCTCATGTGACACAGCAAGAGATCTCCTCGATTCCCTCTGACACTAGATCTGTGGCGAGAAGAAAGAGAACACATGAAGGATCCCAAATCTAGCAACTCTTTTATTAACAAATTTAAATTAAAGGAAGCTGAAAGAAGAGCTGTAGAAGAAAGGCGTTCAGCAAACAGAGGAAAAACACAGCTTCAGTTTGATCTAAGCAACGGGGACCAAGATGAAGGGAGTGACTTCGATGGTGAGGATGAGGACGATGCACCTTGTCTCTACTGCAATGACCTTTACAGCCGATATAAACCAAGAGTAACATGGCTACAGTGCAAGAAATGTTTCTCATGGGCACATAATGAATGTGCAGGTGTATCTAAGAGAATCAATATTTTTTTTGTGAACTTTGTAAAAATTAACTTAATGTGTCATTTTATCCTAGTAACTTGGGTAAAATGACATAGTTTGTCTGTTTTCAAACATACCTTTCAGTTAAAGATTTTCAGTATTTTCCACTTTATATTGATCTTAATATATGTATTAATGTTGTAGTATCAGTTATACCAAAACAAATATGGTAAGAATACATATTTTTTTCAAGGTTTCCTTAAGGTATGTCATTTTAGGCCTAGTTCCCCTAAGCTTTTTAACTTAAAAATTAAATTCAATAAAAATAATAAGAAACAGTATATTCCTCGTCCAACCATTCAAGGTAACATGACATGCAACATTATTACACGTAAATACGCCGAATGAAAATTTTGTAACTTACAACGTTGTTCCAGCCGACGCTTCAAATATTGTAGAGCCATGCTTGCCTGGAATAGAAAGCTTCACCAATAAAAACTTTCGGCAGTGGCTGATTCTTTTGCATGTCGAACATTACATCTATATACGATTCATTACTATCCTTCATAATCTGAAAAAAAAAAAAAAAAAAAAAAAAATGTTAGCTCTTGCTTTGTGCAAACGGTATTCAAGGAAAAAAAATATATATATTTTTTTTTTTTTCCACATTACTTGCATATTTTGATGTCAACTGAAGTAACTTACAGGTTGAGCAGGTGTCAGAATGAGGATTTCCGAAACCTAAATTGAATTTACTATAAAATATTGTTTTGAAATTAGAAAGAGAGGACTTATATCTTCATTCTTGCTCTTGCCCTCTATAGAAGCAAGGATGCATAACACTCATACTCAGTTCAGGTTGCAAATATGATCGTGTGCATTTATTCTTATTGTAATACATTTCCCTACATTTTGCACTTCTGAATATGTTTTCATAATATCATCTGTGGCTTGTTCTTATCCAAGGGTTTGTCGAGATTCTCCCTTCTTTTCTCTAAGTGATGAACCGGTATTAAAAAAGTGCATTGCAATAAGAGCAAATTTAATAGGGACACATTTGTTATTTTCAAGGAAGATCTCTCTCTCTCTCTCTCTCCTCACAGGCACGTACACAGACACACACACACACACACACACCCACACCCACACACACACACACACACACACGTATCATACTTTCATTTTTTTTTTTACAAATAATTGTTGAGTCGCAAAATGATTCCAATAAATGTAGAAATTAAATTAATTGAAATAGTAAGCAAGTTTTGCTGTAACTCGTTTTGAAAAAACGATCACACTTTGAGAAATAATTCAATTTTACTTTTTAGCATCATGTAGAGGCCTGTCTTATGTTATCGAATCCAACAAAATCTCAATTTTGCAAGTTTTGCAAAAACGGTCCTCAATTAGAAAATTCAGGAATAATAACGTTGTATTAAAGTCTAGACTTATGTTCTTGCTGCATATTTATAGGAGCAAGTCAACCTTACTTTACCGAGAAAGAATTTCAGATGCACAACCAAGTGAAATTTGATTAAAGTTGTTTTAAAGGGCAGGAAATGGACGACCGGAGTCTGGAAACACGCAACAGTGAAGAGCACTACAGGATGTCCAAACAAGATCATGCGGAATGTCGACTAAACTGACTGTTAGTATCCGTTTTTCTTGAAAATTCAGGAAAAAATTAATCCTACAGAATAATATCTGTAATATTGACAATTAAAATTTGAGGAGAAAAATTCGCTACGGCGCCGGGGATCGAACCCGGGTTCTTGGTTCTACGTACCAAGCGCTCTGACCACTGAGCTACGCCGAATTCAATCCACAGAACCGGACCGAATCCCCCTCCTTCAATGTTTCCCTTTGTGGCCGGACTCCAAGTTAGGCATATATGTTGACGTATATGTCCAATGTCAACTGCCATTATAGTAGGAGCGCACTCAGTTGAGCGACTTGTTTGGCCGGGATTCCGCAGTTAAGTGCACAGTAATCTGTACAGACATATGCACTGCAGCTATGAGAATATTATAGATTTATTAATTTGTCCTACAGAATAATATCTGTAATATTGACAATTCATATTTGAGAAGAAAAATTCGCTACGGCGCCGGGGATCGAACCCGGGTCCTAACTTGGAGTCAGGCCACAAAGGGAAACATTGAAGGAGGAGGATTCGGTCCGGTGCTGTGGATTGAATTCGGCGTAGCTCAGTGGTCAGAGCGCTTGGTACGTAGAACCAAGGACCCGGGTTCGATCCCCGGCGCCGTAGCGAATTTTTCTCCTCGAATATTAAATATTAATTAAAAACTTAATAACTTTACCTGCCGTTGACTACTTCACATCTCCTCTGTAACAAACCTGTACGTCAGATTCACTTTCATATGATCTTATAAGTTCCTAGTGTTTTTTCTAGCTAGTTTGGGCAAGACAATGCTATCCCTTTTCAATTGTATATAACCTTATGAGCAGGGTTAGGATCCGGAACACTTTAGCAACCAATGTACGCACAATTTGACTGTAGAGTTCCTTGAACATAGTAAACAGACATAGGCCTACTGTGAATTAGAGTCGTGCACAATCGGTTACGAAAAATAGAAATTATATATTGCTACTGAACGCCTGGCGCTATAGACAGTATGCGAAGCTCTTCCGTGTCGCGGAGTGGTCCAGTGTTCGGTTTAACGAATATTCATTCATTCATTCATTCATTCATTCATTCATTCATTCATTCATTCATTCATGTATTGCAACAGTATGCATAATGAAACTACAATCTTTAGTGCTTGAGAGTGCTTTTATTTTTGTTAATAACTTTTTATCTTCTTAAAAATGATTTATTACTGAAATAATAATAATACATTCACTTAGAATAATTAAAAGACATAGGCAATATTAAAAATTACTCTTTCAGGGTTAGCCTGTGCATTTTGAGTTTAAAGTATGAACGTTACAGTAGTAGTGTGTACTTATTTGCTTTTCTATTTTGTAAGTAATTGTAATTTATTTTATTCTTGTATTTGTTTACATTTCAGATTTCATCTATGTATTACGCTTATTTCCCTTGTTGTTACCGGTGTCCATTAGTTGATTTATAACTTATATTAGTCATGGAGGTAAATGTACCAAAATATCCAATCAATTACAATCCTATTTCGGGCTAACACTTTTTTCAAAGGAAAAGTAAATTTCCTTCAATTGTTACTCCATTTGTGTAGTTAGAAAATGTCATCAGAGTTCCTATATCGTTAAGTGCGCTTGGTGCTCTGTCCTATATAGCTGTGGTTCTGTCCAGCCAGCAAGACATCGGGCGCAACCGTTTGAAGGTCGGATATTCGGTTGGATGCTCAAACTCGCCGATTGTTCTGCTCTTTGCTGTGAATGTAAACGACGTCAATGTGTTTCGTTATTTTCTGCTGTTAATAGTACAATCTAGAGATGGTGGAAAATGAAGTAGGATACATACTTCAAGTTTTCATGTCCCTCGGCGACGTTGAAGGCGTTAGTGTTAGCCTGGTATATACTTGCAACTATTTCGAAGAAAACTGTTCACTATGAATTGAAAATGCACTGTGATCGCCTGAGTTCGTTTCGTAGGGAGAGATGGAAGAATACTGTATCTCTGATCATGAACCGGATTGTACACTGACGCACAGGTAAACAAAACTCATTGCGCCACCTCACTCCATCTGTACTTTGTTGCAATGTAATTTCACTTCATTCTTAAGTTGTCTCGGATCCTAAGCCTGCTTATGAGTTTCTAGTATTCTTTAGAGCTGTTTGGACTAGACAAGTTATATTGCTTTTCAATTTCATATAAATTTATGAGTTACTATTGCTTTTAGAAATAGTTTGGACTAGACAAGTATATTCCTTTTCAATTTTATGGAATCTTCTGAGTGCCTAATGTTCTTTAGGGATAGCTTGGGTTAGACAAGTATATCCCTTTTCATTGTCATATAATCTTACGAGTTCCTAGTGTACTTAGTGTTTTTTTGAGCTAATTTGGGCTAGACAAGTATATCCTTTTTCAATTTAACGTAATATTACTAGTTTCTAGTTTTCTTTAGAGCTAATTTGGATTAGTCAAATTAAATTTGATAGAATATTACGAGTTCCTAGTGTTCTTTGGAGCCAGTTTAAGTTATTAAAATATATCTCTTTTCAATTTGATATACTCTTAAAAGTTCCTGGTATTCTTTCTAAATAGTTTGCACTAGCTAAATAGGCCTATAATAGACCCAACTACTAGATCTTAGGCAATACGACCCTGAAGTTTGAATATACAGTATATTTCCGAAACTTGGGATATAATACATTTTAAGGTAGATTGGAAAGCCGAAATTATTTTATTTTAAGATGTGAACATAACAGGCTAACCAATTACAATGTTCGCTTATAACTAAGATATCAATTATTAAATACAAAAATTATATATATAGCAATGTCAAAATGAAGTAAATATAAATCTTGAAATAAAGTTAATATGAACGCAATAATAACTTTAATACAATAATAATCTTAATACGATGATAATCTTTATACAACAATAAGCTTAATACAAAAGAACAGAATGTATTCTTGAACATAATCGACATAAAAACCTGAATTCTCATATAATAACAAAATCCATTGTTGTGCTTAATACTAACGTGTGAGACTGCAATACTACCTTCAGAAGCGAAATAGAGACTTACGGGCAAATAAAAGTATTCTCTCCGAAAATCAGAGTAATCCAGGAAACATTTTCTTACCACGTCAGAATAAGTCTCTCATCGTTTTCGCATGTTCTTCGACAAGACAATATCTACCGGATAATTTTTGAAAAGCATGAAACCAATACCGGTACTAGTTGGAAAAACTTTTGAATTAATACATTAATTGAGTTTTAAGCACAAATTATAGAAATGACAAAATGATTGAGATCTTTATAACTCTTCTGAAATAGTCGACTAAATCAGTTAAATTATCTTCATCCTGCAGTGTTTCTAGTCATATGTACTCATATAAAGTTCCAGTTCCATATGTTTTCAGTAATTTAATTTTCAGCTGCATATTGAAACTTGGAGGTGGTGCGTCCGTGGGTTCTGTTACGAGGCTGACGTTATCTTCAACTTGAATGGGGCAGACAGACAAGCAAGCCGTGCTTCATGAACGTAGAACATCTCCGATTTTGTCGCTATGGCAACCCTCGGAAATTGCACGAGTTTCGCTGAGCGAACGATTGCAGTTCTACTACAGAATGGATAGAATTTTGTATGCGACTTGTTTTATTGCATGCAGCCAGTTACGCAGTGCCTGCTGGGATTGCTTGGGCAAATCTCTTCCGCGTGCTTTGATTTAGTACGTAGAACTTGGTGCGGGATATTTACATCGAGCAGCTGCAGTGTCACAATGGTGTGAGGTCGAAATGAATCAGTGAATAAATGGAATTATGTAGTGAATTACTGGACTACCAGAGTGGATGGATGGATGCTTGGATGGATGAATTGATAGAGGGAGTGAATTATGGGATGAACGGAGTGATTAATGTTTCGGCGAACGAAAAAGTAATGGACGGAAAAATGGAACGAGTGATTTAATAAACTGATGGATGAAAAGAGCGAGTAAATTAATATATATATATATATATATATATATATATATATATATATATATATATATATATATATATATATGAAGCGCGATTCCATGAAAATGTCATACGTAGGTCATATTTTTTTTTAATTATTAACGTGGAAATGTTTTTGTTGAAGAAATATGTTCCTTATTCCACTAAATGATAGACTGCCCCACCCAAACTTGGCTGAACTCTTTTTTTTCTATTAACGTTAGGAAACATTGAATTCTAAAGATTTTTCTTGCTTTTATTTATGATTTTCTATGCGTGAATTGACAAATTAATGTCTTCAGACCATGTGTCTGAACTATAATATTTATTTTAAATTTCTGAATGTAACTTATAAGAATTTATATAGCCTACCTCATTTGAGGAACGGAAACATTGTCATGTTTTTTTTGCCTGTACCGATGTGTTACAAGTCTGCAGGCGTTCAATCAGCCACTTGAAGAAATATGAATAACATATTGCACAACAGTGCAGAAAAAAGAAATGTGATTCCGGTATAATGTGTAAACTTAAAGACGAGATTAAATAAAATAATTAGAATTCACATTTCATACGATATCTTGCTTTTTAAATAAACATATAAAGTAAATGTAAAATTGCTCCACCGCTGTGGGCTATGAAACGAGCGGGCCCAGGTTCAAATCCTGATTGGACCTTCATCATCCATACAATAGCCCGGGTTAAGTTCACGGTGCTGCGTGCTATACTTGTACAAGAGCGCGACCGTTCGGCTACCCAATCATTCACAGAATAGGAGTGGTAAGCACAATAAGCCTCAGGCTGTTTTGCAAGCCTTTGGGACCCTACAAGAGGAGAAAAAGTGAAATTGTCTGTATGTTTTGTTACAAGTTTACTTTATTTTACAATACCTTTATTAAATGATCATATTTCGATATACTGTACCACAGTCAAGCTATAACGGGGGAGGAGGTAAATTATGTCCCCCATAATCTCATTATATCCAGATTCAATGGTTTTGCTTTGCCCCCCCCCAGGAAACAGTTCTCTCTCCGCCTATGCACTAAATAATGTTTCAAACTTTGTTGCAGTCTGCAACTTGCTGCAGAACTTGTCATATTCCAAACACTTAAAAAGTAGTGTAAGGAAACGTATGTTTCGTTTCAAAATTTGGACATTTAAATTTGTATTATTTCAAGCCCTTTTTTTTTGTATAGTATACTTTGGAGTTTTCTTGAAGAAAATACGAAAATAGTTGGAGTATCCTAAATGTCTAAATAATTAATTAAAAACCCTATTATTTGTACTGTAAGTTACGGTCAGTCAATCATGATAAAAAACAAAAACTCTTCCATATAGCACAATAACTAACAGATTAAAATTTCCTTTGAGATTCCACGTTATCACTATCACGCTAGCAAAACATTATTACAATTTTTTTCTAGCGTGATTTCATTTTCCGCTCCAGCTTCGTGACTGACTGACTTGTCGCGCTCTCGGTTATGCTGTTCATTCTCACCGCGTACATAGTTGCTTGGAAGGCCTTAGTAAACATTCACGTGAACTGTGTTAATTGGTGCAATATAAGGAAATCCGCGGCAGAAAGACAACGTGAATATAAAACTCGTCTGAAGAAGCAAGGACGATATATATGGCAAGTGGAGAGAGAGAGAGAGAGAGAGAGAGAGAGAGAGAGAGAGAGAGAGATAGAGAGAGATTCGTTGAAAAGAGTTCAGGGAGGAGAACAGCCAGTTATTGTGAACATACATAACAACCATGGGCATTATGGGAAATATGAACCGTGACCTGTGTCACCATATCGTAATAGCTAAGGCGATCGGTGACGGATTGTTATGAATGCGCCTGGATAACGTAATAGGCCTACTCTCGAAGTTTTCTGTCACTTCGACAAATTAATTTGACAGCTTTAATCATGCACATTTTCATTGTTTTTCCGTCACTGAACTATTTTATATTTCGGGCGTGTTCAGAAGAAATAGCATCTTAGCTAATAATAATATTCCATCATATTGTCTACATTTGTTCTCTTGAGTATTCTTGCGTTTTTCAGGTAATTTTATATATTAGCACGTTCTGGACACAGAAATAATTTCAAATAATCATATTTAGTATTCTGCACAAATTTCATGTTGATAAATTTCCTTCGAAAGTATTAGGCTGCGTACAAACAACATTTAAATTTTTCGCACATTTGAATTTAGAATGTTCTTTATGTCATAAGGAGTAATGTGTATTACATTTATTAGTGTGTAATAGGACTTTTGAGCATAACATAAAATGTACAGTACAGTATGTTCTCCCCTTCTAAACAGCAAAAGAATTCTTCTTTCCACTATTTATTATACTGTACTTCAATTTTACACAGAACCCTATTTTACCTGAGATAGGTATGTTAGGGTTATAAATACTGTACATCATAATAATATTTATATTATAGTGATAAATTAAATCTCATATTGCATTTTAAGTACAATCTGACATAATTTATATTACATGGATGGATGAGGTGAAATAAAATGAGAAAAAAAATCTTATGTTTTAATTATGACATTAATAACATTTTACAAATATCCTAGATTCAGCAAATCTATAAAGCATTACATAATTTATATACATGAATGAATGAAATGAAATGAGATGAAATTAAAGACTAAAATACAATCTTATATTTCAATTAACAAGTTTCATGAAATATATACTGTACTCCAACCACGAGAAAGTCTCCAGAGAATGAGAGGGAGCGGGGTGATGCTGTGAATGAATGTTGATGTCATAAGATGTCATAAGATCACACACGTAGGTACTCGTATCTCTATTGGCTATCTCTCAAAGCACAAACCATAACACTGATATACACATTTTTATACTACCCTAGATACAAAATTATATCACTGTTAATCTCCTCGTCTTTTAATCCCTCCATACAGGAAATAACATATGCAGGAGAGCGCATGATTTTTAAACTGACGTTATAAGTCTAGTATTATCTATCTACTTCGCTCCAATAGGTGACGCAATAATAAGCACATTCCTTTCACGGTTTATCTCCTGGTTGGAGAACAGTACAAAATTATTACTAAGCAAGTAACTAATCCAAATACTCACTAGAATGTAATTTACATTTCTGTGGGTTGAAATTTCTGAAGCTGTTATACAGTTTTCCGTAAAACAGCGTTATTACAAGCAGTTTCTAAATTCTATTCAACACATTTATTGTAAATTATCATCGTAGGCCTAATTAATTTCTAGCAACTGTTAAATTAAATATTTATAACAAATGTAAAAAAACTACAGAAAATAAAAATTCAGTGAATATATACAAATTACATAATGTGTTCAGATTACAACTTCTGTGAACATAATTCATATATCTTATAAAATTGCCACCGGCGTGGCTCAGTCGGTTAAGGCGCTTGCCTGCCGGTCTGAAGTTTCGTTCGGGCGCGGGTTCGATCCCCGCTTGGGCTGATTACCTGGTTGGTTTTTTCTGAGGTTTTTCCCAACCATAAGGTGAATGCCAGGTAATCTATGGCGAATCCTCGGCCTCATCTCGCCAAGTACCATCTCGCTATCATCAATCTCACCGACGCTAAATAACCTCGTAGTTGATACAGTGTCGTTAAATAACCAACTAAAATAAATAAAATCTTGATAACAGCACTTATTTCGGAAGTACTTGGTGTCACACCTATCTAACCGACAAACTAGTTCAAGACGACGTAGTTCAAATTCGTGACACTGAAATAACAAATGTTGGACTGTTTGCAGGGAGTCATCACATGCACAAATATTTCCACTTTCTGTTTCTATCTTGAACCTGTGGAAATAGCTACCAAACTTGCCATGTCCAGATAAGATCTGAGTAAGAACAAAGTTTGGTTACATTAATTTAGAATTTACTCTATCGTAAATCGTAGGGAAGTATACAGGTAATTCCCTAGTTAAAGCTCCTTTTGTGCTGGGAACCCAATAACCGTTCCATTCATTAATTACCCGTTCTTTTAAACGCTTCTTCACATAAGACATACAGCAGGGCATTTTGTGTACATATATTCCAGATCCGAAGCTGCAGCCTGTTTCGCCAACACATCAGCACGCTCGTTTCCAGTTATTCCAGATTGTCCACGAATCCAACATATGCAGACATGCGTTGTATTTCTGACGTTATTTCTTATTTCAATTGTGAGAGGATCCAAGATATATTTGTCTACTGCATGGACTGCTACCTGAGAGTCACTGTAGATGCGAGCATTGTGATCATGTTCTGCGCACCATTTCACCGCTTCCCTGACAGCTTAAAGTTCTGCCTGAAAAACTTTGTTGGGGGAAATAGACTGATGAGTTTTGTATGCACCTCTATGCCTTCACAATAGATGATAAATGCACAGCCAACGCATTCATTAATTCTTGATCCATCTGTGTAAATTTCATACGTATGCATATCGCTACAGTTATGAGATTGATAGCGGTCGTGCTGTGGTCCCGGATGTCCTGCGGCCAGAAAATGCGATGTGTATTGTGGATCAAAGGATAATTCTTGAAATGTTGTTCTCCGATTCCGTTTATGTAAACTTGTGGCATGTAACTCAACCTTATCTGTGTATCTACGTAAAGATTAATGTTTTGGTCCTACAGGCACACAAGCATGTATGTATAGAACACACAGACATGTATGCATAGCACAGATATGCACACAAGCATGTATGTATAGAACACACAGACATGTATGCATAGCACAGATATGCACACAAGCATGTATGTATAGAACACACAGACATGTATGCATAGCACAGATATGCACACAAGCATGTATGTATAGAACACACAGACATGTATGCATAGCACAGATATGCACACAAGCATGTATGTAAGTATAGCATACACGAGAACACAGGTATGTAGGTGTAGCACACACTTATACACAAAAACATACGCATAGTACATTTGAGTACACACAAATACGTCTGCATAGGACATGTAGGCTATACACACAAATACATGTGCATAGGACATACATACACACAAATATGTATGTATAGCTCACACATACACACAATTATGTATGCATGGCGCATACATACATACATACATACATACATACATACATACATACATACATACATACATACATACATTCCGCTTTGCAAAGAAAAGGACTCCTATAAACATATTTTATTACAGTGTGTCGAATTGGAACATGTACGGAGAAAATATCTACCACCCTCGATGCTAAGTCAGAATAGGAGTTCGCTTGCATGTCTTGACCTCATGGGGAATAGAGAATACGAACAAAAGACTGGATTGTTCCTCTTGAAGGCGAGAAACATTAGAACTTCAGCTGTTGAAGTTTGCGACGCGAAATGATTAAGGGATAATAGTATCCACCCAACTGGATAGTTTTATGTCTTTTAGGTTAGGATATATTATATAATGTATTTTATTGTGCCATTTCCATTTTAATATGTGTGTTCTTTTAGAGAGTAATTGGATGTAGTCATATGTGGGGAGGGGGGAACCTACAAACGAAGACTTGTTTTGGGTACAAAGCACGTACGGTCAGATGACCCGTGCATTGGATTTTAGAGAAAATTATGATAATAGAAAATCTGTATGTATAATATTACTCAATAAATCTATCTATCTATCTATCTACATGCATGCATACATACATACATACGTACATACATACATACATACATACATACACTGTACATACATACATGTTGCCTATGTCTGTATGTAAAGTGCAATGCATTAAATCCTTGTGTCCTGTTACTTCACAGATACATTTTACGAATATTGTGTAATGGGAAAATGTCACAACTTGTGAAGCAGGGAAGTGTGCGTGACGAGTCTAGCATAGATTCTGTCTATTGACTGTCCCATTTCGGCAATTTGATTCCTTGAGTCACAGAAGTGTGTGAGAGCGTGGGTTCTGAATTTAGAAAGTGTGAGTTAAAATAAGACGTACGAGCGAATTCTCACGTCTGTGCTCTGTTCTCGCAAGTTACCTGTCATGGCGTCTATAAAGACCGCTAGCTCAGGGGAGAATTTAGTTCCATATTCTTTTGTTTAACCTCAAGTTACGCTGTTAGTAAGGCAATATATAAAAATCGACATTTGATTTTGAAATGAAGTATAATGACAGGTGTGAACAAATTTGTAACAAAAATTTCTTGGCCAAAGACGTATTATCTATGACCTCTTCTTAAGTATTGATGAGCGCATTCGATTTTTTCACCTAGAAATTTTCCTACGTATGAGTTTTGTCTCTAATTTCTTTTATGTCTGCAGGGTTTCATTCTGTTCTTCTATGTCTATGGTTTTCATATTATTTCATGAAATAGTGTATAGCCTACCTGTAAAAACTTTCATTTTCTCTGACTGTATTCTGAAAGCGTGCAGTGTATTGTATGTACCGTCAATATCTCAAATATATGTCAGATATGTTTCGTATTGAGAGATTCTGGTATTGTGGGCGAAGGCCTGTTGTATTGATTTCACATCACGAAGTCTCATATTCTGTCCATACAGTTTACATGAAATTGAATTGTGAATGTTAGCCGATTTTTATAGGTTATTCTGTGTGTACATAAATTGTCATTTAGGCCTATCATACAGTAGCATTAGGATATGAATTGTAAATAACTTAACTATGTATCATGTTTAGTTAATATTTCATTATAGCCCATGTAAGCTTGTTAATGTGCATGGAAATTATGTTTATATTTAATTATGACTTTCCTATTTTTGTCATTGTTTTATTATATATTTTACTTCTGGTAGTATGGAAGAGAAGGCCTCATGGCCTTAACTCTACCAGAATAAATAAATATTTCCCTTCTGTGTACTGTAGATTGAAAAAAATCAAAATTTTTACATGCTCTAACAGGGGCGAAGACTCTTAAATATTATATTTCCTACAAAGAAACGCATTGTATTGTAAAATCAAAGTGTTTTGAACTTTCACTTGGGTGTTAAAATTAATATACGAGAAATTCTACATCGATGTTAACATATTCCACTTTCATTGCATTTATATAGCCCAGTAGCCAGTTAAGGGAGTCATCAAACTTTGGGCATTTATGGAGAAAGTTGTTGGTGGGTTCTGATTATCATGATGGGAGCCCGGCTCTATCTAGTTAGGTACTGTTAGTTCGTCTGGCTAGATGAGTTGAGTGGGTATCGTCGAGGACCTCGCCAGTAATGTTAAAATTACTTCGTCCCGCTATCCCTGTGCTCTTCCGCTCGATTGAGTCGGGGTAGTGTACCAGCTGCAGCCATTCTGTTTGGTGAAGTGTTTCTCATGGCGCTTCTGTCTCGAAACTGTTGCCTGTGTTATTATAGAATCGAAAAAGAAGATAATATCCCTCTTGACAAAATATTGCTTTGTATTATTTAAAAAGTTTCCAGCTCTTGTCTTTTGCTTTTCCGAGTCCAATTGCATAGGTCTGTACTCTAATTTATACAGGGTGTCCCAATTATCTTGTGTACCTATTATAACTTTTTTGTTAGAATAGGTACTGGAATTTTTGTTTTTGAGCGTTATGTTAGAACGAGGGATTAACATGAGTGTGGTGCATGTAACTACATTATGATACAAGATACACGTGACGACATCAATTTTTAAAATAGCACTACATACTTTAATCATGTTATATTGATTACACACATTAAGACGAGTTCAAAAATATATCAAAATGTCGCCTTCCCAATCAATAACAACAATAACACGAAACAAAAACATACTTCCAATGTGATATGTTATGCTTTGAGAGTCACAGAAGATGTTACAAATGGTAACCATTCATATTAAAGCACATTCGAAGGCGTTCCCCGAAAGACCATATGACTGCCCGGCATGTTACTGGCTGAATGGACACACAAGCCTGTCGAATGCGTTGCTGCATGTCGTCTGGTGTTGTCGGAATGTTCTGGTATACACTGTCCTTTACAGTTCCCCACACGAAGAAGTCGAGTGGCGAAAGGTCCGGAGAACGTGCAGGCCACTGTACGTGGATTGTGGCGTCGACTGTTGTTGTGGTTTGTTTACATGTTAAGACAGCAGACACACAACACATGACGTGTACGGACGTCAGTCGTCTTTCGTTTTGTGTAAGTTAATGCACAAGATGAATGGGGCACCGCAATAAACGGCACATTCTGATGGCATTCATTTTGCATTTTGTTGTTGTTATTGATTGGGAAAGTGACATTGTGATACATTTTTGAACTCGTCTTAATGTGTGTAATCAATGTAACACGATTAAAGTATGTAGTGCTATTTGAAAAATTGATGGAGTCACGTGTATCTTTTACCATAATACACCCCTCGTTCCAACATAACTCTCAAAAACGAAAATTCCAATACCTATCCATACAAAAAAGAAAGTTATAATAGGTGCACAAGATACATTGGCCACCCTATATACTATTTTTATGTTCATTCGTGTATGAAAAATATTTCTGAATGCATAAAAATGGCGTCCAATGCTATACTCTCTACTGAAGAGAGACTGAAGTGGAGTAGTATTATATAATTTAAGAGTCCTGTATAGGTTAATGACTGTGGCAACGCGAAAATCTACTGATCATTCTAATTTCTGACTGGCCTTCTATGCCCAAGGTTGCGGGTTCGATCGATGGCAAGTTAGGCTCATGTCAGTAGATTTACTGGCATGTAAAAGATCTCCTACGGGACAAAATTCCGGCACATCCGGCGATGCTGATATAACCTCTGCAGTTGCGAGCGTCGTTAAATAACACATAACATTGAACATTTCTAATTTCTTCACTTCATTTGAGTGTAGGCTACTGCTGAGCAGGTATGCTAGTTATTACAAAGATAATGTACAATATCACTGAAAATCACAAAATATATTTCAACATGATGTGACTCAAGCTTGTGGGGTCCTGGATCCGATTTTCTGTAGAGTGGTGGAAATTTAGTTTCCTTTCATTTGTCTGGGTATGTGTCTTATATCTTGCTTTTGCTGTTCTATGTCATGCTCTAGCTTTGCGCTGACCACAAGGAAAGAAATTTTTGAGTTCTGCAACTTGTTTTTAATATCAACAAAAATTAGTTCGGAAGCTCAGAGAACCTCGTCCTTAAAGGTAGACGATGACGATGATAATGATATTTTACACATTAAATGCAGGCTGTCGATTTGAACACCTTGCTCTCTTTCAATTACTTTTTATTACAAGACACGACTTTACTCGCCCGGGCGTGGGTTGGTTTTCCCCAACCGTAAGGCGAAAGTCAGGTAAGATAATCTATAGTGAATCCTCGGCCTCATCTCGCAAAATACCATCTCGCTATGATCAATAACGTAGTAGCTCATGTAGCGTCGTTAAATAAGCAAATGATCAAGACTTTCTTAAAGTAATTCATATTCTACCTTTGAGTACGAATTTTAGATTGCCTGCCTACTCTTCTGATGTAACGAAACAAACTGTACTTTCTTAAATATCTAGATAAAAAAAATCGACATAAATAGGAAAAAAAAAACAGAAAGAAAAACAGAATGTTTGATTTTAATTACATCCAAATGTGGCTTTTGTTGAATTCATAGACTTTCTTAGCGCGGGCTTCCGATGGATGATCATCGAATTAACGTTTTTCATATTCATAAACCAGTGTTAGCGATATGATATATGATATGATATGATATATGATATGATATATGATATGATATGATATGATATGATATGATATGATATGATATGATACATGATATGACATGATATATGATATGATATATGATATATTATATGATATGATATGATATATGATATGGTATGACATATGATATGGTATGACATATGATATGGTATATGATATGATATATGATATATGGTATGATATATGATATATGGTATGATATGATATATGATATATGATATGATATATGGTATGGTATATGATATGAATCCTGTACAAGTAATCACTCGATAGCCGGGGCTAGTTTAACACGCTCGTAGCGCGGGCTAGTGAAATGTCTATGCATAGCACCCGTAGAGTTTAACCCTTTTCTTTATGATGGTAGCCGGAGATGATTAAAAGAGAGATTTTTCCATCCTACTCACTTTTCAAATGTCAGAAGATACGACTAATAAGTTATCCAACAGCATATTTGGATCTCAGTATAGAGAAATATGACTATAAAAATGAAGTTCGTCTTGAGAATCTTTCTTTCAGTGTTAATCTGTTGAATGTCATAACTTCATTAGATTTCTGTCCCTCACAAATTTACGTTAGATACTCCCAACTCTTACTTCTCTTTCAGAGAAATAATTGCTAAACTTAACATAATTTTTCCCAGGATATAACCAGAGATACTAGAATACAGAAGCCAGTACGTTAACCACTACACAACCGGAGACGGTAGAAGCAACAATGTAGTTTTTGTTCACTCTATACTATACTGTACTTTTTTACAAAAGATTTCAGGAATCGACGAGAGAGGAGTATAGATCAGGCATTTCTAACTGCTGGCTCTGTGACGTCACGTCTCTGCTCTCGAGCTCCTTGAGGGGAAGCATATGTAAAAGGGTGATGTAGAGGAGGTGACAGTGAAAGATATGGAGATGTTTAAACAGCTAAGACACTACATTATCCTCCCTCACGACTCTTCCAGCTCTGCTCCGAGAGAGGACATCCGCTTCGACATAGGTTGAGCAATTGGAAATGGCTAGTATAGAGGTATAGACGCGCTTATCGAGCTATACATGGAGCATCCCTAAGCACTTAAACCCAAGTAAGCTTTATGTGCACCCATTATGGAATGACTTCCATGCTTACTGTGCTGCCCGACTAAGCCGGTTACGCCATCTGCCACACCATTCATTCCTCCTTAGCAATAAAATCAATATATCATGCCTGTGATGGTGGTCTGACATACCTCAAACGTCTATGTGATTTGTCGTCGTGTCCCCATTAGGCAACCGAGAACTTGGCAGGCTTCGGTGCCTCTTATGCTTATGTGGTTGTCTAGAATCCACCACAACTGACATCTATCAATCTTTGGACAAACATCCAGGGACATCCAGCATGGCAAGTATCGACTCGGCGTCACGCAAATACAAGGAATGCGCTTTTATTTTTACTTTATTTTTTTTTTAACGGAGGTGATGAAAGGGGAATTGTGGAGGGTGTTTATGGAATAACAAGAGGAGAAAAAAAGGAGAACTCCAGGAAGGAAATTCACAATCTTGGCTTTATCTAATACACATACAACTTCGTCTTTGCCGAGATTTCAACTCGGGTTCATGGTCGTCGTAAGCCAGTCTCTACCAACTGAACCAAGCGACGAGTTAACGAGATGAAGATAATGCGACAATGGAGCGAATACAAACAGTGAGGAAGCCAAAACGGTCAGAGGAACGTACTGGTACCCTACAGCAGTTTTTCCACCACACAACTGATTCAGTTTCTCTAATGAGGAGCAGGACACGGTTACTGCTAAGTCGTTATTTCACATGTCGTTTTTATCACTCTCGAGTACAGAGAAGATTCTTGCTCATGGACTGAACAGAAAACACGCATTCCTTCCATTCATTAGAACAGCAGCTGCAGAAATGCGTCCCGTTTTCATCCTGCGTTGGCAGCAATTCTCTTCTAATGCGCAAATGTTTTAGCCATTCATTGGATCGTTATTAAACTCGTTACACCACCGTATTGCAGCGTAACCGCGTTGTTAAATTTTTATACCTGTGCATGTCGGTTTATTCACAGAAAGAACTGGAAAACAGCCGTCCCGAAGCGAGTGTCGTGTCCATGGAAACCCAGCCTTCACTTGTACATGTCAAGCTCTGTAACCGCGGACTTTGATATAAAAGAGGTCTAACATGGTTTTCTCCTTTTTCCCGTAAAAATAATTTCTGGGCTACTGAACTCCTGGATTTACAGGATAAAAAGGAAAATGAATGGATTTTATGCAATTCTTTTAATAGAATTTTATTTCAGTGCCCGGTTAGTAGTCGGTCAGTATTAAAATATAACTAATGTTTATTTATCTGTATGCTTACTATGTGAATGCCGTTTCAGAAAAGGAAGTTACTGTTGGCTCTATTGTTCTTACATATATCAGCATGTGATTGAAGCGTAATTGAGACCAAGTAACCTGGGCAGGTAGATTACGCAGAGGGTTGGAAGAAATAGGCATGGGATTTATAATCGCGGAAGATTGCAGGAACAAGCGAAATGTCTGGCGGAAAGTCAAGAAACGCCTGAAGGATATAGACAGGCAAATAACAGAAGGGGAATGTAGGGATAAGGTTGCTCTGGAGATCCAATCGATGATCAAAACAAATTGGGGGGCCGAACTATATCTCTATGGAGGTAGTAAAGATGGTAGACTGGGTTTAATCTGGTTCCGTCTAGGAGCCTGGAGGGCACTTAAAATCGTCAACGAAGAGGGGGCGAGAATATGTCCTCTTTGCGGTAGAGGCGAGACATCACACCACATTTTGTCGGAGTGTGAAGCCACAGAAGCTCTGAGGAAACGATTCCTGCCAGAGTCCTTCATTACATCTAGCAGGGGGCACTTGGCGACATACGCTGTATTAAATAACGTTAAATCCTATGACAGTGTGGGAAAATTTTTGGCAAAAGTTCGACAGTTGAGGGTGGAATTGGCCGAGGGGGAGGGAGCCGATGGATAAGAGAAAGATTTATTAGTGATGCAATGAGTAATATTAACATTGAGCGAATGATAGAATTAGGAGATAATGTTTTTTTTTTTTTTTTTTTTTTTTTTTAGAAATTGAATTGTTTATACTGTATATATATATGTGTGTGTGTGTGTGTGTGTGTCTGTGTGTGTGTGTGTGTGTGTGACACTGTGCGTGTCTGTTTTTCATATCTCCCTTTTATTTTATTTGTATTATTTTTGTGAAGTTTGGTATAAAGTTAGATTAGTTATAATAGTGGTAATCAATGATAACGGTAGTAATAATAATAACTGTTGTTTCACTATTTTATTATTAGTAGGCATTATTTTCGTTTTGAAGATTCAAACTGTGCATAGTTACAGCACGAATGGCCGTATGAGCTCGTGCGAAGGATCTTGTGTACATGAGTTTGTATAATTTATTATGCATCAATAAATGCACTTATCTATCTATCAAATATGCACACTTAACGGCAAAAAGAATGGGCCGACTCTTAAATGTTATATGTTTTGTTTATTTAACGACGCTCGCAACTGCAGAGGTTATATCAGCGTCGCCGGATATGCCGGAATTTTGTCCCGCAGGAGTTCTTTTACATGCCAGTAAATCTACTGACATGAGCCTGTCGCATTTAAGCACACTTAAATGCGATCGACCTGGCCCGGGATCGAACCCGCAACCTTAGGCATAGAAGGCCAGCGCTATACCAACTCACCAACCAGGTCGACGGCCGACTCTTGGTCGATAGAAATGCTAAGTTCTATCGCGCGGTTCACTCGTGTAAACGCACTGTACTTCAAGGCATTTCTGTGGTGTTTCTCCATTGAAAGTCGTCCGTCTACAATGTAGCCAACCTTACGAGCTGTGTATGGCCCAGTGGTAAATGTCTAACATCCGTACCAGAGGTTGTGAGTTCTCCTCCCAGTGCGGTAAAATTATTTCTTTTTAATTTTAGTTTTTAATTAATTTATTAGTTAAAATGTGAAATGGCATTTGTTCATAAACTTCGTTATGCCTGCGTTGTAAAAATATTATTGCCCTCACCTGTGGGCTATTAATAGGGGAGACCTGGCCTCTATAAACAAAAGTACTTGTTTCACATTCTAAAAAACCGGACGCATATCAAACATAAATCAGTAATTAAATATGCAACAAAAATACAAACAATTTGTTAATATATTAACAAGGAAAGGCCTGTGGTGGGGACTAGTATCTCGTCCACAAACCACCTGCATCAACATCTGCCCTCATTCTGTGCGGCATGGAATCCACATGATTACGGCCACCTCCTCCCACGCATCTAGAAATCTGTCCCACAATTCGTCAGCTGTCCGAACGAGTGGTTGTTCTGCTCAAATAGAGCGAAGGGTCAGTTTGACTGTAGCCCACAAATTTTCAATCGGATTTATATCTGGTGATTTTGGAGATAAGTCGACGAAGTCAACATCAGGCATCTTCGTAAACCATTTAATTCGGTTGACGGTGTTTACCGGGTGATTATCTTGCTGGAAGAAAAATATTCCTTCTGGATATCGTTCTCGGGCGGAATGGATCATTACATTTGTCAAAATGTGTTTGTAGTCTTCTGCCGTAAACTGACCTTGGATGCGTTCCATAAGTCCTGCCCCATCGTATGACATCCACCCCCAACACGTGACACTCATGCGATCCGACCTGTTAAGTTGTCTCACGAAGCGTTCATCTCATCGGTGGCCATCCATACAATAAACTAGGGCAGGACCATCGTTGCTACTGGAGACAATTACCTCGTCGGAGAAAATTACATTTCTCCAGTCGAAGTCCTGTCGGAGAGTAGCATACACTGGACGTCCACGGCATGCTCCATCGTCAAATGTTCTATCCTCACAACTCGACGACACCGTATGCCACGCTCTCTAAAACGTCTCCTTACTGTGTGTGGGGAACCTGGAAAGTTGGACGCCATCTTGAGTTGAGAGGTAGTTCTAAAGGGATAGTTCTCAACTTCTCTCAATAACATGGCGTCCTCTTCTCTTGTAGAGATGCGCGGCCGACCAGGAATGGACGATTCACAACTTCAGCATTCTCGATAAAAAAAATTTAGCACACCGCTTAGCAGCTGACAATGGGACTCCAAATCTCTGGCCTCCATCGACGCAGAATAACCTACGCGAACCAGGGCAATGACTTATTGACGGAGTTGTTGTCTCTCTGCTACTTTCAAGCGTAATGATGAAACAGAACGTTTTATTAACAGACAGGAATATTGCTTGGAAGAGAGAGGGAGGTTTATTATTTATTAGAGTTTGGGCATATTCTAAGAGATGTCGCCACTTAAATATAGCTTTGCGAGACATATATGACGGCAAATTTGTAATTAAAAAAGAAGATTGTGGGAGATTCGAATCTTGAGCTAATACTATTAACTCGTTCAATAGACCATTGCCACAACGACTTACGCTACTGAGACTGTTAATATTGTTTCGACTTAATACATGGTTTTCCTGTTCATATTCGCTTCGGTTGATTTTGCATGTGTAAATTTTATTATTATTTCACTCTTCGGAGGCCCTGATGTATCAAGAATTAACTCTCCATTCGATTTTATAACATATTTTAGATTCTTAAACAAAATACAGCAAATTTAAATGGTTTAATTATGTGTTACCTGGTGAACTACGGCTTTGACGAGACGAGCATATTGCAATGTTATGTCTCTGGAACTTAGAAATTGTCGGCGGCCCATTCTTTTTTTCCGGTAAGTGTACGTACGTTCATTCAGTCCAGTACTACTCACCTCAACCATTGATGTCATAATGTATTTCTGTAGATGAGCACAGGAATTTAGAAAATGAAAGTATAATATGCGGCACTTAATGCATAAATATAACATTATCTGAAGGCTCATCCCGCCTCGAGCATAAATGCCAATTAATTGTGACATCCTCAGTTGTCTTAGTCATACAGCTCTTGCGTTATGATAGTTCGCGACTTGTATGTGTAAGAGCTATTAGTAATTGCATGAAAACGGAAAAAAAAAGAAAGAAATCGATATATGCACAGCTATAGTAGTCTATTCTGCATATCTTTGCTTAGAACTAAGTGTGGGTGCTGAACAGGAAAGAAACAAGGTGAAGAAGAGGATGATAAGGAAAAGAAAGGGACGACAAAGAGAACAAGGAAAATACAAAGATAACAAAGGTAAGACAAAGAGAACAAGGGTGACAGAAGAAAACCAAGGGGATTATACGGAGAACAAGGGGCATATAAGGACAATGAGGGGTATACAAGACAAGGGATACAAGGTGAACAAAGGGAATACAAGGAAAAAAGGGAAATGCAAGGAGAAAAGGGGAATGCAAGGAGAAAAGGGAATGCAAGGAGAAAAGGGGAATGCAAGGAGAGGATGGAGAATGCAAGATGAAAACAAGAAGAATAAGGGGAGTACATGAAAACAAACTGAAGATAAGGAGAATAAGGGAAAGATAAGGAGAATAAGGAGGAGAGAAGGAGAATAAAGGAAAGAGAAGGAGAATAAAGTGAGGACAAGGAGAATAAGGGGAAAACAAGGAGAATAAGGGGAAGGCAAGAAGAACAGAAGAAAAATAGGGGAAGTACATGAAAACAAGGCGGAGACGAGGATAATAATAATAATAATAATAATAATAATATATATTATATATTCTTTGTTCATAACTGCTATAATAAATTGTCTAGCTTTCGTTAATCAGGTAATCGTTTCGTACATTGATTTTATTGTAATTGGAATTGTAAATTTCATATTAATTGTAATTTTATTCTTCATATTGCAGTTGTAATTCCCTGGTAGAGGGGCAGAGAAGGCCTAACGGCTTCGTCTCTACCATGTTAAATAAATGCTAATACTAATAATGGGAAGAGAAGGAGAACAAGCGGAATAAAAAAGGGAAGGCGGGGATGCAGGGAGAAAAATGGGAATAGAAAGGAAACAAGAGAATATAAGGAAAACAAAGAAAATTCAAGGAAAATGGATCAATACAAGAAAAACGGGGGAATGCAAAGAGAACAGGGGAAATACAAGGAGAACGAAAGGAAGTCGAAGAGAACGCGGATAAGACGAGGAAAATAAGGGAGGGGTTTGCATTTTTACGTGGCGGTCAGTTCCTAAGATACTTCCCTTACTTAGTGAGGACAATGATATAGTTATACGTCAAGAACAAATAACTACACTTACAAGGCTGAGATTATTTAGAATTGATTCAAGGAAAAAGTGAATGCGAACTAATACTAATAAAAGTGTATTTGATGTTATGTATCGAGGGCTTTCTTAATGTAGAATTTTACTATTTACTAAGAATGAGTATTCACAATTTATAAATCTTATCGAGAATCGAACTCAGACATCCCGAATACTAAGGTACGTAACCTTTTACATAAATCTCTGGATCGTTTGGTTCAATCGGAGTGGAGTAATATTAATGAGCTGGATTCAGGACCCGAGATTGCGCTTTTTTGCTGAGGTTTCCCAAATCGTGAGACGAATGTCACGTAATGCCACGGCTAATCCCCGGACTCGTCTCATCAAATGTCATTAGCTATCAGCAAAATTCATTGTTCTAGATAACCTTGCAGTTGATAGAACGTCGTTAAATAGCAGATACTTGTAGGGATTTTATCATTCGACGAACGGTGCTCCAAAAGGAATAAGATTTTAGAAATTATAATTATAGGATTCAATTATGGTAGAAAAACTTGAATAAGTCATTCTCTTAACCACTTTGCATGAGTTAAACTACTTGAGCATAATTAAATCACGTACAAACCTACCCTACAGACATGAACGGCGCAGCGGCGTGCTTGCCACCACAGACAAATTTTGTCAGACCTGAAACATCAACTGTTATACCGTAGCATCTCCTGGAGGACGAGAGGCGAAGTTACGTTTTCAAGGATTGCTTTTACTGCGACAGTAGCCACTAAACTGCTTCGTCACTGCAGTTGTAACAATTAGCTGTTATTTAAATGGAAGTAGAATTGCTAATGAAGTTATTATCGGTACTTTGCTCTTCGGAATGATAACAGTAGTCACTTCAAATGAACGTGTTTAGTTTCTCTTCACTTTGTACGCTCACTTGTCGAAAAGATAAAACAATGAAATATAATTATGAATTAACGATTTCATTCTTGGTATGAAATAATGATAAAGTTGACGACATGAGGACTGTAAAAAATGCGGATTCTTTCGTACCGTACACTTGCTTTAATTAGACTGATTTAAATATGACGGCGCTTGGCGTCACCGTACATTACATGCACGCTACGTGATCTGTCTGTTTGTCTGGCTATCCCAACGAGCTAGAGTTTCATAGAGTGGCTTTGCAGCCGCCATTTTTGAAGACATTTGAACATCCGTCCGTCACGTTTTTTATATTCAAGGGAATGGAAGGGGCGTGGCAGATCTGTTAATATGTACATCACATATCAAATAAAGGAATTGTTAAGTCATACCATATTTATGTTTAATAATGATGTATTATAAATCGTTTACATTTGAAGAATTCATGGGGAAAACGATAAATATAGACATACAAATTTTGTTAAGGGTGATGTCATTATCCAATTCAATAGATTGCTATAGACTTTAGCCTTCTTGTTATCAAAATTGATAAAAAGGAGACAGTTACTCTGTCTACATTTTCAACAGGAACATCAATAAATTTTGCAGTAATATATAGATCATTATCTTCCTCTTAAAAGAAATGTGACAGTCATCATTTCCCCCCTGTACCTTTCATTTCTTTCGGAGCAGATTTTTTCGTTTCTCCACTTCCTTTTATTTTATTTTTTTTATTGTATTTCATAGATCTTATTGTTATTAGCATTGATTTGCGTTAGTCTTTATCTCACTGGCAATTTTGATGAAACTTTCCTCGATAAAAGCTGGTTGGCTACCCACTAACGTTGCCCACTGACGAAGAGTTCTTTCATGGAGTAGCTTCACACATTTTCATAAGTATCTGTAGGCCTACGCTTGAACAGAATAAAAATGCAGAGTTAGGGCAAACTTCCTTATCTGCTGTGAATACTGGGAACCTTACCATAAATCTGCATTTTCAAAAGCTCTGTCAGCACATCACTCTTCAAAAATGATCAGAGACTGAATGACATAATGACACAATGACACAATCTTCTGTACAAATCAGTCACTAAATTGTCTAAGTTTAACACTTTCTTTATGTTTCATACGCTGCGCTGATTCTTCAATTCTATGTTCTCTGCAAGTACCCGATCTTGCATAACTAAAGCTTCTTTGACTTTTCAAATTATGGTCATTACAAGCAACTGAAAGATTATTATTTTTATGCTCGACCATGCCGAAATGTAGTAATTATACATCTGGTAGCAGACCTTTAATGCATGTCATTAAAGTAAACCTACTCATTAAAGGTCAGGTCTTTCAGCCAATGACGACTCAGGTTACAACTGTTCAGCCAATGAAAGGTCAGCTTTCTGCCGTTATAAAACCGCAAGTATCGATTATTCTCGGATGTGCAATCGAAAGAGAATTAGCGAAAAGTCACGGAGGCTGGAAATCCAATACTGTCGCAGAAGGTTATGTTCTGTTACTATAATAATTAGCGTTAATTGTAAATAATATTCAAATAAAATCAATTTGTCATCTCATTTTTCAATGTCTAACTTAATTTCAATGTTATCTCTGTAGGTTCTTATGGCCTAGCAAGGTCAATGTGAACATCTGTTCCTCGGAAAAAATCAATACTTTCGCGTCTGCGCACATCTCACAACATATGGGACATTGGTCAAGGTCAGATACAAAGAAAATTAATAATATCAAGTTAGAAATATGGTCGAGCATAAAAAGTCGTATGAAACTCGCCTATAATGGTAATTAAGAAGCTCGTATGAAAATTATGAAACTCGCTTGCGCTCGTTTCATAAATATCCATACTCGCTTCTTAATTACCTTCATTATAGGCTCGTTGCATAATGTACTATATGGTATAAATTTAACAAATTTAAATTATACACGTATATATTGTCACAGAAAATAATCAATCATGTTACAGATAATGAATTTAATTTCATTAATTAATTAATTCATTCATTCATTCACTCATTCATTCAGTGTTCTACCCAAGGTCAGATCTTTCACTGCACACCCAGGATTCTCCACCTATTTGCCGCCTTTTCTTACATTAGTCTCCGCATATGATTTAATCACAAGTTACTTTTAAATCTTAAGACCAGTAGGCTAATCTCTTCTCAATCACGGAAACACTCAATACTTCACGAACTTACACAATTATTATGTTTTAAATTAGAAAGTTGGTGTTATTTTATATCAAAGCAGTGCGTCTATGAACTTATATTATGGACTTACCATGTACTACAGATGTGTTATCAGAAGTAACACAACCTTTTTCCGAAACACGTTTTCACGATGCTTGTCGTGGGGCTCTATCATTCCTTCGTAATTGTGATGGAAAAGAAAATATAGTTGGGATTGTCTCCGACAAAAGTCGTCTCTGATCATTAGTCTTTCTCCTCAAAATGGGTTGAGCAGAAATAAATTTCAGCAGTTGGAACTTTCATGCTTAACACTTATCTTTTCGTCAACTTCTTGTCTCGTAAAGGAAACCTGTTAATCGTTAAAGGTAACAAAATTAATCTCATTTAGTTTAAGTTCAATTTAATTATAAAAACACCAGACTATTTTAAAACAAGGTGAAACACCATCGGTCTATATATTGATTAATCCATCCGATTATCGAGTGATCGATCTAACCGTTTATCTATTGATCAATCCATTCATCTATCGATTGATCGATCCATCCATCTACCGATTGATCGATCTATACATTTGCTGATTGATCGATCAATACATCGATTGATCGAGCCACTCACCAATTGATCCTTTCATCGATAGATTCATCGATTTATCGATCTGTCCATCTGCCGATTGATCGATCCATAGGTGAAGTGATTTTTGTGGAGTGAGACATTGTATGGGGCAGAAACATGGACGTTACGACGAAGTGAAGAGAAACGACTAGAAGCATTTGAAATGTGGATATGGAGAAAATGGAGCGTGTGAAATGGACAGAAAGAATAAGAAATGAAGCTGTGTTGAAAGGAGTGGGTGAAGAAGGAATGATGCTGAAACTGATCAGGAAGCGGAAAAGGAATTGGCTGGGTCACTGGCTGAGAAGAAATTGGTTACTGAAGAATGCACTGGAAAGATTGGTGAACGGGAGAATATTTCAGGGCAGAAAAATATATCATATGACAGACGACATTAAGATAATATATAGATCATATGCGGAGACTAAGAGGAAGGCGGAATGGGTTTGCAGTGAAAGACCTGCCTGAGGCAGAACACATGTATGTATGTATGTATGTACTGTATGTATGTATGCATGTATGTATGCATGTACAGTATGTATGTATGTACGCATGTATGCATGTATGCATGTATGTATGTATGTATGTATATCATTTTTGTTAACTTTATAATTTTTAATGATTTTAAATATGATTCACCTTATTTTACTGTGCCTCTACAATCAGTGTTCATATTTTACATTTCTAGTTGTATACATCTATTTGTATGTATATATCCAAATGCCTACCCACTTCACTTTACGCGATTCGGGTTCCGCATATTGCGGATAGAGTATATCTATTTGTTGTAACAACTTTATTTGAAGGGTGCTAATTGCTGATATACCCATATAGGTCCTTCTACTACCGATACAGCTGCTACCGTAAACTGGGGTAAAGAGGATCACATGTGGTAAAGTGGATCATATGTGTATTGCCTAGATAAGGCAGCGCCACATGGATCACACATGAAAAGAAAACCTTTCTTCTATAAGTGCCACTAAAAATAGTTTTCTTTGCATGTGTGATCCATGTGGCGCTGACTTATCTAAGAATACACATATGATCCACTTTACCACATGTGATCCTCTTTACCCCAGTTTACGATACGTTCTGTTGCTATGTATGTACTATATTTTCTGGTGATGAATGAAAGTGAAGAAGTAAGAAGCGAACTCAAAAAGTGAATTATATTTAAATAAATGTGAAACACAGAAACTGCAAATAGAAATACTGCTTGCCAGACTTTAATAACATCCTGAAACATAAAGACATCGAGACTGTGATATGAGTAGTGTGAGTAATTACTATCGCAGTCGAGTGACTCTCTCTCTCTCTCTAAGTTATAATGGCTACTCTTAACCATGATAAACGTTTCGCCAAAATCGTTGATGGTAAGTGATAAGTGGTAATTCGAAATAATCTGTTTTTAAATACAGTAATTATTTTATTTTCCCTCTGGCTCTCAATTACGTCACACAGATGTGAATATTTTGAGTATCCATTTCAGAGATACGTCAATTTTGCTTGTAAGACTTTAATTTTTTAATCATCGTATTCTCTTTCAAATTTTGTTACAGCTTAGTCAGACGGCTTTCTGTGCTTCTGAACATTTATTTAAAAATTCACGTTCTGTACCTTCGTTTGTAGTTTCTATGTTGAGCCGTCAAATCGTTACCCTTCTGTTTTCTATTGTTCGTTTTCTTGTGACATTGTCGATGACCAGAAATCTAGACACCGTATAGCGTAAGGAAGGAAGCAACGGAGACTTCGCCTTTGGAAAGATTTTTCTTTGTATTACAACCAATTGCTGTAAGTAGTGTGAAAAATTTGGCGTCTGAAGAATGGAGTTATCTTCATCAAGAGAGAAGGTTCTTTCTCCTTTTTCTAACGACAAAAAAACCAACAAGGATATAACAGAAAAGAAGGATTTCTTTTCATCAAGCTGAAGCTATCAACGAACTGGAAAATTTCGAACCTACGTATAATCATTGTTAATTTACGGAAATTTTATTAACATGTTTGGCTGCTAGGGCGAGCTTCGACTCTTGTAATGGTACTGATATGGCCCGTCTGTGGCTCAGCACTGGCGGTTCCATCCAGGCGGCCCGGGTTCGATCTCCAGTATGGTCGTGGTGGAAGTAGTAGTGGATAAATTAGGCGTTACAGATGATTTTTCTAGGGATACTTCTGTTTTTTTTCTATAATTTCACCTCACTTTATCTATTATCCTCAGTAGTCTTGTCAAAAAATCTGAAAGTTATAATTTATAAAACAGTTATATTACCGGTTGTTCTTTATGGTTCTGAGACTTGGACTCTCACTTTGAGAGAGGAACATAGGTTAAGGGTGTTTGAGAATAAGGTGCTTAGTAAAATATTTGGGGCTAAGAGGTATGAAGTTACAAGAGAATGGAGAAAGTTACACAATAATAATAATAATAATAATAATAATAATAATAATAATAATAATAATGTTTTATTTTCGCTGGCAGAGTTAAGGCCATAAGGCCTTCTCTTCCACTCAACCAGCCTTAATCAATACAATACATAAATTTAAATTACAAATATTTTCACTACACTTAAAAGGTTCTCCAGCAATAATCTTCACTACACATTTATTTAAATTTAGATAAATCTATAAGGTAAAGTAGTAACTTAATTTATGAGCTAATTTAATTCAATGAATTATAATTAATTTAATATTTGAGATAGCTAGTAAAATGATGAAAATTAATTTAATATAAGCTTACTAGGACTATGTTACAGGGAGAATATAATACAGAACTCCACGCATTGTTTTCTTCACCTGACATAATTAGGAACTTTATATCCAGACGTTTGAGATGGGCAGGGAATGTAGCACGTATGGGCAAATCCAGAAATGCATATAGAGTGTTAGTTGGGAGGCCGGAGGAAAAAAGACCTTTGGGGAGGCCGAGAAGTAGATGGGAAGATAATATTAAAATGGATTTGAGGGAGGTGGGATATGATGATAGAGACTGGATTAATCTTGCTCAGGATAGAGACCAATGGCGGGCTTATGTGAGGGCGGCAATGAACTTCCGGGTTCCTTAAACGGCAGTAAGTAAGTTAAAAATAGGCTGGAGATTACGTCTCGGGAGTGTACGGGTTTTCGATGCTGACATAGGAAGGACTTTGGGTCTTGGGACTTACCAGGTATTCGTCTGAGAATGGAACCTGGCTCCGTCAGGGCTAAGGCGGGATGGCCTACCTGTCAGGATTCACAAATGCCACAAATGCCAAATGCTGTTGGACTTGAACAATCATCGAATATATACGGCGCCAATGTAAGTGCGTCTCGCTCTCTAAAAGCCAAGCCAAGCCACTCGGGCTATCTGCCGGACTGGAACACTCGTCGTACATAGAGCAAACAATGGGTCAATATCAGTCTAAGTACATACATGGATCCCTCTGTGGTCCGGTCCTCGAAAAAGCCAGCCAACCAGAATAGGCCTACTGAAATCTGTAATAACTAGTTTATTGTCTTGTACCGGTTGATACACATGAAAATTACTTCCAGCGACACGCGTGTTAACCAATTTATTGTCAGGAAATAGTGCGACAATCGCAACTCCAATACCTACAGCTTGGGCTTTCATGTATTGAGTGCGGTAGTTAAATAGAAAATAACAGTAACTGCAATAGAATTGAAAATTGTGCACAGTCTTGGAAAAAAGTTTTGTTCCACAGATACCTTTATAAGACCCAGAAAGAAGGCAGTGCGCTTGATCAGACATACAACGAAACAAAATTAATTTTATTACATCAACTAGTCGTTGTCTTGTGAACCAGGTCGCTCGTTCTCTGATCATGCGTACTGCCTCCTTTCTGGAACTTATAAAGATACTGTGCGAAAAAAAAAAACCTTTTTCTAAGACTGTAGAGTATGTTTAATCCTCACTCGAACGTTGTGCTTTCAGAAAGTGAGCATGAAGTTGAGGCAGAGATCACATTGTTTTAATTAAATCATTGTTAAAAAGGATTAGGCTATATATATTTTGGAATTTGAAGCATATATGGGTACATTCCAATGCGCTGACATATTGATACATCGCCGAATTATCTGGATATTTTAATTCTCAAATTTCAACATTTCTCAAAACACAATTAATAAATTGAAGTAATAAATAAAAGGTAAAGACAAAGTATATGATTATGTCTCGTGACGAGAATATTGTACGAAATGGATATATAAAAATTGGAAATTTATCTTTCGAAGAGGTGGAGAAGTTCAAATATCTTGGAGCAACAGTAACAAATATAAATGACACTAGGGAGGAAATTAAATGCAGAATAAATATGGGAAATGCCTGTTATTATTCGGTTGAGAAGCTTTTATCATCCAGTCTGCTGTCAAAAAATGTGAAAGTTAGAATTTATAAAACAGTTATATTACCGGTTGTTCTTTATGGTTGTGAAACTTGGACTCTCACTTTGAGAGAGGAACATAGGTTAAGGGTGTTTGAGAATAAGATTCTTAGGAAAATATTTGGGGCTAAGAGGGATGAAGTTACAGGAGAATGGAGAAAGTTACACAACACAGAACTGCACGCATTGTATTCTTCACCTGACATAATTAGGAACATTAAATCCAGACGTCTGAGATGGGCAGGGCATGTAGCACGTATGGGCGAATCCAGAAATGCATATAGAGTGTTAATTGGGAGGCCGGAGGGAAAAAGATCTCTAGGGAGGCCGAGACGAAGATAATATTAAAATGGATTTGAGGGAGGTGGGATATGATGATAGAGACTGGATTAATCTTGCTCAGGATAGGGACCGATGGCGGGCTTATGTGAGGGCGGCAATGAACCTCCGGGTTCCTTAAAAGCCAGTGAGTAAGTAAGTAAATAAAAGATGGAAAACTATTGTGTCTAGTGTTACATAATGTCCAATTCGACATGTACTTGCTAGCCATCGACGTGGTCTAGGGCAGACCTGTACATGCTTTGCCCTTACGAGCGTGCTCTTGCCAGTTCCTTTCCTCCTCCATTACATACATCGCCGACTAGCTATATATTACACTAATCAGACTTCAGATGTATACAAACAATTGTTCTTCCTCTGACACATATCGTCAAGTAAAGATGTACTGCCTGATAATAGAGGTACATATCAGCCAGAACCTCAGTCAGAGGATATTTTCATTATGTTAGGGGAAAATTCTGCTGCAGACATGACTAAACGTTTACTTGATTGCAAATTTTACGAAGTTTTCCACAACGGTCATGGTCAGTCCTTAGAGTCATTTCACCAAAATACCGTTTCATCAGTCGCAGTTTTTTTCTCTTTTTTTTTTTTTTTCAAATTTAAATACACATTTATTACAATTAGGAAACTACAAAAATACATATTAAATATAACAGAAACAAAGATACATTAAAAAGCTGTTATATAAGGTGAGTAAAAAGTATGGAACAATGCTTCTAACTTTCTTATTTCTAATTTTATGAAGAAACTATTCATATAAAAGTTGTAGGGTATCAAAGAAGGAATATTTTGAACATGTTTTCAAATACTATGCTTTTCATTTATAAAGGGTGCGCGCCAATAAGTTTGTTTTTTTAAATAGCATCATGTAGGCCTACTTATTTCTCCATTTTTGTATTTTTCAGGTCTCAGTGCGTACAAAATCATTTTTTGTCATTTATAAACTATTGTTTTGTAAAAATTACCTCTTTTTATGACAATGTATGTGTGCTGAACAAAGGGAAATTTTAATGCTTCAGTAGGGCCTACATTAATATGAAAATGTTACAAACAAAATACAACATATAAACAGGCATTTCTCTTATTTCATAGTCCTCATTCCCTCGTAAAACCCTCAAAAATTTCCCCTAGTTTTAGATGCAGACGATTTTGATTGTATGAGTGTACCCAGGATTTTAAATTATACCTTTAATGTGTCACGTTGAAGAAGGTTAAAAAATGTTGATATAAGGGATCGAAAATAAATTCTAGAATGGTTTCTAGATATTGCACTGTACACTGGACTCAACATCCCACGGACAACAGATACAATGGGCGTCTGCGTCAAAATATATAAATTATATGTATACATTTTATGTCACGTTAACACCAGTCCTGCTAACGGAACGAGACATAAGAATTACGAAGTATAACATTATGACAAATTCAGCACTGGTATGCAGCTGTCAGACTTCGGCCTGTCAGGCAAGCAGTACAGGATCTAGTCCCAGTTATATCTGGAATTTTTCATTGAAAAAAAAATCCATGGTAACACTTCTAGAAGGTAAGATGGCATGTGAGGTTTTTCTTGGGGTTCACCCTTTTCCCTAAGTTATGCATCATTCTGTCCGATCACTGTACTGGGTGTTTATTTCAAAGTGTGTCATGACGTCACTATTGGTGAGTCAGCGATTTGAAGCGAGTTTCAGCTTTTATGTCAGAGAAGTTGCCTATTAATGAAGGCGTTCAATCTGAACTTGAGAACATGTACGGTATAACTTGAACGTCGTAGCAACAGATTGAACGTCGTAGCAACAGATGGCGATCTGTACAGTCTGTATGCTACCATAACCTCTTTCGAACTATATTTTGTGCGGGCAAATCGTACGCAGGGTATTTGTTATCATCGGTTGCATACGGCAACATTCCACAACACAAATCAAATGCTCCGTGTCCATGTTGACCGTCGAAGTTAATGTCAACAAATACTGTACGTAAGTAATCGTCTTAACCCTCTCCACATATCCCGACACTACGTGTTTCCAAACAGTTCACATGCCTGCCACTACCGGCGTTACGGTACGTATCGGTAAGTACTCTTCAGAATGAACACCGTACTTGCCAGGCAACTTCTCTGGCACATAGGTAATACGCCTCTGCGGAAATGTAGGAAGATTGAATTCTCTAGGTTCATCGGCTAGCCACATGACGACATGCAGCGAGCCATGACACACTTTGAACTGAACACGCAGTATAGCATTCCCGATTGCCTGCTGGCAACGCTGGTCTAGGAACGAGTAGTGGAAATGCTTCTCGAAATTTGAATACTCAGAAAACCTATTGTAGCGAGCTGGATTAGGTTGGCAATGCACCTAGCTGGAGGGCGAGCGAATTAGATTCAACATACATACATACATACATACATATATACATACATACATACATACATACATACATACATACATACATACATACATACATACATTTATAACAGCTCTGACGAGGTGGGTAAAAGCTATGCATAAGAAGAAAATAGTTGACGTGCACATCCGAAGTACTTATAATTCACCGAATAAATAATGGACATAACCTCACTATCAAACTTGTAATGGACTTGAATATAAATCATATTGGACTTCTTATCATATGATATTGATCATTTTTGAGTTGAAGCAGACTATTCAACCTAATTATTGAACATGATCATGGCTTATGAATGTAATGTGCCAATTAAGAAATCATTGCATGCTTCGTATGCTCGACATTTTCACGGAAGTATACGTTCTCAATATTGACGACGACGACGATGATGACTATGATGGCGGTGGTGGTTGGTAGTTGTGGTATAGTGGCTTTCAGCATACCGTCCACTTGTTTGTAATACAGCTTTATTGAACAATCTATTTTCAATATTGTTGAGTTGGCAGAAAATGAACGTAAAGTATTATACGAGTAAATTTTCTTGGGAAACTAACAAGAGTTTATTCCAAAAAGAAGTAAAGAATTGCGATCTAATATTGAAAGCAAATAGTCCAGGTCAGCAGGACACTACAGCGTCAGTGAGGAAACTCTGTGAAGTTTGTTCTCCTGAGAGACCGCCATCCTGTCTGCTTCTTCAGTCCTCTCTTCTTGGTGGGTTAAAGGGCTGACAGACGGTTTTCTCTCTTGGGAATACTTTCCGAATTTGTGTGCCCATGTTGGTACACCTGTTTGCTCCACAGGGAGTTGACCCAGAATACGATGACCGCAAGACTGTGGTGAGATCTGTCGGACACACGGGCAGTTTCCATCAAACTCGATAGCAATTTAATTATCCAACAGCCATCCCGCGCACATTGACCACAGCAGTGTGTCAGGAGGCCGTGACCTCACAGGGTGTGCACTTGTGAAGATTCCACAGTCTCTAATTTGGCAACAGCTCATGTCTGCATGCTCTTTATTATGGAATAAGAAATAGACATCTTCAACTCTGTCCCGCTCGAAATGGTACCGTAGAATCTGATCTTTGTAGAGTATTGAGAAGCAAGGTAATATATTTGCAGTCATTTGCGTATATGTTTAAAGTAATATATTTGCTATTATACTTAATTATTTAATTAATGAAATCAATTAATTAATTTGGAAACAAACTGATATTTTAATTTAAGTTTGTGTATATTTGTCCATGTTTTACTAACGTGTCAGGTTTGACGAAGATTCAATTTTTAAGAGACCTTTCATGTAAAACACACAAGAATACATAATAAAGGATTAACTCTAATGATTTCTCGACGATAGGAAGAGGCGAAATTAATGTTATTAAAATTACTAATTTGTTGGTTTTCCACAAAAATTGGCAGTGCAGAATTTAACGTTATTAAAATTACTAATTGTTAATTTTCACAAATTCTTGCAGTGTAGAATTCGAAATAATTTTAGATGCAGACGGTTTTGAAACATTTTTTTTTCAGTCCGCAACATCATAAGTCTGGTTTTGGTAAGGCACCACCGAGCAGAAATAACTTGTTGAAGTGGGAAAGGGAAGCTTTCAGCACGGGGTGTGTTAAAGACGCGAAGCGAAGTGGGAGACTCTCCACTCGGCGAGAGGATCCCTCAATAGATCAATCGCTGATGAAATCAACAAGAAAACATGCCGCCGAGTTGCAAGTAACGGGATCAACAATACGCGATCACATGAAGAAAATCTTGGAAATTAGATCTTTTTGCCTTGTGACTGTCAATGAATTAAAAGACATCAATTTGGATAGGTGCGTGACATGTGAATGTATAATTTTACTCATGAGTTTTTGGTTATGTGGCCGCTCTTTGACCCACACGGAAGCCACAAATCTTTCCTTCACACTCAAAATTCTCGTATTTGCCTCGATATCTTGCTCTCTTTTAATGGCGGGAAATTTCCATGCGTTATAGTATCCTTCAGGTCCGTTAAATGTCTCCCGCCATATTTACATCTCGAAATACATCCACCAAATATCATACGAGTATCACCGACAAATGACGTTTCATGCTCAGATTTGTTTTGCAGAAAAAATAAACGGATTTTTCGCCTATTCTGTGCTGTTATTTGCGTTCAGCAACAGAAAATCCTTGAATCCTGTTACTATATCATGGGTTTTTAGAATATGAAACTTTAAACATCTTTGAAGTATATCTGGACAAAGCATAATTTCCAAGACGACACAAAGATTAACAAGAAGAGGATAATAGTAAGGAGACAAGGAAAAGAAACAAATTCTTCAGAAGTATTTGAAGTTGCACGAGAGCGCTACAGCGCTGGAACTAAAGTGTTTCCGCTCACCCTGAATATGTTGTCCCTCTGCTGTAAGCACTTTCAAAGTATTGTACAGCCTTCAGATCTTTTAAAATCATGCTATGAGCTGCAGAAAATTGGCGCAGTTGTATAAATAATAATTATAAGGCAGATTTATTGTTAGTATCATTCCTAATCACATAGCCTATAACAGAATGATCAGCCTAATGGGCTTTCAATTCAAGGCAACTACTTTTATCAGTTCTACTATGCTACCATCTAGCGACTGCAAAAGAAGTCACGTTATAACCTTTATGGAATTGCATGGAGCAACTGTACTTCTATCTAGCGGTCGTTACCAAAAAGTGCTGTAGAGGCTGTGGTGATTGTTCTAATTTTATATTGCCATTTCATAACATGGGAATGGCCATTCTGATACCCTTCCCACAGTTTTTGATTGGTGTTAATGTACAATGTCCACTGGGAATGACGATGAAAGAGCCTAATTATTCTAGTACATGAAATGTGGCATTTAAAATGACATTTTAAATTGATTTATCATCGATATTGATAATGAGTTAATGCTGTATCAGAGAATAGGAATAAGTTTTATGGTCGATTATGAACTACTGAAATTTACTTCCAATTATTCAGGAAAATTTCTGTATAGTTCAAAATTATAAATCATATTCCATCTCAGAAGTACTTAGGTAGGAAAGTTACTCTTTTTCAGTCTTTCTTAAAATATAACCACTGTCATCTCTCTGACAAGTAATTGAAGGGTTCAGAACCATACTGGGCTAAGCGCTATTTACTAAAACCGTAAAAACAAGGGTTAAAATGAAGTTATTACCATAATTCAATGGAAACATATAGCAAGTAATATAAAGTATTACACATTAAAACTAAATTATATGTCAATCTTCATTAAACTGTGGTATTCACTTAACTTTAACCCTTGCTTTCTCTGTTTTTAATAAATGGCGCTTAGCTCACATTGGCTCTGAACCCTTCAATTCCCATTTTGCGTTAGCAATAGTCCTCAGGGTTTCAAAGTTAACTATTCTAGCATTCATAAAAATAACTAATTATCCACTCCCGTGATGCCTATGATTTTTCTGCATTCACAAAGGCGTAAAGACAATGTTGGAATGAGCCCAACAAAAAATGTATCATGGGCCTAGTTGCATTTCCAAAATACTTTGCTTTTCCAAATTATCCGGAACTGCGTTTTTATGTGTGCGTGCGTGCGCCGCTTGGGGGTGATTACCTGGTTGTTTTATTTTTTTTCCAAGATTTCCCCAACTCTATATTATAACTAGGTAATCACATGGTGAAACCTCGCCAAATACCATCTGGTTATCGCCAAGTCTACTGAGGCTGCTTGGTAGTAGTATTGGTGGTGGTGGTGGTGGTGGTGGTGGTGATGATGTGGTACAGCGTCGTTATATAACCTACCGAAAAAGAAATTCATAACTCTCTCTTTACTTAATTCAGCTGTAGAATTCGAATGACTATTTCAAATTTTGATTTGTAAAGGGTGGGATTAACTAAATCTCTAGTTCTAACCCAGTAAGTTAAGATACGTGATTCTCACAGACGATTGAGATAACATGCGGTCATTTTGTTTTGGGAATCAGTGCTTAATAATAAACTTCCTGTCACGTTTTCTGACAAGTTATGTCCTCTTCTCAATTTTTTATTCTCCAAAATTGTCTCAGTTTCCTTGAGTGAGATGACGAACTTTGGAATTAATCAAGTAGCCAAGAGGCTTAATGCTCACATAGATTTTTCAATTGACTACTGCAAGAACAAAAAAATCATATATTTCAGAATTTTTCCTTTCGGTACTTTCCGTCTTGTCGTGTTTTTGGAATAACTCCAAGACCCAAGTGAGGACGCTACACAGCGCCTATTGTTCTCGTCACGTGGTATTATTTAGGACACCTCGCAGACACGAGCTGGAAGAGGAAGGTGTGATAAATAAATAAATACACGTAAGACAACATACTGAAGTACGTGATGCGTCCCATGAGCATTGTTCGTCGATGATATCGCCTAAGAAACAGACAAGTTGAGTGAAGTCTTCCTCACTTCGTCGTGTTGCATACATCGTACCATATGAATCATGCACTACTGTTTTGTCTTTCCACATTTTTTTTGTTATAGACCTATTGATTTATTTTCTGATTACATCTGGAAGTGTAGCATATGCACGGGGCTCCATCAAGTGTGTTACAGTATTTCAATTTTCTGCTCATAGAGAGAGAGAGAGAGAGGGGGGGGGGAAGAGAGAGATATCTCCGAAATATGCGAAAGGTGTAAAAAAATTCCGAGACTTGACATTTTTTGTGAAGTAGCCTACTGACAACTATTACAGCTGTTCAGTAATACTGTGTGGAATGACTGCTTTGTAGAGGTTACGATATAAGGAATCATATAGGTCGCAGTTTTCACATCTTTATGTCTTGAGTAAATTCTATACTAACATGCGTGCATACTGTATGCGGCGTTTATAGTTCTGTTTAATAACCATATCTAATATTTTGACATATTTGTTTTGTCTTACCATCAATTTATTATCTGAACATATTGAATTGTTTTGTCTTACCATAACTTAACATCAGTCAAAACATTGATGTCATCGAGATCTCATATTATTCGTTTCCCAGTAGCTTTAAGATGATCTCGTAGTAATGTATGTAGGCCTATTCATTAACGAGCTTGTATATTAGAACAAATTTTTGGTGTAGGACTTCAGCTTCATTTTTATATTTTTTAGTGTAATACTCGGACATATTGACAAGTGTTCAACATTCAGACTTTGTGTAGTCTATTACTTCTAACAAGGCGTTGCATTTTCTGCATTATTATTGTTCAATTTCTCCTCCGAATACCGAAATTCCACATTTCATTGGTACATAGGAACTACATATGTCCTATGTTCTTCTTTCGCTTCCTAGAATTAGATCATAAACCTGTTTCTACTTCAAGAGACTGACTTCTTCTATCTTGTTAATGCCCTCCTTCTGCGTTCAGTTATGTAGTTTAGTAAAATGTATGGTATTCTATCAGGTGACATTATTTGTATGATTATATTGACACCAATTCATTTTTAGTTTCTGCATCTTAACCTTTAGGTTAAATATTTTCAATTCATCTCTTATGTCCTGATTATGTATGTATGTATGTATGTATGTATGTATGTATGTATTTACACTGCAAGTGGGCAAGCACCAGGTGGCAGTGGTATACACAATATAAACAATACACAATAAAATGATAAGCAATATACAATAAAATTTACAGTACACAATACAATTTTACAATACATATACAATTTTACAATACATATACAATTTTATACACAATACAATAAGAATACACAATACAATTTAACACAATAATAATAAAACATAAATAAAATACCTAATTTTACAATACAACCTACATAATTATGTATAGGCCGTATATAAGTTTCAGTAGTCTTTCACTTTACTATCATCTCACTCCCTGTAGTGGCACTATGACACATTTCACTGACACTTTAGCACACATTTCACTGACACTCTGTAACACATTTCACTGACACTCTATAACACATTTCATTGACACTATAGGACACATTTCATTGACGCTATAAATTATCACTGATCGGAACTGTTCACTGCACTGTAAAACCATAACTTCACTGACTCACCTCGCTTCACTGATACAACAGTTCAAATAAGTCAAATAATTACACCCTTATGCATACTTATAAACAGAACTACATTTAAACTAAACATTTCTAGTCTAAGGCCCTCTTACACGCTATTTTTAAATAATTTACAATTCAAATCAAGGAAGTAACTCGTCAGGCTAGATAAATATATGTCACCTTTAAAAATTAAATGTTAAATGTCACCTTAATTTTAATTTGCACTTTATGTTTCTTGTCCAGTAAAATGTAGTCCGCCAATGAACGCAGGAATTTCATTTCTGCAGTTTCGAGCATCCTTATATTGACTCTCTGAACAGTGAAATTTCCACATGCATGTGTCAGCATTGGTACCGTCATAGTTTTATAAAACTTTGGTTGCGAAGAATATGTCCAAAAGGTTTTTCTTTTTGCCTGCTCTCTGTACTTTAAGGGAACTCAAACTAAATGCAAGTTACTTATACACTAAGCAAAGAAAATATTTAACATTAACATTTTTAATGGGTTTTATTGCAGTAGTTACATACCTGTCTGCCTGCTTCCCACTTAACATCTCCGATCAGTCGAAATAACGCCGCACGTCCTATAGTAAGGAATACGAGAGATATATCAGATCTCCAGCTACCCTCTGTTAGTCTTACAAGCAAACATTCACATGGGGATAGATAAAAAAAAAATAATTTTTTCTTTCACCATGTTAATAATGTCAAAAGTAGTGCTTATACAAATTTTGCCCACTCGACCGCAATTACGAGGACCGTAAAAAAATAAGTTCGCCAGGGACCGTTAACAGAAAGAAAACACAATTTCATTGGAAAAATTTATTGGAACAAACACAGCAATTGTCTAGCTATTTTTCAACAAATTCTCTGCCAGAACTGAGACATTTGTCATTTCATGGGATCGACAGAGAGGTGCAGACGGCTGTCAAACGCTGGGCGGCTGACTTCTACGTCACAAGGATACAAAAATTGATCCCTTTGTATATCAAATGTCTCAATTCCAGTAGGGGATATGTTGAAAAATAGCGCAACAATTGCTGTATATGTTTAAATAAATCTTTCCACGCAATTTTTTTTCTGTAAACGGCCCCAGGGAAAATCACTTTCTAGACGCCCTCGTAATTGCGGTCGAGTAGCCAAAATTTGTATAAGCACTTTTTTTTGGCATTATTAACATGGCGGAAGAAAAAAATGTAACTTTTTTTATCTCCCCCATCAGAATATTTGCTTCTCAGTGTTGTAAAAGAAGATTCACTATTAATATATTACGGTTTTCATTGCATTGCACAATTTTCTTAAAGCTTCAAAGAATAAAAAGAAACGTATGGAACAGAATTAACCTGCTTACTCCATATTCATACCTTCTACTGAAATGATGAACTGTTTAAATTAATCTTCTGACTGTGCGTGAGTGTGTATATTTTTGTATAATTTTTTACTTTCTCTGCATTTCAAAGTTACAGTATTGATGCAAGATCTACGGAATAAAATAAATGAAATGAAAACTGAAAAGGGAGCTGGAAAGAAATAGAAAGGCGCCTTCCGTTACAACATAGATATTGGCATGATATTATTGTCGTGATCTAGAACGTCATTGCGGTTGCCATGGAACTCGACGATGCGTTGTGGGTGTTATTAGGTCTACCTCTCGTATATAGAGGAGCGCAGTCTGAGTCTTCGACGCTCTGTGCAGATGCTTTCTTATGTAAATCCCACGTTAAATGTTTTCGTTCTGCCTTTGTAGTCGTCGACTTATGACGTCACCTCATGTCTCAAACGACCTACATAGTTAAGTCCTTGCTCCGAATGTCACAGCGAGGAACTCTCACGTCGTAGTCAAAATGTGTGTGATATTAGGAGAAACCACGGTGTGAATGGTTCGAACTCGATCGAAAGACGAACGAGAGCTTTCAGAACTGGATATTAATGCAGGAGAAGGAGCTATAAACACTGAAATGGAATGATCTTCATCTCAGTCTGTCTTGTTTCTTTTCAAGCGTTGTCGGTCACCATGCACAATAATTAATCACTGATAGTTGCTCGAAATACTGTATCTATTTTTATTTATAGATATATCCATTACCTGATTTTATGTACCGTAAAGTGGGGTGACTTTGAACGCTGAGGTGACTTTGAACAGTAATGTAGCGCCTTTCTAAATTAAATGCTGTACCCAATTGCGAAAAAACTGTTTAAGTTGTCAATAAATTGGTTCAGTCTTTTCGCAATTGGGTACAGCATTTAATTTAGAAAGGCGCTACATTACTGTTCAAAGTCACCCCACTTTACGGTATGCAGACAATTTTATTTCGTTAAATTTATCCTCTACATTAAATTTTATATTTATATTGTAATATAAAGATCTCAGGCAAGGAAATTAAAATGATGCTTTTTAGAGGCAAATATCCCTTTAAAAGTAAAACCATAATTGAAGATCAAGTCTCGGCTTTCAACTATTTTTGTGCATTAATATAATATGATAAAGAGATGGGTATAGAAATGAAGTTAAGTAAATATCGAAATTTATGCGGAACTACGAGGAGTATGAGGAGAAGTCTAAAAAACCAAAAAAGAAAACAAATCCAACTGAAATGTTATGTTATGACTTTACCAACTTTACTCTACGGAAGTGAATCATGTGTAGTTAATCGAAGAGATCTGAAGAGAATTGAAACAGCTAAATGAGATTCCTAAGAGCTGCGAAAATAAAATAGACAAGATCTCAAACGATTACATAAGAGACGAACTAAATATTGAAGGAGGTGCATAATAAATTAACATGTTGCACAGACAACTGGATAAATCATATTGACAGAATCCATGAAGGAAGATATTCTAATTAATATTAGATTATCAACCCAGGGTAGCGGTGACCAAAACTCGAACAGCAGTGATCACACGCGAGACACAGGATATGAAGTAAGGAGATGGGGGAGAGGTAGTTGGCATGAAAACTACAACCAGTGGTAGTTCGTGCAAATGCTGAACTGGTCAGTCTGTCTGTCTATCTATGTATATCTAGGTAGAATGTGTCTTTTTTTTCATACTCAATATTCATTAATCTCAATAGCTTTGTTGCAAAGAAGCAAATAGTTTCGTATTAAATCATTAATAATTTAATAAGAAAACTAGCAGACCTCATTTGTAAGATAAGTTAAACAAACACAAAACCCTTTTCCCTCAGTCATTTCCTGTACATCTTTCTGAAAACGAAACAAAGTTTGGCTGAATGTTAGACACGGCAATTCTCAACTGTGTTTTAAGATTTTCGTCTATAAGGCGAGACCTGTTTTTGTGTCTGATAAGTGTAACTTGTGAAAAGAACTGTTCACATTCATAAGTAGAAGAAAAAAACGCTAATATCTTAGCTGTAGAAGTTTTAAGGAAGGGATACTTTGTTTTACACATTATTTTAAATATCTCAGTCCCTTTTAAATCTAAGTTTCTGCATGTTGTTTTGAAATTTATATCCGTTTGTAAATCAATTATTTAATTTGTAATTCAATTCTCACAGATTTCACTTTAAGGGAATAGACCTAAAAGAATAGTAATATTGATGCACGCACAATAGAATAACACTTACTGATAAATTATTATATTATTTGTCTTCTTATATCTGTTACGTCTGTATAATCGGCGTGATAATTATTGTAATGCCTTTTGATGTTGCTTCTGTATACTTCTAATTGAACCGTTGAGCAAAACAAACATAATGTTACATTTCCTCTGACAGAACAACAACAAAAATTCGTCTTCCCGTTCTGTACAAAACCTTCTCTTCCTGCTTGCAGACACAGAGGGTTTAGAGAGCAACATGATACCACAGTCTACTATATACAGTTACGAAGCTTGAGTTTTGAGGGTGATAGAAACAGTAGACTGTGACGGTACTATTTTGCATTGCCTGTAATGAGGCGATATTAGCGATCCTAGTGGTGAGCAGCTATCTAATGTTTGCATATTTACTACGTATTGAGCATCGCGACTGTATATACTAGACTGTGATGATACCACCACTGCTTGCCTGCAATACGTGAATGAGACAGGGGGAGTTGTACAGCAATCTCCCTTACCTGTCTGATTACACGATGGAATCACGATACCTGCTTTGGTCACCGCTGACCTAGAGGATACCGCAATGTTGGAAGACCGAGAAAATGATGGAAAGAAAATGTGAGACCGGAACAGACTTTAGACTAAAGCTCTAAACGATGGTGGTGGTGGTGGTGATTTGACAAGGAATTATTTTCGTTCCTATACAGCATTCCGTGCCGTATTTTGTTCCTCAATATCAATATCAGTCGTGCTGTTCAGCGTCTTAATTCAGAAACATGACATGTTCAGTCCTAAAATTAACACAGCAATGAGAATTGCACAGTTGCATTTTTAAGATTCCTTTTTCATTACCAATCAAAAGGATGTGTGATTTATTTCTAGTTGCCAAGTAGAGTTTATCACTAGGCTTAGTATTCCAGCTAGGTAGGGACTGAAATTAAAGACACATTAGGTATAGAGTACGCCGAACATAGGTAAAGCAACAGATAAAGATGTAAACAAATAGGTCTTCATTTCGTATTCGTATTCGTGCAGTGCAGTCAAGTCCCAACATAGTGGAGCACTGTTGAACAAGTTCTGACAAACTACTGAAATGAGGCGTGACCAATATGGAGCTATATAGGCCTGACAAGTATATTACATATAAAGGCATGCTAGAGCCGTGATCTCCATTTCCGTCATGATCGTTGCAGTGAATAATAATGTGCATTCACAAGTTACGGAACTTCAACTTTCTGCAGATACCGGTATCACTTAATATGATTTTATATCGCGAGAATCTTCTTTCAGTATCACGTGACGTTATTGGTGCGAGAGAATAATACAAGATATTCCTATTGTCCGACATTTCTTCGTGTTTCATCGGGCTATTACGTATGCCAGTCGCCACTGAAAACCCATTATTTTTCTGTGTACTCTTCTAGAAATTCCCTAAGATGTCGATTATTTAATTTAGCGATTGAGATGTTGGCACTGACCGTTGTGGTACATAAATCCGTGCTAAAAGTCGAGTTAATGTCTTCATACTTTTCAGATTGTGATGGTACTGGTTCTTTTGGATTAGGTTCAACACATTTTCTGTGCATTACATTTTCATTTTTACTTTTTATTTATTTATTTAATCTGACAGGATTAAGACCATAAGGCCTTCTCTTCCATCCAATAAAAATCGATTAATGTATTTATTAAAAACTATTGCACTTATTATGTATGATACAACTATTAAAATTATAATAGTACCAGATGTTATTCCAATGCCTTTCAATGCACTGTTTTTGTCTCTTTTATGTTCGTTTTACACAAATCTAATGTTGTCTATATTAACAGTGAAGTTATCAGTTCCATATTCCTCAATTATGCCCTGCAACATTATAGACTTCAGGGTCTTACCTAAAACATGCAATAAATCTACAATCAGCCACAAAGATGTAGTTATTTAAATAATAAGACTAGTAACACAACAGCACAGATTACTAACAGTATTGACTATTACCGCGTCTCTGCTTCGACTTACTAGAGCGAGAGGATATAGGATGCATAACTATTTTGTATACAAACGTACCTATATCTGCGCTATGACGTCACATATACTTCCAATCAAGCAACTTCATTCCAGCTTATAGGTAGCTGAATTACGAAATATAATTATCACCCATCTGAAATCTTATTAGTGTAATATGTATGCAATGGAGGGGGAAAGAAACTGGTCACTTTACCCCATGATCTCCTAGCTTAGTAGCTTCATGAGTGATGCCTTATTGGTGATACTTGTGAGTTTCAGACCTGTCCTCGGACAGAAGACTAAACAACAACAATTATCATCCTCCTGCAGAAAATAGAGATGTATTCTTATCTTTTGTTTGAGCTCTATTGCCTTAAAAATAGCTTCCGTACGCGGCCATATGACCAAGTCGTGAAGATTATTATTATTATTATTATTATTATTATTATTATTATTGTTATTTATTATTATTATTATTATTACTATTACTACTACTGCTACTGCTGCTGCTGCTACTACTACTACTACTACTACTACTACTACTACTACTACTACTACTACTACTACTACTACTACTACTACTAGCCTATTACACCATGATCTATCTGGTCATGCGGCCAGTGTGCGAAAGGCATCGTTGAAGACAACAGAGAATAGAGATTAGAGATCATATTCATAAATAGCATTGTCATAAACACCGCAATTTCCTTCATCGCCATCATCAGCAGCTCATTGTTTATTTCAAGAAGGAACAGTGAATTAGTTTTACGAATTGTAGAGATCATATTCTTATTATACTCCGAAGATTTGACCCCTTAAAATATTCCGTCATTACGCTTGGGAGGGTTGTGAACAATGTTGCCATATTAACTATTCCAAAATCCATACAAGTATCCACAAAATTGCGCTGAATTTTACACATAACGTAATGCTGATAAATAAATGATCTACTAACCATAATTCTTTGTTTGTAGAGTTTATTGGAAAAGTAAATGTGCAATGTAACCCTGTATTTGTGTTTATTTGTTTTCCTTTCAACTCACACCGCTACCGCACAATGCTGTGAAATTGTATATCAAAGAGAGCTAATTACATACAACATTATACAGTATATAAAGAGCAGTATCAGCCCAGACTGCCTGTAATGGTTCTTTTAAAGTTGAAAATTTTCAATGTTCCCTCTGATTTTATTATTATTATTATTATTATTATTATTATTATTATTATTATTATTATTATTATTATTATTATACAGCGCGTCACAGTTGGCGATTCGGGGAATGTTTTGCAGATATGAGTGGTAGGAGATAAATGAATTGAATTCATCGGCCGAAGTGCAGACGTGTTCATTATCATCTCTTATCGTTCATTATTAATTTACGTTTTTTTAAATAGTTAGTCGCCTGTGAGTGCGGTACTTCGGTACTACTTATTCAGTTATTCTACAGAAAATAATTTTATGTTAAAGAATTGAGAACAGTAAATTGAACCCGAAGCCAAGAAAGAGAAAGAAGAAGAAGAAGAAGGAGAAGGAGAAGAGGAAAGTGAATTACCTCCCGAGGACCAACAGGCACTCCTGCCTGGAAGTATGACGTTGACTCGCCAAAGGCTAGAGAAAGATAACCTTGAATAAAAGTAATCTGGAGAGTTGATGGTTGATGGTTGATGGAGTAGGCCAGCTCCCTCTCACTGGGAAAAAGAAAAAAAATTCTAGAAAACCCAGTAGACAAAGTAAACCAGATGGATTAAATAGGCTTGTAAAAGAATTTTATTAAGCTTGGAAAAAGGACATTGTTAAGGATTATCGATATCATTAAAGTAAGTGCGAATTAATTTGCAAGAAATAAAGTATTTACTAATTGTTGAACCAGAACAGGATTAATATTTGAAAATATAATGAATTATTGTGTTGATATAAAACATATATGACTTAAAATTCATAACATTGGAAATTATGAGAGAGAAATTAAAAATGAAAATAATAAAGAAAATTATGCAATAATTACTGTTTTTTAATTGATTATTATGGAATAAAACTAAAAGGAAGACAAAGATTCATATAATATATTACACAATTGTTAAATATCATTGCATAAATTATGGAACATAAACATGGCCTCTAAGAATTAAAACTAAGCAGTACGCCTACTTTCTGGCAACAGAAATACTATATTTTTATGACGATCGACAAGAGTTTCAATAAGACAAAAATATTTAAAAAAAATCTAATTATTAGAGATGAGAGTGCATGATACCATTGCATATTAAAACCAAATAGATAACTTAGATGATACGAACATATCCAGAAAATTGATATTGGAAACCAGAGAAACGGATGCTCAGAGGAAGTCTTGCGATATTTTGGAGACAAGGGACGTGAGCTCCCATGATTTTTATTTATTTATTTATTTATTTATTATTTTGCTAATAATTGTAACATAAAATAGAATATATACAGAAAAACTTTAGCTCGCCCCTGAAAGAGTAGAACTCGTGCTCATGGGCGGAAAGACAGTTTCTAGAAGAAGACGGGATCGATAGAAAAAGTGGCTACATGTAGTAATCGACATTAGTAAACCGAAATAGGCCTATATTTTATTATCATTATTTCTTTTAGCCGGTGCTTTTCCACATTGCAGTGATTTTCCGTTGTTCCCGCCGGGCACAGTTTTGTCCAGTGCACTACTCCGTCGGACAGTTGGCAGGCCTACAGAGCGAGCGGGGAGATGATAAGATGGTAGTTGAGAAGTAATAGGTACTGAAGGGGAAATGAAGATTGGGAAGGAATCGGGTCGTGGCCCTTGAAATTGGTACTATCCCAGCGTTCTCCTAGAGGGACTTAGGAAACACTTGTTACGTCCTCCATCCTTTTTATGACCGACTCGGAAATCTCCTTACTCAAGTGTATATAGCGAATTACTTGTCTTCGTAATCTGCCTGCAACGTTCCATTCTCTTTACGTCCCTGCATATACGTAGCTATCATCGGTTTTAATTTCAGTCATTTGGTTATTACGTCCTCTCTCTGATCTAATAGACCAGGGGTCGTCAGCACCCTGGGGCTAGCATCTGTTACCCGCGGAGAACACAGTGCACCTTGGTGCACTCGTAGCTGCTAGCGGGTATGCTCTCTACCTCTTCCTGCTGCGCTGCAGGACAGTGCACAAGGGGCGGCACCGCTTACCCTTTGCAGATGTCAGCGAGTGCTGACGACCACTGTAATAGACTATAGCCAACTGTTTTCTTTAGCAAACTCACTTTTGCCAGTGAAAATTTGTAAATGATGTTTTATTGAATGACGCTCGCAACTGTCAAGGTTATATCAGCGTCGCCGGTGTACTAGTATTTTGTCCCGCAGAAGTTCTTTTACATGCCAATAAATCTACTGACATGAGCCTGTCGTATTTAATCACCATAGACCCGTGCCGGGATCGAACCCGCATTCTCGGACATAGAAGGCCAGCACTTTACCGACTGCGTCACGCAGGCCGATTTTTGTCAGTGTTCTTTATCTTCAATTTAAACTTGATGGCATCATAATGTCTTACAAATCGTTCCTGGCCGAAGAGTAATATGTAATTCAATAGTTGCATTGTCTAACTGAATGTGTTTTTCTTTTAACTCAACGTAGTATAATCGATTGTAACATTGTGTAAGATCAAAAGCGCTTACTTCATGAGACTGAGGCGACTATGAGACCTGAATTTCTTAGACTGCCACCAACCCCACTCATTTTCTTCATATTTTGTGTCTTTGGATGTTATAAAAGCTATATAGAGTGTGTGTGAACTACCTCCCCAAACTTTGTGGAGTTAAAGAAGACTTCAAATTAAACATGTTTTGAAAATGTTGTATAAATCGACAGTGCTTACTTCAAAGTTACAGAATTAAGTTCAAAGTAGATAAAGCAGCGCACTCAGCTGTTAATGTGGTTTATTGTATTGCATTAGAAAAACAGTGACAATCGTTGCTGATTCCTACGTCACAGTGTTTAGCGTATCATACCAAGCTTTGTGTGTCATTTGTGTTCAGACGGTAGAATGACAGCTGAATAACGAAAATTCTCTTGACTGCTTGGGGAACAGTAGGGAAGCTTGAAGGATTTATCGTGAACTTCATCCTGACCGTGCGTGTCCGGATCATAAGACATGACTCAACGCACCAGAGTACTATAGCCCGACCACTGACATTAAAACCTGCGCCACAAACCAGTGTTCGTTCGTACGCATGTTGTCGTAGTGGGAGATCTGTTGTGTTGTAGATGCGCTCCCTGATCGAATTCTCTCAGCGAGTACGGTCTAAACTATTCGAAACAGCACTCGTGTCCTCGTACAATCTTTCACTTTTCAATCAATTTATAATGTTCCATTTCGACGTATTGTGTATAGTTAAAACAGATTGTAATTTGTAATAATGGAAGGAAAAACAAATGTGCACGGCAGGATTTTGAAATGTGACGCTCGTAAAATTATTTATAACGTTGGGAAGTATTTAAGGGGTTAGGTACAGCTTACTGCAGTAAAATTTTTAGAAATATTCAACATTTTTTTCCTCCATTACTGTATCTTATAGAATAATGAAAATTGGTATGTAAAGCACTGTCCTTCTGCTATATTAAAAAATATTTTTACGATTTAAAATAATTATAAATAATTTTTTTACGAATTCAAAATGATGGGAGTTCACAGTGCAGTGATGAAGCGTTTCCCTCATAATTCATACACTTGTTAACTTTTTTATGTGGTCTCTCTTTTATTTTATTACTGAAAGTCATGTTTACAATATCATGCTCTTTCAACTACATTCCTTAATAAATAATATTTATTTTTGTTTTGTTTTAGAAGAAAGTACTAATACTTGACCATTTTTAAAATAAATTTATTTTTTATCAGACAATCTATCAAAGGTAGAGAAGTGATCTTGCATCATATTGTAGATATAACATACATAAATAAACAAAATATTTGATCACAGAATGTTGGATAATTTTTGGGAAATGCTTCATCACTGCACAGTGAAATGAATTTTGAAAAAAAAAAAATAGAAATAATTTATTTAAATCGTAAAAATACTTTTTTTCATATAGCAGAAGAACATACCAATTTTCATTATTGTACAATATACAGTAATGGAGGAAAAAATGTTGAATATTTCCAAAATTTTACTGCTGTAAGATGTACCTAACCCCTTAAGATGAAAAAAAAATGAATTTAAGTTGTAATATAATGTTGTCACATCAACAATGAAGGTACGGGAGTTTCGGCAAGCTTGATAAAAAACATTTTGAAGGAAGGGGCAGTGTCATTGTTTACCATAGTTGGATTCCGATTAGGGTAACCCGGCCTAGCGAGCTGCTCGTATAGTGATGACGTCTCCCTCTCCATGACCACGTGAGTATTGAAAAAGTCGAAGGTCTTTTTGTAGTTGGTCGAGCTATAATCATATCTTGGGACTTGTTATCAGAACTACTGGAAGATATGCCCTTTGCAATCAGAAATGTTATGGTTTCTTCATGATGGAAATAATCTGACATTACCTGTATTATTATTATTATTATTATTATTATTATTATTATTATTATTATTATTATTAGATTGGACGAGGTGGTCCTGTACTATGGTCTCCTAGATCGTCGGATCTCACACTGGTAGACTTCTTCTTATGGGACTGCATGAAAACTCTCGTTGTTGAAACATCTATTGAGACTGAAAGGTTTTTCATCTGCAAAATTGATTGCAGCAGCCCCGTATATTAGGTGCAATGTCGGCGCCTTCGAGCACACACGACAAACTCTCTTGCGACGCCTTCGTCTTTGCGTTGAAATTGGTGATCGTAATTTTGAACATTTAATGTAACTGTGTAAATTGAAACGCAAGTAATAAATATGATTTTCGACACGTGCTTTCTTTTTATTCTGTAACTTCGTAAGAACGCTCTTCACACTTATACAGTACTTTCAAAACTTGTTTAGTTTCAAGTTCTCTACAGCTCTACCAAGCTTGGGGAAGCAGTTAATAGACACCCTGTTTATTCTATTGTATTTCTGATTACTTTTAACAGACTGAAAATAGCTTGGTAACTTCTTAATTATAGAACGGACGAATAACTTTAATTACTTAAACTGTAATGTCGGAAAAGAGAGAGGGAGAGAGAGATATATATATATATTCAGATGTGAACCAAAAAAATTAAATTTCAACAGTTCTGCGAAACGATAAAATATGCATTCAAAGGGAAATGCTAGAGAGAAACAACGCTGAAGTTTTACGGAACAGTGAGCAATGGCCGTACCGATTCTTTTGTATGGATCAGTATGCTGGAGGTTGTTAACTGAAGGAGAAGAGAGAGGATTGGAGGTGAATAATATTCGATTTTTTATGTAGCTAGCGGGATATAGATAACCAAACGGCAACCTGGATAACGATATTAGGAAATAATTAGAACTAACAGGAATAAATTAACTAATTAATTCAAAGATACAGAGAAAAATGGATTGACCAGGTACAAAGAATGCTACTAACAAGATTCTCAAAGCGAATATGGCATTTAAAATAAACAGCAGCAAGGAATACCTACTAAACGTTGGAGGAACGAATTAAGTAGGCCTACAATATTGTAACCGAAAACAGACTACAAACACATAATCCTTGAAATACTTAGCAATAAAACTTCTACAAATATTGTGAGTTTCCAGATACTAGCAACACTAATGTAACGAGAGAGAGGGAGAGAGAGTATCCGGTCATGAGATGAACACAGAGCCTCAATTAGAGGAGCAGAGGGTCAATTATTTCCCCTAAGCTTCAGATAAATAAATTTTAATAATCGAGTAGTAAACGGTGGTGGTGGTGGTGGTGGTGGTGGTCGTAGTGGTAGTGGTAGTAGTATTATTGTAGTGCTAGTATTGTGGTAGTAGTATTGTAATATTAAAGTAGTGGTGGTGATAGTGGCAGTAGTGTAGTGGTAGTATAGTGCTGGTAGTGATAATGATAGGTAAAGAATAAAATAGAATGTGCAAACTGTATTTTTAATATTAACATTTTTCACCTTCATAAACGCTTAAGAAATAACAGACGACCTTGGTAATTACTTTACTCAAATGAAATCAAAGTGTTACATTTTGCTACATTTGTAATTGTCACTTAATTGTAAATAAAAGTACATTATTCTTTTCTTTATCATTAACATTGTTTTCATTTGTTCTCAACTACGTCATATTAACTGCAAGTGCATGCAAATTACGTATCGAAAAAGTGGAATAATAAATTAAAACTACGCCTATGTGTGGAAACTGGAAAGTTATAGTGAAGTGGGGCAACTTGACCTATTTATGACTTAAGATAATAAAAAAAATTATTTACTAAGAAATTGAAAAATAATAGTAATTTATAGTATACGGGTGTAAAATAAGATTTTTATCCACCAATGGAAAGTTTAACGCCCGAGGTGAGTTTTGTCCTTTAAATGTGCAGAAATTTGATCCAAAAAAATGTAACATTCTAAATTTTTTCAGATCGAAAAGTTACATTTGTTCGGATCAATTGTCTGCATATTTAAAGGGAAAACCTAAAATTCGTTCAATCGCTATCATAATACACTGCTGTCTTAAATTGACTGTACATATCTTAATATATAAAATTGAATGTGGGTATGTATGTATATATGTATACATACATACGCTTTAACCAATATGTGCCAAAGTTTGCACATATAATCTTCATAACCAGGAGAAGAACATAGGCTACATTAAAATTGTGCATATGGACCATAAATTAATTAAAAATAAAAAATAGAAACAAATACGATTAAACATTCATGTATAATATTCAAATGCAATCTTCTATAGTCAATTGTTTTTTATTATTGTCTGTTGTATTCGATATCGACATTCATGGAAATTATAACACGAAATTAAATAACATTGTTGATACATATCATGAAGGCCAAAATCTAGATAATTCATGCAATAAGTATCTTTGCGCAGTCAAGGACCATTATAATATTATGAATTTCTCGATGCAGTTGTAGTGACCAGACTGTGTTTTATCCAAATTAATTCTTGAATTCTTTGAAACGACAAGGATTGCTACCATATAATTTAATACTTAATATTCAATCACCAATTTGTACTATTGCGAAATATTGACCCACCAGAATTATGCAGTGGAACAAGAATTGGCGTGAAAAAACTCATCCAAAACGTAGTAATAGAAGTGGCAATATTAACTGGCAAAACGAAAGGAGAAGATGTTTTTACCCCACGCATTCCTATGATACTCACTAACAAGCCTTTCGATTTTAAGTAACAGCAATTTCACTGCGACCATCATTTGATATGGCCATATTAAAATTAAGCTCAAGGACAGTCGCTCAAAGTTGCAGACATTAATTTAAAAACTCCGTGTTGTTCACATTCTCAAATATATTTTATACACAGAAGTAGGAAAAAAAAATATTTTACACACATCAAAAAGAAATCCAATGACACTTTTGTCATATTGCTAATGTAGTATGTGAATGTACGTAAGCCGTCTGAAAATAACACTGTCAGGTCACATAGTAAAAATAAAAATAATATCATACGTCTCTCAAAGTATTGTTCTTGATGTCCGAAAATGTGTTACTGCGAAATTTTAACTGTATAATCACTTTGCCAATGTAGTATGTTATGCGTTGTGGAAATAATCTCTTAATTTCTAAAAAAAAATCTGGTATACGTCTCTCAGAATATTAGTCTCTATGTTAAAAATGACTTATTGCGAGTTTATATTATATCTGTATTCTGTATATGAAATAAGAATTAATGTAGGCCTAATATGTTCTGAATTTGTGAGATATAGTTTCTCAAGTCATATTAAAAAAATAAGCATGCAGCAGTGAAGGGGTAAAAAATCTTCCAATATAAATTAAATGATATATGTATATATTGATTCTTTGGTACGACCGAAAAGTCTAACAACCAGTTTAATTAAAAAAAAAATAAGCAAAAAGAACAACTCGGGCAACGCCGGGTGCTTTCAGTTAGTTGGGAATAAAATCAATGGCTTTCCCAAAACACGCTATGAAATGGTTCATATAAAACAATTTTTATCTCGAAAAGGAAGCAAACACGAGCAAAATTGTCTTAAACTTTTTTGTTTCAAATATCTCAAAGAGCAACCCCTGTAACTAATGACATTACTTACGGTTCACTATGTATACAGATTACTTGAAAATAAATACCAACTGTTCTCATGTTACAGCATTTTCATTTTATGTTTTTCCAAACGGAACACCATGTATATTTTCTATATTGATCTCACATCATGTAGGCTAGCTTAGCTGTTAAATTAGAATTGTGATACATCTTTATATTATTTGTTTATTTATACATTACTTATTTGTTATTAATTTATTATATATTTATTTATTTACATATCACTTAATATTTACCTATTTTTTAATTGTTTGTTTATTTATTTGTTTTTATTATATGCATAGATACAGTGTGCATACGTGATTACAAAAGAAATAGACAACTTAACATTTTATAAAATTACTTTTGAATATATAGAAAACCTATTTGTAGATATCCGTCTAGCAACAATGGAAGTTTGTATCGAAATATACCGATTATGTCACGTCACAGAACCTGTAAGTGTAAGATATCCTCCGCTGCCGTTACTGCCATTGAAAAGGCATTCTGCTTGCTTTATTTAACCAAAACGAATTCTGTTGACATTCCACATCAGTAGGAAGGTAAATAAACAGAATTTTCGAATGTGAGAGACTGAAAACCTATAGCAGCAGTGGTGTATGTACAGGACTCTCAAAAGTTAATGTGTTTTGTGCTAATTCTGAAGAAAGATGTATAGTCTCTGCTTTTTTCGTAGAGAAGACTCTTACAAGACCTTCTTACATCGACGTGGTCATTAATTAGTTGATGTTACAGTTGCATGAAAAGAGTGAAAATTTCATTTTACAACAGGATAGGGCATTACCATAGAAATCATCTCGATAGAACTCTTCCACAACGCTGGATTGGTCGTGCAACGGTTGAAAGTGATTCACTCATCCTATGGTAGCCAAGAAGCCCCTATCTAACAGCCTACTCCTTTTCCTACTAATGTAGAGAACATGAAAAACCGTATCAGAGCACTCATTCAATATACCCATATAGGTGAGGAGGCGAATTCTGACATGCGAGTTGTGCGAAGAAGGAAAGAACGAGCTATTTAGAAAGAGAGTTTGTTTCATGGTGGTTAATATTAAGCTACGGTCACACGTCGCTACTTTTGCAGTGCTGCAATACAAAAAACTGTGCAACTCTCGTACTGCGACGTGTGAACAACGGTGTAACCCAAAAAGTAGCGGCTGCCGAACCTGCTGCCCGCTATTTTTTCATGCTGCGCGCAGCTTAAAAGTAGCGACATGTGAACAGGGTTCTCAGGGTTGTAGCAGCAGCATTTTTGATATCGGTTTTGTTGAAACTTTTACTGCGGTTGTGACCAGTGTTGCCATCCAAATGTGCCAATGATACTTTTATTGTTTGGATATACTTTAATGTTAGATGTGATGAAAATAAATTATTTGTAACAGTTATTAAATGCACAACACAGTCTGAGCATATTTGTTGACGATATAATTATTTTTTTTTCCGTAGCGTAATTTCAAACAGGAGGGTTGCCAACATTGAATACATGAATATGCTGTTAGTTATCACTTAAGTATATAGGCGTTTTTAAAAGCTTTACAGTAAAAATAATGCCAATTTCTGAATACTAGTTAGGACAGAAAAGCAAATAATAGATAAGTAACTTTCGCAAGAGTTTCTTAATAATGCGAACATAACCACAAAATGTATATTGAGAAGTCAACACGGAGATGGAAATCTGCAGCATGACTGCGGCTGCAAAAGTAGCGCCTTGTGTGTGAACAGACTCGCAACCTCCAGTTGCAACTTTTGCTGCACTCGGGTTGCGCAGCGCGAAAAGTAGCGTGCAGCACGCTACTTTTGGCTTACGTGTGAACACGACACGCAACTTTTGCAGCTGCAGTACAAAGGTTGCGCAGCAAAAGTAGCGTCGTGTGACCGTACCTTTATACGAATCACCGACACGGAAGTTCATCTCAAACTAAAGTCTATCTCTCCCCTCCATACTCATTGGTGATATAGCCACGGCACATGATAAGGTCACAGGACAGGTCTTGCCTCCTCTACTGTACATATGTTACTACACGTTTGGCAAGAATTCGACTACTGCTTTGATGTATGCCGTGTGTCGCAGGCTGTACAAATCGAGCTTATTTTGTGAACTGTTGAGTAAATTAACTATATATGAACGAAAGTTCAAAAGTTTATAAGAAATCACTGTATTGAAGTAAATGTTTAGGCATGCGGGTGTACAGACTGAATTACTTTTTAATCGATTATTAAACGACGCTGTGACTAGCATCAAAGAAAACGGTGATGGCTAGATATTTTGGCGAGATGAGTCCGAGAAATCACCATGGGATTTCCTGTTATCCGTCATGTAATTGGGGATAAAACTGAATCTAGTAATCAGCTCAGACGGGATTCCAACCCATATCGTGTGCAATCTCGGAGTAGGTCTACAGTTCCAGCTTTCTAACTCTACTGCAAATCATGCCAGTAGTTCAGATGGCATATGAAAATCAATATTTTCCGATAACCTATAGGAATTTCAGATAATATTTCTTTTTCCAATAACTTCTAATTAATTGTTATTTACGTAGCGGGCATTATGTTTAATATACCAAGTTACAAAGTTGACTCCGAGTAGGTTACTGTGCTGCAGTACACCCTGTGGCTTCTGCGGTGGCCCGCGCGATGGGAATTCCTTCGGTTATTGAAGAGTCTGATGCGCCGACTATTTCATAATTAAATATTTCCGAGTCCGCGTGTTGACTGCCATCTGTGGAGAAAAGTGGCACTAGTTTCGTTTGTGCTTATTGCTGTGATAAAATGCAATGAGGGTAGTGTGAGACTGGAATAATGCCTTTGTTTATATACCTACTATCTTATGTTGTGTTTCTTCCGTCTCCCTCATTTCTCCTTTCTTTCTTGTTTTTAATCTTTCTCCGTGTAATGCATTATTCATCAGTATTTCTGGAGTGCTCGCCTTTTCCTCACTTCTTTCATCTATAATTTTACGTTTCGTTTCTACAGTTTTTCTTTTTCTGTTTCCTTATTCTTTTGTATTCATGTTATTCCTTAGCGTCTGTCATTTTCTTTTATTTTTTCCTTTATACTTCTTTGTTGTGTTCCAAAATAAAGAGAAAACTTTCACACGTGGATTCCTGACAACAGGCGGTGCTGTCTCTGAATTATGATCGTAGCGTCCTACGTGTAGACATCAGGGCAGTGTTTCATCAAGGCCCAAATATCGAATCATTAGAAGAAAGACTATAACGCGTTCAAACTTTTACGAGAGAAAATAAGAAAGTGAAAATGCATTTAAATTGAGAGAATATAATGTACGAGACTTTTACATACATAGAGCTCTCAAAAATTTCTTGGAACAATAATCACTAAGGTTCGGATAAAGTAGCTGTATAGGATAGGGCCACAGTCTATTATATACAGTCGCGAAGCTTGAGGTGTTTTTTTTGCAAATCTCGTGATAAAGCGCTCCAAGCGGTTAGCAACTAGAAACAATAGACTGTCCATGGTCGACTTTGGACTGTGTCGTATTTCTATCGAGTGCTAGCTCGTTGCATATTTCACATTGATGCTTGTGAAATGTTCGTTATTGGTTGTAATGAAAATGTTAATGGCTAAAATACAATAATTGGAATAATAATATGGGACAAGGAGGAGACGTTTGTAGTGCTATAAATTGTAGCAACAGTAAGAGAAAGAGGCCAGAGTTATCCTTTGTCCGATTTCCGAAAGATTCAGAAAGGTTCCTGGGTTTCCACAGGAATGCTGTGCAAAAACAAAACTCCTAATTTTGAAGTTCTTTGTGACTGTTAGAATACATTATATCCTTAAATTTCACAATGAAATGTTTCAGTCTAACCGAAAGGACATTAGATACCGGTTAAAGTTCCGTCACTTAGGCTGCTAAATTTCCAGAGAAATAAAGGTTAGGTCTACTTTTTTTTTTTTCAGAGGATATTTTTTAATTGTAGCTATTAATTTTGTTATTATTTTTATGTGTTATTTTACTAAAGACGTAGAAAATTTAAGTTTGTTTTAATTAAATTTATTGATCACGTTTTATTTTCAATTCTGGTGGGATTATTATTGCTTAGGCCTATTTTTTTCAAAGGATATGTTTTTAATTATAGCTGTTAATTTTGTTGTTATTTTTATTTGTTGCTTTGCTAGAGACGTAGAAAAAGTCTGTTACAATAAAATTTATTGATCACATTTTATTTCCAATTCTGGTGTGATTATTATTGCTTAACCTCATCCCACTTTGTTAACTACGTAAGCCTACACTACAAGTACCGGTACGCTTAAGTTACTCCATTAATTCATATTTCCATTATTATTGTTATAAAGGGAAATGCAAATTAATATTTATTGGTTTCATAGTTAATTATCGCTATAATCTTGAATGAGTGAAGCGATTATAGTAAATTTCAGTTCGTTTTGCACAAACAAAAATTATATTACTTATTTCTTGCAGGTATCTTCGAGTTTATGTGGAATTTAATACACTTCATTAAAATAATAAATTAACTTCATGCATTTAATATTTCAATAATGGAAGGAAGGTGTTAATTTTTTAAAAAGAACACGACAACGAAAGTGTAACATATTTTATCTGCTAGGAGAGAGATCTGCGATGATGAGGCGATAGTAGCGATCCTAGTGGTGGGCAACTACCCATGTTTGCAATTTTACTACATATTGAGCTTCGCGACTGTATATAGTAGACTGTGATAGGGCCTTGACTTGCTTTAGACTAGATAAAACACTACCTCCTTACATTAGCTAAAACTCTACCTGCTGGGAAGAGCTCTCCCCACCCGCTAGCTAAAACATCAGTGAATGGACAATGGGGTACAAGCGACAACTAGTTAATGTTTGTAAACAAAATGCACGGATCAAGGATTCATATCATGATACAGCTACTTTATCCGAACTTTAATAATCAGTAATGTCACTAGGTAAAAGTAAAATAAGAGACAGTTTTTTGTTGAATGTGACAACAGAACGACATTTTGACTGTTAACATTTTAGTTGAGCTTTTATTTTATTTATCATACAAAGCATAAAACTTATGGAGAACAAACAGATGTCTTTGTTTTTTTCAGTCCATAATTGAATGGCCTTTGGATACCTCGGTAGCAGGATATTCGCTGAAAGCCTGCGCAAGGCCGCTTTCCTACAAGCCTAAAATGTTCTATCCTGAATGACTCCTTACATTCATATTGGTAAGGATTCTCTTTCTTGAATAGAAGCTTCTATTAAAAGCTTCCTTGGCCATTATTCTCCTTTCGACTTCCTGGCAGCAGCTCATATTGCTGCTTATAGTCCACCCCAAGTATCTTAAGCTGTCCACTTGCTCTACTGCCTCATTTAGAATTCGGAAATTTACGTTCTTTTTTTTTTTCTTTCTATGACCATTGTGTTCGTCTTATTTGCATTTATCGTCATCCTATACTGCTCACAACTTTCATTTAGCTCCAGTAGCATATCCTTTAGTATAATCTCATTTTCTGCTAACAACGCCATATCATCAGCAAATCTTATGCATTTTATTCTTCTTCCTCCTACTATCACTTCTCTCATGTTCTGAAAACAGTTCTTTGCTAAATTCTCCAAGTAGATGTTGAATAGTATAGGTAATGAATAATATCCTTGACGTACTCCTCTTCCAAATTCACTTCCTTCTGACATTTCTTCTCCTGTCCTAACTTTGACTCGTTTCATATAACAGCTTCCTCTCTTTCCAGTCCACACTTATTTTCGTTAGGATCCTCATAAATTTATTCCAATCCACTATGTCAAAAGTTTTTTTCTGGATCCACAAATGCTACATACACATCTTTCTTCTCCTCTAGGTATCTTTCACCGATTCTTCGTAGCAGTCCAATTGCATCTCATACCTTTTCCATTTCTGAAGCCAAACTCGTAGTAATGGAATTAGGGTGAATAAATACAATTTTCTGTACGATTTAAATGTATCTAATGAATGGAATGAAATGAGCTATAAACAACACTATATTCTCAATAATAATAATAATAATAATAATAATAATAATAATAATAATAATAATAATAATTACTTCCACTGCTTGAAAATATGGTATAGAAAGATGTAATTAATTCTGTTCCAAAATATGATATAGACTTGTTTAAGTACTCAGTAATATAATGTAACTTTAATACATTTTCTAGACAGTTATTTGTTTAATAAATTAACATAAGGAAAACGTAAAAACTAGGTACATTTCATTCTGTGCGATGTCAAATTAATAAAAGACAAAAACAATCATTATTTTGAGAGGCAAATTAACATAATAACTGCAATAAATTATAGCCCTTTTTTGCACGACTGTTGAGCCTTAAATGTCCTATTCAAAAATGACTGGGTTGGTATTACATTTTCTGCAACAGGAACAGCACAGCAGGTACCCATTTGATTTCTGTTCATAATGAACTATTTAAATATTATAGTTTGATGCACTACAGAAGATTAGAAACATTCACAACTGCACTGTCTGATAGTCCCTTCAGTATTGAACAGAATATACCTTCGTGAAACATTTCGTGCGCACATGTGCAATAATCAAACTTGTTTCGTTTGTTATTATACTATATTTTGGAACGGAGGGATTATTATTATTATTATTATTATTATTATTATTATTGTTATTATTATCATTATTATTATTATTGTTATAGTAATAAATCATTAAAACAGGATGCAAGTCTGTTATTAGAAGGACAAGTAAAGAACTGTTTTTGAGCCACACACAAAGGGGTATACCACAGTCTACTATATACAGTCACGAAACTTGGCGTGATTTTTTGCATTTCTCACGATAGTTGCTAGCCGCTTGGAGCGCTATGAGTACTAGGAACAATAGACTGTGTCACTGCCATCGTGATCTAATACAGGCCGTTAGGCAGACCATGTGACTCGCTTAACCCGATCACGAAGGGCGCCGTTTCAACCATATAAATTAATTGGAATGCATAAAGAGTAACATATAGTTCTCTAAAATGTTGTGTAATTGCATTAATAAAATTTAAAACAATGTTTAGGAGACACTTCAGACATAATTCCTTGCGAGTTAAGTTGTAATATTGTTTTTGGTGTGAAAATTACGTTGTTCATATGTGTAATGGCCTGCCTTTATTTCGATTAAATATTGCGAAATTCTTGTACATTAATTTATGCACGATTCAATAATTTTCAGTTGCACCGCACGAATATTTAGATATGTTGAAATTATAGGTTATGTTTACTGTACCAGTTGCCCATTTCTGTCTAATTTTAATGGTCTCCAGTGCCCTGCCACTACATATATATGTTATGTAATATGGAAGGTATAGGTTATATTTACTATATTTAACTTATATTCCTATATTCGCAATTATACATTATAATTAAGCATAATGTTATGTATGACACCCGTCACATTGTATTTGTCTGTATTTTAATACTACATTTGAGTACTGAATTATTGTATTTATCTGCTACCTAAGAGACGAAGTAACACAATCGTACGTACACTAATTTCGTAGGAGTGGTGTGGTAAATTTTCTGTCTACAATTAAGGAAGGTAGATGTGCTAAATTAAAATCACAATATAAGTTCGTTTTTATTGAAACTCAAAATAGCTTTCATTCTAAACTCAAAATGTTGATGCGAACAGATTATGTTAACACGTAAAATTCTCTTCACATTAAAATAACATAGTTTTGTAATTATTTCTGCAACATATTATGCAACAAGAAGTAAACGGAACTTATGGACACATTACACTAAATAAAGCTTAGCAATGATACGCAATAAAATTATAATATAATATTTCACTGAGCTACATACACTGAAATAGAAAACCCGAACATAGGCTACATTACGGCCTGGTCTAGATCGAAAAGGCATTGACTGTGCCGTATTTCGCTTTGTTGTGAAAAGTTGTATAAACTGTGAAATGTTCGTTATCGGTTGTAATAACTGTAAATGGCTAAAATACAATAATTTGAATAATAATAATATGGGACAAGGCGACATTTGTGGTACTATAAATATTATAAGAAAAAGAGGTCAGATTTATCCTTCTTCCGAAAAATCCAGAAAGTTGAGTTTATAAAATATGATATATACTTTATGAAAATAATAGGCCTATATAAACCTTATATATTTCACATTTCAATAATGGAAGGAATGTGTTAATTTTTTCAAAAGAATACGATATCGAAAGTACAATACATTTTATCGTCTGCTGGGGAAAGGGTCTGTGATGAGACAATAGTAGCGATCCTGGTGGTTAGCAACTATCCATGGATGCATATTTCAACTGTCTATGTTTGCATATTTAGTAAGTATTGAGCTTCGTGACTATATATACTAGACTGTGGGTATACTATTAATTTTCCGTATTTACTATCCCATTGCTATCATCGGCGACAGACGGCGAGCTTTGAGTTGTGCAAAGGAGGCCGACAGCAGCGTATAGAAGACAGGCAGGCCTTTAATTTAAATTTTTCCCGCTTCAATCACATTGTTTTTCCAGGGTTGCCAGTTTAAATATTGCATGTTAGCACAAAGAAGATCGGGAGGTCGTAAGTTCTTTCGCGCCAATAACATTGTTGTCCAATGGTCTAAGTTTAATTATAGTATGTTGCTGGCAATTTCTTTTCATCACAACTGTCGCCTTTAATACCGTTTCAGTCATACGCATCTATTGCACGCGTCTCTTTACGCGTCGATGTTAAAGCACAATCGAGCAACGTCCTCGTGGACTACAAAAAAAAAAAAACAAGAAAAAAAGACTCTTCCAACTAGGTTATGTACAGTATACAGTATATGCGGACTCCCATTGTCTACCTATAACAATGGACTCGTTCACATTGGCATTCGGATATGACGTAAGCATTTCCAAGACATCCCCAATATAATTTCTGTTCCACAAAATCCTTTTATTTCTACAGGTGATTGAAAGTGTAAGATCAACTGGTGAGGAGTTGTTTCACTGCGACATTTAGAGCAGCAAATTTCTTTGTCAGTCACATTTATTTGCAAACGTTTCAGAGTTACAACAGGTCAAACAGTTAATTGAGGGGCCGGGTGCAAGAAGGGCATTTTAGAGGATGTGCCCTTTTTGAGTAAAACGCTTTATTGTGTTCTCTGATCTGTTATGCATACGATCACCAAGTTGTAGTTCAATACTGTGATCATAGAGGTTAGGAGTAACCAAAATGTAAAGGCGTGCATAGGTAACGTCATTACGGTTTGAATTTCCAACATCAATTTTCTCAAAACTTGCATTTCAGAGAAGTGCCTTTCTTGCACCCAACCCCTCAATTTACATTATACTTATAATAAATACTAATTTACAGTCAGCATGATTTCCACCATTGATGGAATGCCAATGGAATAGACGCTGTGAAATATTGTGATTTGCCACCACGGTCCCCTGACTTAATGCTTCTGAACTTCTTTGTATGCGGTTTAATGAAAGAAAAAATGTACACTATGGAGATTACAGACAGAGATCATCCGCTCCAGCGAATTAATGCAGCTGCAACAGACATCAGACTACGAAACGGGCTATTAGATCTTGTATGAGTAAGAGAACGCGCCTAAGCATGTATGCGTGCAAACGGAGACATTTTGAGCAGCTGCTTGAATAAAGTATAGTAAATTAGTAATTATTGTAAGTCACCTTAGTTGTGAGTGAATGTTTGACCTGTTGTAACTCTGCAACGGTTACAAATAAATAAAACTGACAAAGGACTTTCCTGCTCTAAATGAAGCCCTGAATTATCTCCTCACCGGTTGACCTTACCTTTTGAACCACCTTGTATATTATTGCTGGTCGAATATAGATGTCACACGTCAAAATTAGCTTCTAAATATTGGAAAATTAGATATTATGCTAAGTAGACTATGAAAAAACTTTGTGGTATGGAGTTCTGTGCTGCATTGTTTCCTACTGAAAAAAGATATATATATAATCTATGCTCTGACAAAGCTGTACTAAAAGTGACGCTGTTTTTTCGTTGTTAATTATTAAATGAGTATTAAATGAGTTTTTGAGTGCTGGAAAAATAAAGTTTTGTGCTGCTATATGGAGCCACTTTAGCTTATTACATTCCATAGATCTTATATCAGCATTTTAACTGAAATATGTGAAGTAAAATTCGTACAGAAGTAAATAATACGTGTATTAATATAAGTAGACAATTTAATTTAGAAGCATTAATTGTTCGCCATTTGAATAGAAGATACGAGTATGTTTGTTAATTGATTCTGTACTAATCCTTTTCCTTGTCCATTCAAAGATAAGATATTTAGGCAGTGCATTGAAAACTACAATACATGAATAGTGAACTTCTTCTTAGCAACCAAGACTAACAGAGAGTAGGTGGAAATCAGATTTGTGTCTTGTATGAAGGCGATGAACGATTTGATAGTACTGAATGTGTCTCAGTTTTTAACGTAAAGTATCATCAAGGAAAGAATAATATGCTTACAAGATAAGGTGAAGGAGTTCTGAATTTTTGGAAAATGTTTGTAAAGGATTTCCTTCTATGCACACTTGTCATTGTACTTAGAACTTTCTTCAGTAAATTAAAAATATGTTTAGTTTAGATGAATTAATACAGAATATTCTCTCATATTTCATTATAGAACGTAAGTAGACTTATGCTATTCTAAGGGTGCTTATATCGCCAATAGAGAATAAGGATCTTAATGTATAACAGGCAGAGCTCAAATTATGAGTAATATATTCCGTGTGTGTGTGTCCAGTCCAAGTAATTATCCAATTTCAAACCAAGAAACTTTGTGCTCATATAATGCCGGAACCAGTTCCACTTAATCTGATATCTTAGAAACACTGAGCACTATTATATGTACTAAATTAAATAACGCTGGTCTTATCAACAATCAGTCTAGTTTATTTGTATTAAACCAATAGTTCATTAATTTTATAGTGCTTATAAAGTGTTTTACATTGTTTATAAAAATTATGAATGAGGTAATGTGCTATATTTTTTCTGAGTCTTAAATATTAAGACACTGGTCTGTGTTATTCTTGAACATTGAACAGTAAGGTTGAGTACAACATTGTTCCTGAGTCCTGAAATGTGCGACTCTGTACTTTCGAATTATGCTTTCACATGTTAATTAACTAAGTTACCTTTTTGACTAGTTTCGGCCGGTGGGCCATCATCAGAACTGGGTGGTCTTCGCGCTTTCTGATTGAGTTTTCTGTGGGGGTGTGTTTGTGTAGTATAATATGGAATCAAAAAGTGTGTGTGTTCTGAAACTGAGTTGTGTGTTGAGGATTTGATGCGGATGTGTTTTTGTGTGAATGTATATTTCGTATTCTTCTATCTAGTGTCTTTATTTTCGGTTTTTCGGTTGGAGATGTAGGAATTCCATGTCTGTGTTTATGTTGCTGTAGGTGTGGTTGGCGTTTGTGATGTGTTCTGCGTATGTGGAAGTGTTTTGTGATTTGATTATGACTGTGATGTATTCTTTGTAATGTGTTTGAAATGATCTGCCTGTCTGCCCTATGTAGAAGTTGCTGCAGCTATTGCACTTGAGTTTGTGTACACCTGTCTGGTTGTAGAGAGACATAATTTTATTTTTACTTCAATTTTTATTGTACCTGAGTTTATGAATGTACTTCACTCCCACTCCCTCTACTAGTAAACTTTCAACCGTCCACCACACAAAACCAAGGCCGCGTATGCAGTCAAAGTCGCCTTACGGTCATAATAAACATTGAGTTAGTGAGTATAGTACGTTCCAGAAATATGTTGGCGTTTTCCAGTCACGAAAGAGCTTTCAATATCGAATCATATTTTCGCATAGGTACTGTCGTCCGTTTGCCTACGTCGCATCCCGGTTTCCCCCACTCGCTTCTGCTTGCCCCTCTGTAAAGACTAGTGGTTGGGCTGTCTTAGCCCTTTTCTGAAAACATTAATTTCTGTTAGGAAGTGGACATCTACGAAATATTATACAACTATTTAAAATAACTTAAATAAAAGGGCCTCGTTAAGTAATTGCCACGTGATTTCCGCCCTTTCTACGACCCAGCGATAAAACCACTTGAACGGACAGTAGATAGCATGTCTGAGTAATTTTATCTTTTCGGATCGGGCAAAAGTGAAGATTTAATTTACAATACATAAGGTATTCTTTTATAGAATAGGTATAGAATTATTTCAACATGACTTACTAGTACGAAGGACGAAACAAAAGTCTATAGTGCGATAATATGCACAAACGAACTATATCGAAGTGAGCGGCCACCATTTTCACAAATGTGTTTAAATATCCATATTATGATTATTTTTCAATTTAACTTTATTCTCTATATTGTACGCTAATGTGATGTAAACAGTATAATACACACTGCATAATGAATACGTCCGAATGGATAGCTCAGTTCGTGAATAAAACACGTATTGTTAATACAGTACTGTATTTTGATTAAAAAAAAACCTAATGAAAATTATCAAACTCAAATTCGCGATATTTCCTAGTTTACGTAAATGGATGAACTACTTTTCTTCCCGCTATATCTAGTAAAGTGATTTGTTTGTATTTTACGTCAGTATCATCGAACTCCAGTCGTGGAAGGGGTAGCAAACGGTGTTTCCGGTTCTCAACCGTTAATCCAAAGGCATAGCAGGTTATATTAGAAATGTTAGTAAAAATAAAATTATGTCCTTGTATTTGTTTGTGTGGTGAGATGCTTTTGTAACATGTTTTGTGTTCTGTATGCGACGTTGAATTTTAATTTCTTGAATGAGGATGCAATCTTGTATGTGTTTTTGTTTTCGAATGTTAGTGTGATGTTTTTTGTGTTCTTGTGTTTGTGTTGTATTCCTGTTTTTTGTAATTCTGTTTAGTCTTTTTTATTATGTTATCTATTATGTTAGGGTTGTATCCGTTTTCTTGTGCTATGTATTTGTTTGTGTTTAACTCTTCTTTGTAGTCTTGTTGGCTCATTGGTATGTTGAGTAGTCTGTACCTTTGCTTGAAATGCAACTTGTTTGTGCTGTGTTGGATGACTGGATGTGTTGTGCATGTACGTTGTTGTTGTTTTGTTGTCGGTTTTCTGCAGATTTTGAATGTGTTTGTTTTCAACTTTTGTTATTGTGATGTCTAGGAAGTTTATGGATTTGTTGCTTTCGATTTTTGATGTATAGTGTAGCTTAGGGTGTATTTTGTAATGTGTTGTTCCATTATTAAAGATCTGACCTCGATGTGCTGGTGTGTAATTGAAATCTGGATTATATGATTTGCATGATCATTGCCAACTCTACCGTTTACTCTATAAGAACCTGAAACCTATGAATTTTATGTGTCGCGATGTCGTTATAAATGTTTCCCTGCTCGTCCATATCCCTCCTCTAATTACACGTCCAATTAGGAAAATGAACGACATGTTATATCACCTGGCACGGGGATGACACTGATGTGTCCCATGCATCGGCTTAATATCTGTATTAAGGTATTTCGCAAGTTTATGCAAATTATTTACACGCCGTTAGCAGCGCGCCAGGTGGAGTGAATGTGAACTGGGGCGAGAGAGAGAGAGAGAGAGAGAGGTAACTCAGCCCCGGGTCTGTATTTCATGTCCGGTGGGAACAGTGACGCAGGGATGCCCAATTTATATATCTCCATTGTAACCGTACACAATTCAATACCGGTAGTAGTAATTCGTTTTCCGATAATCTTCTTTTGAGAGATGCTACGTGTCTTCTCACCAAGATTTATTTTTATTACCTATCTCCTTAATTAATTTTCGAATTCTCGTTATATGTTGTAGCAAATAAACTTCTGTTCTAAGATGCACTGTTTCCCAAATGGTTAGTGTATCGATCTTGCCACGTTGGTGACACGTTTTCAGATCGAGGTCAAGTGAAAGTGACAGTAAACAAAATGGCTCTGACGCTTGTTTATAAGATACGGTCGCTCTTTCAGAGATATCTCAAGTTACCTCTTTACTGTCATCCATAAAATGAGTTGAATCGCTTCACATGGTGACCAAACGATCTATAAATTATCGCACGTGGAGAATAATCATGAACTTGGCCTAAATGGTCAGAGTTGTTTTCGCAACGGATAATGGGACTTTTCGTTTCTTGTTTATATCAAAATAGTTAATTTATTTTATTTTTGTGTGTTAAGTTGGTTCTTAACGACTTCGTAACAGTATCAACTACCAGGTATTTTGCGTCGATTTAATTGGTGATCACGAGATGGTACCGAGGATTCGCTATGAATTGCCTGACATTCGAATAACCTCGAAAAAAAATCAACCAAGTTTTCAATCTAAGCGGGAATTGAGCACACGCCTGATCGCAGGCAATCTTGCTACCGTCTGAGCTATGTCGGTGGCTAATAGTCGTCTCGTAGTATGGTACCATAGTAACTTAAAAAATCCACCTGTTATGATGTGAAAGATGACACATTTGTCGGTTATTTAACGACGCTGAATCAACTGTGTATTTATATAGCGTGAATGGAAACGATATCAAGATATTTTAAGAGATGAGTCCGAGTTTTCTACGGGATTACGTGACATTGGCCTTACATTAAGTAATGGACTCAAGCCCTAGAGCAGCATCAGATCATCTGTGTCGCTTGCTACTCCTAGGTCACGCCGATGGCAAAGATACCATTCATCACTCCAGACTACCAGTGCACAGGTGAAAACTCTGTTGGCTAAATCATAACACAGAATGAAATTTTAATAAAAATAATAGCCATAGAAGCTTTGGAGTGAAGTAACTGTGTAAGAATGAACGAAATATGTGTGATAAAATAACCAGATGTTACAGAATGCAACAAATTTAATCAATAAATAAAGTAAACAGTAGATAATTTTAAAACAAGAAGTGAATGGTTTAAAGACAAAAAGCTGAAACAAATATGTAAATGAAATACGACGGTGATGTATATGGGAGACAACAAAAAACATGTAATGAGACAGTTGATACTGAGAAAGACAGATTGCAACATACTCCATCAAGAACGAACAGTGGAATTAGTGTTATAAACCATAATTACGTGTCACTATATAACAATTAACTTGCTTTATTGAAGGTACTAATGAAAATTCGAATCTAATTAAAATAGGTGGATTATTATAGGCAATAAAGAACTCAGAAACCATTCCAGTAACAGTCTAACTTAAACTGTAGTAGTGTCCACACTTGTGGAGTAACGGTCAACGCTTCTGGCCGCGAAACCAGGTGGCCCGGGTTCGAATCCCGGTCGGGGAAAGTTACCTGGTTGAGGTTTTTTCCGGGGTCTTCCCTCAACCCAATATGACAAATGCTGGGCATCTTTCGGTGCTGGACCCCGGACTCATTTCGCTGGCATTATCACCTTCATCTCATTCAGACGCTAAATAACCTAAGACGTTGGTAAAGCGTCGTAAAATAAAATACTACTACCAAAAGAAAGCACAATAAATATTTTTGAACTGACATACTTAGATCTAACATATGCATTAGGCTAGAAATGATGATGACTGTGAAAAACGTTTCTTGAGCGCGCATAGATAGCAAAACTATCACTAATTCTACTGATGCTAGATAACCTCACAGTTGATACAGCGTCAATAAATAACAGAGTTAAAAACAAAATATCTATGTGAGCTCCAACCTTATTGACCACTTGTCTCAGACCGCGATATGACAATAAAAGGATTTAGATTATTTTGGAGATAGGCCTAAAGCTTCGAAAAGAGAGGAAAAAGCCCATTGATAAGCGTAGCTGCGCAGTATAATCTTTCTACATAGCAGCGAACGTTTGAACACGATATTTAAGTTATCGGGTCCACTGCTGTAGAGTTACGGTTAGTCTGCCTGACTGTGAAACGAGCGAGCCCGGGTTCAAATCCTGGTTGGGACAAGTTACCTGGTTGAGGTTTTTTGAGAGTAAAAGCTGGGTAACTTTCGGCGCTGGATCCTGGACTCATCTTGCTAGCATTATCACTAGAAACAGGATTTTAAAGGGAAAATTTTTCATTAAAAAAAGACAAAAAGGGAAAGTTATAGCCAAAAAAAAGGACTTGAAAAAGGACTATATTACTCCCCAAAACACACTTCAGCACATTCATGGAAATACATGGCATACACAGTCTTACATTTATTTTCTCACAACATAAGAAAAATGTTGTATTTGATATGTTAAAAAAAGGACTATATTACTCGCTCAAAAGGGTGCTATTTTAATTGAAAACGCACTTTACCACATTCACGGATACACATAGCACACACAAGCTTATATCTATCGCTTCATAACACAAGGAAAGTGTTGTATTTGATCACATTCAACATTTCAATTTGTTTCAGTATGATTCTGCCTCTTTGAATGCAGAATGTCTTTATAAACAGAAAATGACCGCTCAACATCAACTGGAACCAGAGGTGAAAATTTTCTTTTCATCCTGAACTCTAAATCAGCACATTTTTTTCGTTTTTCAATGTCTGTAATCAGGTGAAGAAAGATATTTATTTTCGCATGCTCAGGAAGTTATAGGCCCATCGAAAAAATATAGGAAAATTATCTAAATGTTTGCGATGTTCTGTCAAAAAAGGGCCAAAATAAGGGATGTTTTTAAAAAGGGAGAAAAAGGGAATATGAACAAAAAAATAAAATAAAAAAGGGAAGTCAAAACCACATAATTTGGTCGTTGGAAGATAGTTTTGAACATCGTAATTAATTATTTCATGTTTCGTGTTGAAATAAAAAAAAAGAAGGATTCCCTTTAAAATCCGGTCTCTAATTATCACCTTCATCTCACTCAGATGCTAGATACCAGAGCAATTAATAAAGCGTCGTAAAATTGCCAATTGAAAAAAAATGTATCATAGTGGCTGGACCAGGTTCAGAAGAGTCGCGGTTTGAATCCCCAATCATGAAAGATGACACATGACATCACATTGACAAAGGACAAACATCCATGTTCCACACTAAATTCGTTTTATATCGTGGCTTCCAAACATAGTCAAAATTGATCTTTACCCATTGCCAATACCACAGACGAGCACTATGATTTATAATGTGCTCTACTCTACAAAACCATAAACCATAGTGTGGTTTCTGGGATTGTTTACGCTTTTTTAATTTTATTATTGGTTCTACTAAAGCCTATTGTCTGTCCTCTTCTACCATGTAATGTCAAAGTTTTCACATTTCATTCGATTAATACGCTAGACGGAAACATGGTACTCTGCGATGTTGGATCGTACATTGAAAATGAATAAACGTGCAAATCTTGAATTAAGAGAGAAAGGATGTTGTGTATATTATTTCATACAGGGACAAGACAATATTACTTCGTAAATCTTCTACATGATACTTCTGGTTTTATCCTTGTCTCGAAAGAAGAGATTACAATATTTATGTCCCTCAGAAACTATCATTGGAGAAAGAAATAGCCTGTAATTGAGATTATTGCATCGGAAGGGTAGCCTAACCCTTGAATTAGATGGTTTCAAAAGTATCTTACTCAGTACTGTAGGCAGAGCGTCGAAATAATAGTGGCCAAGAGTAACTAGTGCAATTTTTGTGGCGCTCTTTTTTTATTATGTTTCTCCACTAGGTAGAGGCCTATAATCTGTAATAAATTTTGAACTTTCTAAGACTTTTCTTCATTAGGACTTAATGATATGTTACTAATGTCTTGCATCTCCGACCGTCCAAATTTATGAATATTTCAACTTACAAATTTTGGAACAGTTTGGGAAGGAACATGATGCGTTTTGAGATTCAGAAGCTCTGAAAATATATATATATATATATATATATATATATATAGGAACAACGTGCTCTGGTTGCAGTACTTCAGCTATACTCTTCTCCCATTTTATAATTTGTAGGCCTAAAAATATTATCACTATCAATTCTTATTGATTACACCGTCACAGAAATCGCTGCTTCGTTTCAATAGTAAAACTGCACCACGTCGCAAACTGTAGGCTATCGCGAAGTAGTTTTGCACTAATGAACAGTAGTAATATTTGTTAAACACAAATCGCTTCACTATACTAATGTTTGAAATTGTGTCTTTTCTTATCTAACCATCTATAGACCTAAAACTCTTAGTGATATCCTTTTTTAGTTGATTATTTCATGACGCTATATCAACTATTGTCCCGCGCCGTGGCGTCGCGGTCTAAGGCATCCTGCCTAGGACTCTCGTTACGGAATGCGCGCTGGTTCGAGCCCTCATAGGGGAAGAAATTTTCTCATGAAATTTCGGCCAGTGTATGGGGCCGGTGCCCACCCAGCATCGTGATGCACTTGGGAAGCTACGATAGGTAGCGAAAATCCGGTTTAGCAAACCAGCTATAACGGCTGGGGGGATCATCGTGCTAACCACACGATACCTCCATTCTGGTTGGATGATCGTCCACCTCTGCTTCGGCATGTGAACGTGAGGCCAGCAGCCGGCTGGTCGGACTTGGCCCTTCAGGGCTGTAGCGCCATGGATTTACTTACTATTATCAACTATTAGGTTATTTAGCGTCGTTGGGATTGGTGCTAGTAACAGAGAATTTAACGAGATGAGGCAGAGGATTCGCCGTAGATTACCTGATGAACGACTATCACCACGTTTCTTAACGAACGAAAATTAGCTTAAATATGCATTTTCATTAAATTTAAGCTCCACGACCTGGGACGGTTCTCTTGCAAGTCTTATTTATGGGTATCAAATATTAAGGCATGCTCCAGAATCTGCGAGTTACTTCATGCAATATAATTGCTAATTAATAATGTAGTTCTGAAGTAGTCCAGCCCTGTGTAGCATCTTCTCACAATAAATTTAACCCATCTAAAATGCTCTTAATGGCGTATGTAGAACTCCGCCAGTGTTAAGAGGTGATCCGAATAGCTACGATAATAAGCGCCAGCAGACCAACAAAGGATGAAGTTTCTGAAAGCTTAAATAATGGAATATTCTCTTCTTCTTGTAGGCCTCATACGACTCAAAGTCACCTCGATATTCCCAATCACAAAACTTTACGGTCTTGGACATATTCCATCCTCCGTCACCTTCCCTGGAGGTGTCCATTCGTAGATGACTCTAGGCTCTAGGCCAGGCCTGTACAAGGTTTGCGCTCTCCGAGTCTGCTCACAGCTCATGAGCGGAATGCAGATATTAGCTGCGCTCTGTATAAGGGTGGACTGGAAGAAGGGGTGATCTCGTACAAAATATACACAAAAAGAAGTACTATTACGAGTGTTTACGAAATGAATTCCCGTTCAGTGTTTGCAAAACTACCTTGGACTATTATTAATTAATAAAGAAATATTTATTTTACAAAAAAATATAAATTCTATAGCTACTTAAATGTACAATATCATTTTGTCATATTTTTATTTATCAGTACATCAAAACGAGGTTTTATGCTGTTGGCAGCTGAAAGGAACAGTAGCCTACTAATCATAATGAAACATCAGTTACAGATGTTCGATGTCTGTCTTTTTTTAAAGTTGATTATAGAAAACAGTTGCTCACAAATATAAATGTTGAGCCAAACTTAGCAATCATTTTTACAGCCAGCCTGTGTAGTCGTGGTTATTATTGCTAATGTTTAGTCTTGTAAAACTCAACCAAGCTAGTAGTATTATTCAAACGATCTTTAGCCCTTAGGTCACATTGAAGATCAATAAGTTCGAGCTGTAAATAGTTAAATGTTAAATGTTATGTTCCGTCTTTAAGGGCCGTATTCATAGACATGCTTAGCGCGGGCTTTCGGTGGATGATCAGCGAACTAACGTTTTTCGTATTCATAAACCAGTGTTAGCAATATGATATGATATGATATGAATCCTATTTAGCACGCTCGTAGCCCGGGCTAGCGAAATGTCTATGATTCCTCCATACTGTACTGTAGCAGTAGGTAAGCAACGTGAAACAGTTATATACTGAGAATAGGCCTACACACTGCACTCCACTAGATAACTGAGTGGTCGTTTCCCTCTCCTGTACCTGTAGCAAGTCTATGTCATTCTGACGTCCTATCTTTCTCTCCGTTTCGGCGAGCGGTAAACATGGCTCTCCCGCTCCGAAGGAGCGCGCGCGCTTGTTGAGCGCTGTTTGTGCAGGTATGCTCTCGGCCAGACGTCTCCAAAACCGTACTCGCGAGTAAGCCCCTGAACGGAACCGAAGCCAGTACGTAATGAGCGCGCTCCGCCTCACCCATCCTCACCTGTACTGTATTCAATGTTTATGCGCAAACGAAGAGCAGTGGCGGACTTCCATTATCACTGTATTGGTCGGCGTGTTCCACCGTTTCATAATATCTTCTAATCATGGGGGTAGTACATTCAAGGATGAAGAGGAAGAGAAATTTTTTGTGTTAGTGGGGAGAATGTGAAATGCTTAATTTGTTCGAAAATTCTTAACGGTGTGTTAAAATTCAACATGCGACGACAATACTCGACTCTTCACAAAGAATAGGCCTACCATATAATTACAGGCATGTTGCACATGTGAAAATAATTTATTTCGGGGCTATCTGTATAACTGTTGGTTATATATAATAATCAGTATATTACACTACGTTACACTCAGTTCCGCATGCCATACTTATAGTTTTTTGTTTAATTTTAGGTGAAATGCTTAGGCCTACAAATATTTTGATAAATATAAAACAAGAAATACAAACACAAATCATACACACGTTCTCAGTCTTAAACAAAAAAAGCTTCTTGCTAGCTATGTTCTAGCTTGGAATAGTGTAAAATCAATGAAGCCCTTTACAGAAGCATCATTTGTAAAATCGTGCATACAGAACGCTACTAAAATACTGTGTCCAGAACAAAGTCAAAGTTTAAGAAAATTAAATTATTTCTAATTACAGTTCAGAGAAGGAATTTCAATATTGTAAATGTAATTGAATCTGAAGTCGAAACCACAATTAATCAGTTTGTAGCTTACTCACTCGCATTGGACGAAAGCACAGATAGAAATCACAAAAGCTCACCTAGCCATTTTCATCCGAGGAGTTAATGAACATTTTACTGTGTCTGAATGTCTTCTAGATGTAATTACAAAATACGATTGGAGAAGATCTTTTCCATGCACTGAAAGGCACCATAGAACAGAAGAGGTTGAATTTGCAATGGCTTGTGTCTATAGCAACAGAAGAGGCTCCAGCTTCATAGTATGTCATACAAACGTATGATATTTCTTATTCTTTTGATGCTATTATTTATAAACATAAGCGGACCGTTGCCGCGATCCTCCACTGACCGCTCCCATCTGTTGAGGTATGTCTCTTCCCCTTCTCTAGTTCTACAGCACACTGTGTTCGGCGGGCAGCATCGAGAGCACGAATGACGATACGCTTTTTGGAGACCTCTGCTCTCGGCCAGCGATCTTCGCTTATGTCTAAGACACGGTTAAACCACTTAAGACTCTTCTCTCTATTCTTTCTACCATGTGAAAATTTTATGATAATAAAAATGAATACCTAGATTATTCTCTCAGAATGAAAAATAAATATGAAGAAATGAAGGATCCACATTCTGTTCAAAGAATGAAGACGGAAGGTTAAAGTTTGTGAGTTATAGTGAAAGTAGTGTATAAGAAGAATACCTTTATTAGTTTTCTACCTATAGATTGTTGGTCTATAACACTAAAAATATCATTTCAGCAAGGAAAGGGAAGATACTGAAATTATAACAGATCCAACGACTTGAAGTATACTCGTAGAAGGTATATTATTATTATGATGATTATTATTATTATTATATTGTATTATCATTATTATTATATTGTATTATCATTATTATTATATTGTATTGTCATTATTATATTGTATTATTATTATTATCATTATTATTATATTGTATTATTATTATTATTATTATTATTATTATTATTATTAGTATTAATTTTTTACATACAACGTCTATATTCGACATAAATTAATAAGCCTAGAAAAAATGAAAGGATTGCATGGAACGGAATACACAGATGTCATGGAAATGTTTCCGTCATCTATACTAATAATAAATCTGTAGCCGAAATTTTTCTGGTAATTTTCGATTTTCCAAAAATAATTGGTCCTAACATATATAATTAACCACCCTGAAACCGAAAATAGCTTTTTTGAAATTTTTGTTTGTATGTCTGTCTGTCTGTATGTTTGTTACCTTTTCACGCGATAATGGCTGACCGGATTTCGATGAAAATTAGAATATAAATTAAGTTCGCTGTAACTTAGATTTTATGCTATATGGCATTCAAAATACATTATTTAAAAGGGGAGTTATAAGGGGGCCTGAATTAAATAAATCGAAATATCTCGCTTATTATTAATTTTTGTGAAAAATGTTACATAACAAAAGTTTCTTTACAAATAATTATCGATAAGTTTTATTCCTTGAAAAAGTTTGATAGGACTGATATTTAATGAGATAAATGAGTTTTAAAATTAAAATAACTGCCATCTAAGGCCGTGTAATGAATTAAAAAACAAACGACTTCGTCTATGAGGGGCCTTGGACAGCAACAATCGAAAGCCATGAAAGATAGCTTAAAGATAATGTTTCTGCGTTTCTATGAAGTAATATCGGAAGCTAAATTAACCAATTTGTATAATTAATTATTAATTCACCATTGGAAAGTGTAGTTTCTCTAGGTGGACATAATGCTATAATGTTATCACAGTAACTTCTGAGTGAATCGAGGACAGGTAAGATTAAAATAGATTCTTATGCACAGAAAACTTGATAGGCTATTCTGTATATTCGTTTCCTGTATTTCCTAAACTAATTTTTATGACCAAATGAGTGGTCTCTGGATCAAAATGATCGCATTTTAATTTTTTAATTCAATTTAAATCAAGTAACATAATAAACGATTTATCCTTCTATCAAACACGAATGTTCCCTGGATTAAATGTCCTATTTTAATTATATAATTACTTTATATTTATTTCTAACGGGTGCAGCGGAGCGCACGGGTACAGCTAGTATTCAATAAACAACAATGTCTCTATTCCTATACACAAAGTGGAATTCTCAGATACATAACCTGCTTGGAAGAGTTTGTTATAATCCGTGGGAAATAAAGCTATTCAGTTGTGCTTTGGCACGGACGCGAAACAGACGCGTGCACAATACATGCCTAACTATAGGAAGTTAATACAAGCTTGGCATTACTCACATACAGATGGATAAATAACAGTAATAATATTTAGAGCGTAGTCGTGTGTGCTTATATACAGTATACTAATTAATTGTTAATTATCTGTGGCTCAAAAATAGTTAATATTTTACCCACCTTGTATAAGTAGAGTATATATATGTATAGGCACCGTGTATGGGTCTCAAAATCGTACTGGTGGCGCCGCGCAGTGTCTCGATTCCTAATTAACTACAGGCTCGCAGTCATTCACTAGTCATGTGCGATATAGAAATTACATGCGGCTTTCTGCCGATAAAAAGTTGTAATATTAGTAAGAATGGGTTCATTGATTCATAGTGTTCTGTCCAAGGGCAGGTCTTTCACTGCAATCCCAGCATTCTCTAGTCTTTAATTATTTTATAGACTCAGTGGAAAGTTCAGTACTGCTAGAGGAGTGTAAAAATGTAACTACAAAGTTCCTGAAAGATCAGTGAAATTGTTTGGCATTTAAATCAGATTTCAGACCATTGAATGAGGGTGAACAGTCATATTACGAAAACATTGATATACTTATATTTGATGTCATGACGTGCGTAATATTTGTGTGTATAATGTCTCTTATAAATTACGTATTTTAATGTGATTTAATTTTAAAAGTAGTCTTAATTACACTTTCTGAATAATGGGCGACTGCAAATTCTCTAAAACACAACACATAATGAACAATATCATCAACATACTACCTCAGATTGAGGTTCTGGCTGATATGTACATCTGTTATCAGGCTGTACATTTCACTTGACGGTATGTGTCAGAGGAAGAACAATATTGTTTGTATGCATATGAAGTTTGACTAGTGTAATTTGTAGCTAGTCGGCGATATATGCAATGGAAGGGAAAAAGAACTGGCCACTCTACCCCATGATATTCTGGCCTAGTTGCCTCATAAGTGGTGCCATGTTGATATCACTTGTGAGGTTCAGACTTCTCTTTGGACAGTTGAATAAACAACAAGATCAACATGCGGAAGCAGTTCAATTGATAGTTTGTGTAAAATGATATACTGTATATTTTTAATTCGCTGAATGCACCTTTCAACATGAATTCGAAGACTGGCAACGCTGTAAGTAGTTTCGACTTCTTCAGCTGTTAATTTACCATCATCCAGATACGGTGGAGTAACAACAATGATCCCTTTATCGGAGAAGTTTGTTATTATTCCGGAAAACCTGACTTCATCACCACCTTCTAATAAAGTCAATAATCCGCAATCAGTTGTTATGAATGTGTCACTCGATCTGCCTCGGTAGCATTTAGATTTGAAGGCCATCATCTGATTCACATTGGGTGGCTGTTCCACTTCTGAACAATTAATTGTCACTCTACATTTTTCAATATTGTAGGCATTGTTTCCTGAATATTTTCTCTGTTAGGCCAAAACCCAAAATTACAGTAACCATTGTGGATGTCAACAACATTAAAGTGGCGGTAAAAATACATTATAATTATAATTATACGATTAACTCCGAACATCACCCTCATAGCAGAATACGACAATCCAGTTTTCATTTTAATTGGAAAACATGAGCAGACGACTTTCTTTACTAATCTTACTCTTGGACAGAATTTTTTTTCGAAAGCTTTCGATGTGAAATTCACTAAAAATGGCAAAAATAATATGTATGGTTTACATCTTTGGGCATTTCGACTATCTATGGTAGCAATTTTTGGGTTAAATGATAGAATTGGAACTATTTCTTATTATGATTCTACGGATATGATTGTGTTTCAATTGGCAGCAATTTTAACAATATATTCGAAACCACAAATGTCACTCCCATTAAGTCTGGTAGTTCGGTCTCATATTTTATTGTAGAATAATTTTGGAAACCTTGCATTCCATTAAACATATCATCTGTTCCTGAACGCTTGTCGTAACATTTCTTATGTGACTTCAGTTCGGCATGTAATGGAATAGAAACTTGAGTAGACAATTCACACAATTCAATTGTGAAAGAAAAAACAAAATCACTAAGAATGGTTTCATTTACTTCTGCCTGTATGGCTATTTATTTTTCGAAGTAACACTTGTTGAGCATTCGCCTTCCATAAAACTTAAATTTTAAATTTTAATCTTTTCTTCTTTTTTATGCGTCTCTTTCGTACATTTCTGGAGCTAGTTGAGATGAGCAGTCTTTTTCTTGTAATCTTTTATAAAAAATACTGGGAACGGCATGCTAGTTTTGGGGGTGTTCTGATCTCGTTCCCAATTAAATGAATACCGCAAATTCTTGCTGCGGGTGTTGGTTTCAAAGGTGAACCATCAGCACTTGAAATCAAGAATTAAATATAGATATGAATACATTTAAAAATAAGTATATTATTATTTATTGTTGCTAATATTATACATAATATATGTAAAGAACTCAGTAATTATGTACTTTTTTAAATTTAAGTGATAAATTCCTGTCGTTGTTAACTTAATGGTTATTTATAAACATAATACTATATACATTCTATTTTTATATCAGGCCTAGTATATAATAATACTATGATTACAAGCAGTGTAGCCTTATTTACTTTCGTCTGCGTACTGCATGGATCCACAATTAGCGTCGTTGCGCTTCAGTTTTCTGTTTTGGGAATGAATAAAAACAATATCGGTTGGTGTTCCTATAAGCATTACTACACTCAAGAACACAACAATTTGCATTACCTTTCCGCTTTTTAGGATCATCCATATTTCTAATCATTTAACCTGAGATGTTAAATATATTCATACGCTTCAAGCACAACTCTTTCGCTGCTGTCCCGCAGTTAGTAACAACAGTCGCCACCAGAGGAGCTTGCACGGTGCCTATACGTGTTGATCTCCAGCAAAATATTTCTTCTGATAATACATTTGCATAGGCACACTAGGTTAAGTCGATGTAGTTTAACCGACACATTTTGCTCAAATATTGCACATTCGTCATGATAGGTCTACACTCTCTAATATATAGAGTACACGGAAAAAACATGTTAAGACATTTTTCTTAAATTTTACAGTATACCAGTTAAAGTTACTTTCCTTAACTTTAAAACACTGGCATGACATCGTTAGTTTACATCTTATATAGTTTAAGTTACCATGTTATAATGCAGACTTTTTGCCATTCTAATTTACTAGAAAGATAGTTCACTTTATGAGCTAGAAGATGGAGGAAAAAACAATAAACAAAAAGTAAGTTAGCTTGTTCTTTCTGTGGACCCTTCAATTCATTGAGCAAAATGACCACAGATAGCCTGCTATTATAATACCAACAGAAAACGAAAGAGTGGAAAACCAGACCCACCGCATGATAGTGAAAAAAGTTTTAACCCTTAAATTCATTATGTATCCTATAGGATACAACAAATTAATAGGCTATATGCTATCATTTTAATAGAACAATAGAAAAAAAAATGGTAGGAAAATTAAACTTAAGGAGACACTCAACTTAAAAATTGGAGAAAAAGTGTCACAGAAATGAAAAATTAAATTTCTACACTAACTTACGTGACAGAACTAAATCAATACGCAGAATTCTTCCCCTATTCATTGAGAAGTCACAGTCAAATTCACAAAGCCAAAAAATAAAAAATGATAATTAAAAGTATTATTTCAATTAATGATTGATTGAAAATTGAAATATTTTTTATTTTGAAAAGTATTGGATCTAATGAGCTGAGATTTTGCATGTTGCTTTCCATGTGTATATTAAACTTTTTCTCCAAATTTGAAAAAGATTGGTCAAATAGGAAAAAAGTTCCAAAATATAGTTGAGTGTCCCCTTAACAAATATTTTACAATACTATAATATTTTACAACATACAAAATATGGACATTGAGATAGTTTTCTTTACAGTCCGACACGGTTTAATAAACTAGGGTGAGAAATGAAGTTTTGCCAATTAAGGGGACACTCAACTTAAAAATTGCAGAAAAAGTGTCATAGAAATGAAAAATTAAATTTCTACACTAATTTACGTGATAGAACTAAATCAATACGCAGAATTATTCCTCTATTCATTGAGAAGTCACAATAAAATGCACAAAGCCAAAAAATAAAAAAAATGATAATTAAAAGTGTTATTTCAATTAATGATTGATTAAAAATTGAAATATTTTTTATTTTGAAAAGTATTGGATCTAATGAGCTGAGATTTTGCATGTTACTTTCCATGTGTATATTAAACTTTTCTCCAAATTTGAAAAAGATTGGTCAAATAGGAAAAAAGTTCCAAAATATAGATGAGTGTCCCCTTAAGGGTCGAACAAAATGGGAAGCACTACTACAATAAATTAATGCCCTTCGTTGTTTACACAAATCTCAAAACCCATACATCATACAAACACGTCAGGTTCATGAGGAGAGCATTAGATGTGCCCAATCTCTGAACATTGTTCCAGAAGATGCCTTATTTCATTAGGATGAACATTTCTTAAATGTTACAAAGATTCGTAACCTTCTGAGGAACAGAGAATTTGATATTTGGTGTCGTCATCCACAGAAAGGGAAAGGCGTAGTTTTATTTAAACAATATCCTGGTGCCAACAAATGGATTTGTAAACACGAAGGACTCTCCAACAGCGAATGGAGCGATGGCATTCAAATGGTTGGAAATGTTGCTGCAGTACGTGCTGTGCCGGGAAGATCTCAGGACAACCGTTGTAGGCATTGCCACAACGAGGTTGAAACTCTTGCACACGTCCTGGGATCCTGTCCGCACGGTGAAGCTCTGCGAAACGCTAGACACCACCAAGTACGATCAATTATAGTCACTGCCCTTAAAGATGCCGATTACAACATCTTTGAAGAAGTACATTGTCTCTCCGTCACTGGCAGTACACGGCGCATAGATATAATCGCTTTCAAGGAATCTACAAGATCTGGATACATAATTGATCCCACTGTGCGTTTCGAAACGGATGAGGAACAGCCAGCAGAAGTGGATAATGAAAAAAAGAATATCTACAATCCTACCATTCCCTATTACCTCAAAAAATACCAGCTAAAAGAGCTTGAAGTAATCGGACTTCTGGTTGGAGCAAGAGGTACCGCTACTCTCTTCATGAAAGATGTGTTTAAAAGGCTTGGAATACCTACATCCATTATTCCGATTGTAACTTTAGCTGCATTGAAAGGATCAATTGCTCTCCTGAAGAATCACCTATATTAGAAATCAAACTAAGTTCAGTAGCATTCTTTACATTTTTGTAACACTTATCTTTCTAAAAATAGGTATATTTCCACTAATCTCAAAAAAGAAATTATTTGCAGCTATGTACTTGTAAGAATTTCATTGTTAAAACAAAATTAATGGTTTTTCATGAACTTGTAAAAATTTCTATGGTTAAGTACTCTTTGTCCCTTGTGGCAGTTCACGAATAGTGAGAAGATATATAAATTTAAATTTAAATTTTCAAACTGGAAACTCGAAACGGTTGTAAGGCTTGAAGTTACGTATGATCACAGTCTAGTAGCCTATATACAGTCACGAAGCTTAAGTTGTTGAGGGTACTAGGAACAATAGAATGTGCCGGTACTATTTCGCATTGTCTGTGATGAGGCGATAATAGCGATCTTAGTGGCTAGCAACTATCTATGGATGCATATTTCCTATGTATTGAGCTTAGTGATTATATATACTAGACTGTGGTATGACGATGAATCGTAATTGTTTATGCAAAATATTTTCACAGCACTTATCTTGACGGATCATAAAAAACATGAAGGGCCATTCTCTGCCACAAGAGCCAACATATGACACACATTGCACGACTAGCCAATGTTAAATATTGCACGTAGTTATTGATGTATAGCTAAAGCGTGAGAATCTCTGGAATCTCGAAATTTGTCTGGTGGTTAGTCCACTCTTGAAGTCGTGAGAGCTTCTTCGCAATATGGCGGTGATATATGGCCCCTCCATGACTCGCGTCTTGCGGTTTCCACACGAAATGTATGTGGACGATAATGTGCAGGGATTTGTGTACTGCACAGCTGGCTTTTAATGTGATTATCTGCCTCGTACTGCACAGCCACCTGATTAAATGCTCCAGTTTTATCTTAGTTTAATTTGATGCAGAGGCCATTTTGAAATGAGTTCGGCAGAGTACCCACACCAAACAGGTAGAACTGACATGTGTTCGCTCATTATTTCACCACGAAACTTACAGAATCTCGTCTGCTTGATCTGCTAGTGCCGTGTAACTGAAACATGTGAATCGTGTTTTAGTTATCGAACTACGACTGTAGAACTTGACGCATTTTTTAAATTAAACTGCGGAAATGACAGACCGGAAGGATAGAAAAGTGAGATGCTATGAGAGAATCTTAAAGTTGGGATTACAGCTCGGAGAGAGGCAGGCCCTAATTTTAATCAAACTGAAAGACAGCGTCGTCGTACGCTAGCAAGTCCCGCAACACATACCGGTACAATGCAATGTCTTAAATGTTGCACAGAGATAAAGTTATACTGTTATTGGGTCTCTCCACCTGGTATTACCTAAGCTCTCAAGCCATTCTGTTTTATATTATTTGTGAAATTAAATTACAGTATATGAAACGAAACCGCCTCGGTATTCATTGACAGAGCGCTGGCCTACGACAACCGTGAAACCGAATTGAAATTCCGGCTTATCAGCGTTGAATTAGCCTATTTGTGGTAGACAAAACTAAAGTTTCGATGCTTTTCGGAATTCTCCCGTTTCCCTCTCCTCATTTCTCCCTCACATTAAATTTTTCCTCTCATTATCTCAGTTTAGAAAAATAGACCGCCACTTGTGTTTGTAAGACGCCGAATCGTCCTGTTCTACCATGGTACATCTTCTTTGAGGTTCGTCCGAAGTTTGATAGTTAGCAGTGGTGTTGGATTTTAGATGACTCATAGATCTCCAAAAAAGCTAAAGCCCTTCACATCTGTCCCTTCTCCTGCTGGGGATATGACGACTCAAAGTAGTTTATGAGATACGGCGGACCACCACCAGATGTACAGTACACTTGATTCAGGGATTTTGACCCCTGCAAAAAGTAAGTAGATAAACTAAGAGCGAGTTATTCATGACGTCATCACTACTGGCGGGCTGGGTCACAAAAGTCAGGTCATACCACCTAACTTATACATGGGCACAATTTTCGTTTACGTGAGGCACTCGATTTGAAATAGTTTGTTTTGTAGGAGAGGAGACTGCAGAGTAGGATGAGAAATATAAACTGCTGTGACCTGCGTCACCTTATCGTAATCGCTCAGGCGGTCAGTGGCGAATTATTAGGAAAGAGCTTGGTTAACGTGAGAGACTCGAAAACTTTTTTTCAATTTGGCAAATTAATTAGACAGCTTTAATCATAAACCTTTTTACTATTTCTCCATTATTGAATTGATTTAAATCACAGGCGAGAAATTGCGTAACTAGCCAATAATATTTCATCACGTTGTCTACGTTTATTTTCTTGAATATTCTGGCGTTTATCAAGATTACGTAATAGATTTGCACGTTCTCGACCTAAAGTAATTTCAGAAAGTCGTATTTCGTTTTCTACGCACATTTAATATTTTTTATAAATTTCTTTTGGTAATAATACGTACAAACAACATGTAATTCCTCGTACCTTTTAATCCTAGATCATATATGTAACAGATAACTCCTCGCTACGTTAAAATCGGCAGCACTTTGAAGAGAACAACCGCCAGGATCGCCACCCGTCCGCCGTAAACGAACACGAGATGGCAGCACAGTCGCTAATGCAATTCAAATGGGTATTATGACGTGACTCCTTATGTAACAACTAGATGGCAGCGTAGTAAACCTGACAAAAGTTGTTAACCTCAAAGCCTATAACCCCTACATATCTGCTACATACATGATCTAGGCTTTTAATGCAGCGTGTTTAAGGTATAATGTCGTATTTAGTATACTATGCAAATGGTAAGATCATAAATTTTCTTCGGAATAGTACGAAAAATAACATTTAATTTGTCTTACCTTCTAATTCATCATGTTCTTTATGATATAAGGAGTAATATCGTTGTATATTAAATTGATTAATGCCTAATAGGATTTTCGAGCATAACATACATCGTATGTTCTCCCCTTCTAAACAGCAAAACAACTCTTCCTCCCATTTCTCATGAAATAATCGTTTTCTAACGCGTACACACTGCTTTGATAATGCCATTATGCCACCACTGATATTGCTTATGAAACTGATATAGAACCTGCCCACGTATAGGAGCTGCGTGAGGGAGGGACGGGGACTGTGAAGATGATGTCACTCAGAGCGATAAGCTCTGTGAAGGTCAGTGAGGCATTATTTCTCAAGTGAGGCACGATGCCCATCCATACTTAACACTTCTATCTTTTCATGTCACTGTACACTCCGTCTTAAAACACAATATTCTTCCACACGTCCCATTACTAACCACTACGTCTGTTGACTAAACAATGTCATGATGATCTTTATTTTCTTGGCATGAGTGTCCCTCAGTTACGAGCATAGATATATATTCATTCTTTCTCTTCCCCTCCTATGCACATTTGTAATTAAATTTCTTTCTTATGACGCAACACACAGCTCACTCACTAGCCAAACAACCAAGGACAAGGGCCAATAACATTGAAGCGATCGGTACATGGATTTGATGGCTGGTGTATGGTATGGCGCATGGTGCTGGGTAACATAGGCGGATCCAGGGAGGGGATAAGGGGGGCTGCGCCTATATGACAACAGTTATATTTCACTTTACGGAGATATTTTACTTATATGAAATTAAAACCAACAGTTTTATCCTATTTCTGACTTTCAAACGTATGCCACCAAAGTGGTCGCAAGAAATGAGCTTACATCCCTTGAATAGTAACTAGTGGACTCGTCCTAGCAGTGGCCGGGTTTGGCAAGTGGCGACAATAATAGGAAAAAGTTAGTCTCTTTTTTATAGAGAATCCTGGGTCCGCCACTGCTGGGCAACACAATCGGGACACAATTCATTCCACAATGGGTTCACAAAGATCCTATTTGGGCTGAAATGCTTAGGAATGCTCTGTGTTCTTTCCCATATGATGTGTTCTTGATGGAATGAAGGTAGTAACATTAAGGCAAAGCGAGCACCTTGAGGCACATACTCCTTCTCTGATCTTGTCAACCTACTCCTATAAATGTCACACCGGTCGACACTGCAGCAATAAGCCCCCGAGGCGCATGTTTTATAAACAAATTAAACGAAAGGGTGTGAATAAAAATTACGTTCATGGTTTTAAGAGCCGATTTCACCAACATGTTACTAATCCACAATTAACTAATTGTGATTTAACTTAAATACGGAAGTTAAATCATATGTAACTCGTTTGCAAACTCATACTTATTTAAAATAAAGTAAATTAATTTAATTCTCAATTATGTCGTCACTGCCTTCAGAATCATAGTAAAATAGTCATTATGAAGGTCATGTGCGTTGTTAATGTAAGCACCGATCTTCATGGTGAGTTCATTTGTTATATTACGTCATCATAAACAGAGGTAACTTCAAAATATATTAAAATCATCGTAAACGACAGACGATTAGCCTTTAAAAGAAAATAAGAAAGGTTTGAAATAAATAAAAAGAAATTTCAATGCAAGAAAACCTCATCCCAATGCCTTCAGCAATATTGAAGAAGAATGGGATAATATTAAAGTAAAGTAGATGCAAGAAAATATCATGCAACAAGCAAAATGGAAAGACTTCATGGATTTGCGCTATTCTAATACCTTCAAAATATATAACATTAGGTCTACAGTCCTACATAATAAATTTCATATTCATATTATTTTAGTTGCCGTATTTTAGGCAACCGAAAATTAATTAAATGTTTCTTCAATAAATGTATCATTAGAAGGATGGAGCGTATGAAGTGGAAGACAGAATAAGAAACGAAGCTGTGTTGGAAACAGTGGGTGAAGATAGAATGATGATGAAACTGATCAGGAAGAGGAAAAGGAATTGACTGGGTCACTGGTTGAGAAGAAACTGTCTTCTGAAGGATGCACTGGAAGGAAATGTGAGTTCGAGGCAGAAGAAGATATCAGATGACAGACGTTATATGGATCATATGCGAATACTAAGAGGAAGGCGGAAAATAGGAAAGACTGGAAAATTCTGTGTTTTCAGTGAAAGACCTCCCTTGGGCAGAACACTATGAATGAATGAATGAATAGTATTATGAAGTACTTAACTATCATTTGGAAAGTCTGTATCACATTCTGTGCTATTCAAAATATACAGTGCTTATATTTTGCTTAGCCTAAACTGTATTTGCAAATCTTTTCCATTCATTGTATTAAAATAATCTTCTCTCTCGGAAATTATCCTCACCCGTCTTGGTGAGAAATCATCATTTTCAAATATCAGGTCCATCATTGTTCTCGCCATGATCAAAATTATTGCCGGAGAAAAAAGGGAGTGATGAGGAGGCTACGAAAGGCGCGTTATCAGTGGTGCGGTGTTACTATAAATAGACAAACTCATAATGACCCCTCAGCACTTCAGCAGTCGCCTTTAGGTGATGTATTGTGTTGTGTTGTGTGCATGTGTAAAATAGTGGACTCTTAAGGCTAATTCACAATGAAAATTAAACATAACGTAAGCGTTAACTTAACGTTACAGTAAAATTAAGAAGTCATACCATCATTCACGATGGGAACATAAACATAACAGCAAACATACTTGGTAACCATGGAAACATAACAACGACGCCATTTCCTCATATTCTGTCCAGCGCTCCACGATTGTGTTCTGTTTGCAAATCACTTAAGCATAAGCATGAAAGTTTGGAGCTTGCAAACTTTCATGTTAACGTCTTACGGTAATGTTTATGTCAATGCTTATGTGAATCATTGTGAATGATCTCATTTGGTAGCCTGGGCGCAAACTTCTGTGTTTATGTTACGGTTATGTTTAATTTTCATTGTGAATGGGCCTTAATGCTTTTTTCAGTCAAGATTGCAGTCTTAAAATAATAATAATAATAATAATAATAATAATAATAATAATAATAATAATAATAATCACCATCATCAACATCGTCCTTGCAGGTATTAGGCCTAGTGGTCTGTTACGGTCTCCGTCCATCTTTTCAGGGGGCGTCCCAAAGATCGTCTTGCATGTGGTATATAGCGGAGAATTTGTCTTGGGAGTCTGGAACGGTCCATCCTATTGACATGGTTAAGGCATTTTTGTCTGTTCATGTTAACGTCTTACGGTAATGTTTATGTCAATGCTTATGTGAATCATTGTGAATGATCTCATTTGGTAGCCTGGGCGCAAACTTCTGTGTTTATGTTACGGTTATGTTTAATTTTCATTGTGAATGGGCCTTAATGCTTTTTCAGTCAAGATTGCAGTCGTAAAATAATAATAATAATAATAATAATAATAATAATAATAATAATAATAATAATAATTTGTTATCCTGGTAGGGTGAACCATTACAACGAATAATCACATTTCCAAGACGATTTAAATATGGATTTACACTGAATGACATATCATCAGAAGAAAAGCTTTCCGTTTAATAGTTATTGTGTTGAGAATCACAGTCACTGATACTTCAATACACCAAAGAAATCAAATTAAGTACAAACAATTTTTAGAATATGTAGGCTTAAGCGCGCAGGTAAAGAGTCGAATAAAAGGGTGGGATATTGCATGTAATGCTTAAGTGTACAGGTAAATTCTCTATTATTATTATTATTGTTATTATTATTATTATTATTATTATTATTATTATTATTATTATTATTATTATTATTATTATTATTATTATTACATACCGAATGGAGACCGATAAACTGTAGAGTTCGTCAAGGATGCCCCCTCTCATCACTTTTATTCAATATATAAGTCAACTCCATCATCAGACATTGGCGACTAACAATTCATGGAAACATCCCGCTCTTCCGAAATTGTACTCTAGATACATTATTAATTATATGCAGACGATCAGATTCTTTTTGCTACAAATGAAGACGAGCTGCAATACTCAGTACCTGAATATAATAGCACAAAATTTCAATATGAAAATTTCCCCAAACAAAACAAAAATTATGGCGTTCCAAGGTAAGCAGCCAGTTAGGAGTAAAATTTGCATTGGAACCCATACATTAGAACATGTAAACTCATTTAAATATTTAGGTTATAATTTGACATATTTACCTGTTACTGATATATCTGAAAATATTCAACATTTTAATGGAGCCTTAAGAACCATCAACCAGGTTTTCACAACCACGAAAACCCAAAAACATACCAGGCTAAAAGCATATAAAGTTCTAGCAAGACCTGTCCTCATGTATGGTAGTGAGACCTGGACTGTCCGAAACTCAGATGTTCAACGCCTAACTACTGCGGAAATGAGATTTCTAAGGAGGACTGCCGGCTACAGCTTGCTTGACCATAGAATGATTGAAAATTACACCTATTTATGAACATCTCAACCACTAGACAAAAATGCCTTAACCATGTCAATAGAATGGACCGTTCCAGACTCCCAAGACAAATTCTCCGCTATATACCACATGCAAGACGATCTTTGGGACGCCCCCTGTAAAGATGGACGGAGGCCGTAACAGGCCACTAAGCCTAATACCTGCAAGGACGATGATGATGATGATGATGGTGATTATTATTATTATTATTATTATTATTATTATTATTATTATTATTATTATTAATGGTAACACAGTAAAGACCTATTTTTGGTAAAGAAACAAAATACAGGGACATCATTTTATTTTTACTAACATTTTTAATATTAACCTGTCTATACCTTTAGAGAACCGGAAACACCGCTTGCTCCCCCCTCCAAGACTTGAGTTCGATGATACTGGCGTAAAACAAATCACTCTACTAGGTATAGGAAGGAAGAAAAGTAGTTCATCCATTTACGTAAAGTAGGAAATATCGCGATTTTGAGTTTGATAATTTTCATTAGGCTTTTCTTTAATCAAAGTACAGTACTGTATTAAGAATAAGTGTTTTTACTCACGAAGTGAGTTATCCATGCGAACGTATTCATTATGCAGTGTATATTATACTGTCTACAGCACATTAGCGTACAATATAGAGAAAGAAGTTAAATTGAAAAATAATCATAATATGAATATTTAAACACAATTTTGAAAATGGTGGCCGTTCATTTCGATACAGGCTTCAGTTCTTTTGTGCATATTATCGCACTATAGACTATTGCATCTAATTCCAATTGCCAGTTTCGTCCTTCGTACTAGTAACTCATGTTGAAATAATTCTGTACCTACTCTACGTACTGTGAATTCAATCTTCACTTCTGCCCGACCCCAAAATATAAAATTACTCAGACATTCTATCTACTGTCCGTCCAAGTGGTTATGCCGCAGGATTGTAGAAAGGGAGAAAATCACGTGACAGTTAATTACTTAACGAGGCCCTTTTATTTAAGTTAAATTAAACAGCTGTATAATATTACGTAAACTTCCAATTCCTAAGAGAAATTAATGTTTTCAGAAAAGAGTTAAGACAGCCCAGCTATTACAGAGGGGCGAGCAGAAGCAGGTGGGGGAAATCGGGATGCGACGTAGGCAAACGGACAGTACCTGTGCGAAAATATGATTCAATATTGAAAGCTCTTTCGTCACTGGAAAACGCGAACATATTTCTGGAACGTACTATACTCAGTAACTCAGTACTGCTTACTATCTGCGGTCTTGGTTCTGTGTGGAGTTGGAACTTCCTTAGTAGAAGGGGTGGGAGTGAAGTACATTAAAAAACTCAGGTACAATAAAAATTTAAGTAAAAATAAAATGATGTCCCTGTATAAAATAAGAAAGTTTGTTTCATAACACAAACTTTCTTTCTAATAAGAATTCGAATTTCGTATATACGCTATTTAAATAACATTATGCATTAACGCTGTACATGAACAAAATAGCTCAACCAACAGTAGCGCCTTTACACCGACTGCAGGACGGCTTGCAGAAAATCATCTACTTTCAGGAATATTTAGAAACATCACTATTTTATCTATGTAATTCGTAACAATATGGAATGAATGAGCTTTTCTCAAATTAAAAATTAACAAACTCCACATAGTTTTATGCCGTATAATCAGTAACTCGGTGTACATTAAATGAACCCTCTTTAACTTGTAATTCAGATTTTTTTACTATATTCATTTCTCGTGCTTATTCTTGTTGTGTCTCAAATGAGTGAAATGCACAGACAGGTTAAACTTGCATAGTGTCTCGAAATGAACTCATATGGGATATTTGTATACAAGGATTGCGCTTATCAGCTTTCACTGTAACGTTTTCATCCTTTACCTCCAATTACAAATTTCACACATACACAGACTTCCGCAAATAACTTTCTATTTGTTGCGTTAATCTCCATCTATGGAGAGAAGTGAGAAGCTGATAGCAGATCGATATTGCTTAAACCCGGCGCTCTGCGATGCGAAAACGTTTAAGCGCCAATTTGGAGAAGAAAAATATTAATCTTCTATATCCGGAAGAGACTAAGCTCTACAATAATCATTTATATTTGTATGAGTGAATAAGTCATATGTGTGTATGTATTGCTTGTCCCTGAATTCTAATTTAAAGAATGCTTTCTTTAATTTTTACGGTGTCACATGGTTCGTTGTTGATCTATTTATGCAGTATGATATGTGTTGCATTAACACTTCAATGTGCCGCTTTTAAAATGTTGGAAGCTTTTTGCCATTAACGAAATGTTCTGTTTTGAAACTCTAGGTTGTTTGCTTCGTCTTCCTATATAACCCTTAAATTGACAATGTATCCTATAGGATACAACAGGTTAATAGGCTATATGCCATAATTTTAATAGAACAATAGAAACAAATTGGTAGGAAAATTAAAATTTCACAGTACTATAATATTATACAACATATAAAAATATGGACATTGCGATAGTTGTTTTCTTTACGGTCCGACACTAGTGTGAGATATGAAGCTTTGCCTAGCTAAGGGATAAATTTTATTAATATAATCTGGTTTCCCCAATCCAAATATTACTCGTACATTACCATTTATATTTTGGCCATTGATGATTCTATTGGGTTTGCATCAAGAGGACTGGTCCTCTTGGTTTGCATTTCTCTGGATGTTTTACTAAACAATTCCTGTATTTAAACTTTTTGTCTTTCTAAATTATTCTGTAGTGCTTTATTCTGGATCTTTATGGTCACCCTCACTGAGGGCAGATTATTTTGTTAAAAATAGTTGTGGTAGAAAAATATTGAAATAGCTGATGAGAATTCCCACAAAACACGATTACAAGCTTATTAGAAAAGAGAGGAAATAAAGGAGCACACCTCGTAAAAGTTCTGTATTCAGCTGTCAGAATGTTAATTCCCGGTAAATATCTGTTATCAGGCAGGGTACCGGGAAAAGTTCATGATAGTGAGGGCATAGAACAAAACTGTGTACCTTGAGACATGGCGACTATAGCTGGCTTCTGTATCTCACGTAAGGAGTGGTCAAACATACGAACAAGCTCATACTATCACCATGGTGTGTTAGCCACCGGCGTGGCTCAGTCGGCTACCGGTCTGAAGTTGCGTTCGGGCGCGGGTTCGATCCCCGCTTGGGCTGATTATCTGGTTGGGTTTTTTCCGAGGTTTTCCCCAACCGTAATGTGAATGCAAGATAATCTATGGCGAATCCTCGACCTCATCTCGCCAAATATCATCTCGCGATCACCAATCTCATCGACGCTAAATAACCTAGTAGTTGATACAGCGTCGTTAAATAACCAACTAAAATATAAAAAAAAACCATGGCGTGTTCCCGGATTTGATGATCAATGACAAGCGTAAAATAATCCAACCATAAAAAGAACTAAGTTTTAAGGCTTATCAAACTGTTTAATTAAGTATGAAGAAACTATTGTGATATACTTTGCAGTATATAATTATATGTACTTGGAGGATGGAGATATTTCCCGAGCTTATTTTGTGACCGTGTGATACAAATCGCACCCTCACTGCATCAGTGTACCAAGACAAAATTGCTAGTTTAGGGAAAAGTGGCTTCTAGCTTTCAAATGATGAAATGTAGTATTAAACTTCTTACAACGAACAATCCTTGGTTCGAACAAACAGAATCGCATCAGTATGCAGTTGAAGATCACGTAAGTGCCTCTGCTTTCAGTGGTGACAGTCATTTGTCTGTAAAACTCCGCAATTACGCACTAGATTGGCGCTCAAACCTCCTGACGTTTGCAGGTGTGTCCGCTTCTCCGCGATAGGTATTAGCGGCAGTGCTGCGTTGCAACATATGGGCAAGCAGACTCGCCGCATATTCGCAGCTTAGAAATTCTCAAAATCAAATAACAAGTGCGCTCGGAAAAGTGGTGTGTTGTAGGGACCCTGCATGTATATATTATGTGGAATGTTTTCTGAACACACAGGAACAAAAATCATATTTTTACCGCCAGTGGTTCCAATTTTATGGGTTAATACAGCAAAACCCCGATAAGACGTTATTGAAGAGACCGCGTGTAAACCGCGTATTAGGCGGGATACTAATTTTGACTTGTAAACAGTAGCTAGTAACATTTTTCTTTATTGAAGTACATGATTCGCACTTCGCTTCTGCCAGAAGAAAACTCTCTCGTGTATTTGAGTAAAAACAGCCGGGGAAAGAAGCAAGAAAAACCTTAAGGGGCAGAGAGAGAAACGGCGGAGTGGAGAACATTCTCTATCTCTTTCAATATGATACGGTGGGGCTATTTCAAATTGAGCCTCTCTTTCAATTTATTTCATCACACTGCGCCTTTGTGTTATTCGACAACTTTAGACCTATTAACCGTAGTAAAAGTAAAACTATTGCAAAAACTGATATGAACTCAGCGATTATGATTATTTACGTCTGACTCAACTAATTTTTCTACATTTTGTGACTTTTATTTTCATTCGATGCAATCTGATGATAATATATATATATAATCATTATTATTATTGTTATTATTATTATTGTTATTATTATTATTATTATTATTATTGTTATTAAGAAGTCTTCTGCATCTCCCTATCAACCCAATCTCAGGTAAAGGGTCGCGCTCCACAGTTTTAAAACTACTGCCGCTGAGAGACACTCGGAGAGGGTAGTTGTAACAACGTCGCGCTCGCATGTTACTGGCGCTCGCGAAACGTCAGGAGGTTTGAGCGCGACTGCAGACTAGATGGCTCCGTTGTATCAGGCTTTGTGCGCAGACCAGATTGTGCCGGTGGTGTTATCGCACGTCTTGTTGTCGGTGTGTGCAGTGCACATTGGGACGGATTGCGATTCTAGCCGGAACAAAATCAATTTTCACATGTTCTCATTTTTATGCGTGTCCTATCTCAAGTTGTTGCTAATGAATCACAGAATGCTTATCTATGAGAAAGAAGCTTTGACACTAAACATACGGACGTTACACAATGATGTTGACGAGGATTCTCCTCCTTAACCAGTTTTATTGCTCAGCCACGCTGAAATAGTGTAAGAAGCAAGCTTGTTTTCTGTGATCTGGGAGTGAAACATTTTGTGATTCTGAAATGGAAAATGAAGAACAAGGTTAGTAGATAATTATTATATAAATTTTATGTTCATAATAACTTTGAATTTTTAGAAACGGCATGTTAACTTAACGGCGGGAAATGCGATTTTTTAAAACTATTTCTCAAAGTAAAAGTTGACTTATAATAGGAGAGTCACACAGAGTCACATTTATTTTTATGTCGGAATGTAGGTTTAAGTATGCACTTTAAGACTAACCTAGTTTCATTTGCTCCTACTGACCGCTCTGCATGTGGTTAATTTTTTTCAGACTCGGGACCGCTACCGGTGATTTCGCGCCGTGATCTATTTCCAATACTTGTCAATAAAAGTGGCGGCTTGGATGAACTCTATAGATATGTTTTGAACAAATTATGTATTGAAACATGTGATTCTAATGGTGAGAAGTGCATTCATAATATTTTGAAAAATATTCGAAATAATTTTAACAGACGTTGGATGCAGTGTCACCGTAAAAAGGATTATTTTCTAAAAAAACATTATTCTTGGCAGGTCAGAGGCAACAACAAAGATATTTCTGAAGCTAGAAAACAGGGGATTATTTCTAGATTTCGCTCTCAATTAGGTCTTCTTATTGACAAACCGAAATCTGGTGGCCCTGGGACATCAAATGATGGCAATATAGCACGTTGGTTTTTTTGAAAACCCACAAATTACAGCCAATATTATGGGCATTAGTAAGATCTCATTCACAGATTTTCTGTAATTTTATGCACCATTTCATGTGGATATTCAATATACAGTATATTGAGGCGTTTGAGAAGTACATCAATGATACAGCCCATTTATATGTACAATAGATATATCCATGGTACTACATGCCATCCAGCGTGCATAAAATAATTATACATGTAGGGAAAATTGCAGAAACTGCGATACTTCCTATTGGGATGTTATCTGAAGATGCTCAAGAGGCAAGACACAAACATTTACAAAAGTACAGGTTAGACCACGCTAGGAAGTGTCCTCGTGAGAGAAACTTAGATGTCCTACACATGTTGTTAGTATCTTCTGATCCCATCATATCCCAGATCAATCGACATCCAAGTACAAGAAAATCAAAACTGTAAGTTGAGGTAATTAAACTGCTACAAGTACCAGCTGCGAGTGCAAACAACAGCAACCCCAAGATGAGGACGACAGTAGCGCTAGCGGATCCGACACTTCTGATATACAACAGACGCTTCAGATTTCTAAACATGAGTCATAAAATTTCCTACATATATTACTTTTCTCTTCATAGTAGTCTGGAAAATAATTTCTGTTTACTTTAATTTTCTATTTGCATCAATTGTACCGGTATGCAATTTCTATTACTGTACGATTCTTTTTTAATAAATAGGCATTCTATACTAAAATAATAATTCTCATACAAATATTTCATCAAATGTCATAATAATTTACCTTCATTTTGCTATTTTCAACGATTCCAAAGGAATTTATCAATATTAGATTTTGTTCCGGCTAGAATCGCAATCCGTCCCACTGTGCAGTGAGACGAAACACAATAGTTCGGCGAGTAGCAATCAATCCATTTAATGTTTTGCGATTGGTTGAACTGAAAATGAGATGTAAGGTGCACAATAAAAATGGTGGTGGTGTGGAAAATTAGTCATTAGCATGTTTTATTCCGTCCTTGATTATGAACAAACATGAAAGCCTCTTAGAGAGTGAAACTATCGTTAACGTTAGATCGCAGTTATAATAACAATAAGCAGTGCATTGAATGCAGAGGGGAAATTGGTGACAGACGGAGTGAATATGAACTTCACCTCCCAAAAAGAGCAAAGTGTCTAGTGTTGTCACAATATTTGATGAGAAAACATGAGAAAAAATGTTTCACGATTATCATAGCCGAGGATACAACACACATAAGAAGCTACTGAAGGGGTATTCCAAACTCAGAACGAAAATAATATTAAGGTGGTGTTGGAATATGTAGCAGGGAAACGAAAAGCTGTAAGCTTGGTCAAGGGAAACCGCACACGACAACTAACACGTCATCTAACAAGAAACAATAGCCAAATTTGATGAGGCAGGAGCAGAAGAGAAGAAGTGTACAGTAGTGGCAAAAAAAAACTGCCGATCCTTGTAGCTGATTTCAGAGCCTTGTTCACTCAGAGCACGATAGACGGTAACCAAGACTTTCGTGGTTCGAATCCTGCCTGGGAAGGAAACATTTTTTGTTCCTTATTCAAATTTATTCCCAATACTTTTCGATTGCTGGTAAAAATTCATGTTCTGGGAATAATAAGTTAATTAAGTAATAAAATATCGCTGCAATCGAAAAGTATTGGGAATAAATTTGAATGAGAAACAAAAAAAAGTTTTTTTTCCAAGGCAGGATTCGAACCACGAAAGTCTTGGGTACCAGTCAATCGTGCTCTGAGTGAACAAGGCTCTGAAATCAGCTACAAGGGTCGGTCCGGTTTTTTTGCCACTACTGTACATTATTGGAACTTACAACATTCGGTAAATGAAGCAGCCAAAAATATTGGACTTTTGAACTTCAAAGCTTCAGTACATTTCATTGAAAATTTGAAAACTGATTTTGAAATACCGTCGCGCCACTTATCTATGCTCCAAACAGAAAACGCGAATCACAACACAGAAGAAATAATCCAACATGCAAAAACATTCCTTACTGACATCTTTTTGCAAGTGAACATATATAACTGGAGTAGGTTTGGAACTGTGACCAGAATGAATTCAACTATGAGATTGCATGCGAAAGAACTTTGTCTACAAACGGTGAGAAGCACTTCACAACGCAACACACGATAGACGTTGAAATATCAATAGATGGTCGTTTAGCAAGCAAACTACGTATATATGCTTCAAGGAACAGAATGGGAAAGTTTGGACCCCGTGTGGCACGAGAAATTGAAGAAAATTTCCCTGCAGATGATGTTGTGGACACCAGTGTGAGCGGAAAGATGACGCAAAACACCTGTGGAACTTTTTTGCGTCCGTTTAAATAGATATCGTCTGACAAAGACAAGTCACAAGTCATATAGAGGTGTGATTCCTGGGCTGGACACAAAGATGAACGCTATCTTCAGGAGTCTTCGGGGGAAAACAAGTTCCTTTAGTGCTTATTTCACCGAAAACTACAAAATATATTCAACCCCTAGATGTGATCTTCTTCAAACGGTATAAAATGTACGCCAAAAAGATCACGGACTACATAAAACTACGTTTCAACATGCCGCAGCCAAAATTACATGGCAGGCTATTCATTCTCAAAATGCATTCGGTAATATGCAATCAAATATGAAACTAAGAAAAAGAAATCGTGGTTTGACGAAACAGACAAAATTGAAATTGAAATTCTTACAGGATCCAGTTGAGGAGAATAGAGATAATTATTTCAATAAAAGACGGGAAGCAAGTCGTATACTCAGGAATAAAAAGAGAGGTTACTTGAAGGAAAAATTGAATGAGGTAGAAACAAATAGTAAGAATAAAAACATTCGAGATTTATATAAGGGTATAAAGGGATTTAAGACCGAATATGAGGCAAGGGTAAACGTGATCCAGGATGAGAACGGTGACTTGTTTGCAAACTCTCATTCTATTCCGAACAGATGGAAAAAAATATTTTGGGCAACTACTAAATGTACATAGGCCAAATAGAAATGATTTCGACGGAATTGAAATACAAACTACTGAGCCATTTATACCCGAACCCACACTTTCAGAAGTCGAAAATTCGATAGAAAATCTGAAAAAGTACAAGTCTTCAGATATCGATCAAATTCCAGCAGAATTAATATAAGAGGGTGGAAGCGAATTATCTAGCGAAATTTCTAAATTTGTACTTGCTATTTGGGAAAAGGAAATTGTACCAGAACAATGGGAGGACTCCATAATTGTACCTAGTTCTAAGAAGGGGGACAAGACTAACTGTGGTAACTTTCGAGGAATATTACTTTTCTTGACCTCGTACAAAATCTTGTCCAATATTCTTTTTAGAAGATTAACTCCGTACGTAGGTGCAATTATTGGCGATTATCAGTACGGTTTTAGGCGTAATAGATCGAATATTGATCAGATATTTTATATTCGACAGATATTGGAGAAAAATGTAAGTATAAGGGTACAGTACATCAGTTATTCATAGATTTCAAAACGACATATGACTCGGTTAAGAGAGAAATTTTATATTATATTCTTATTGAGTTTGATATTCCCAAGAAACTAGTTCGATTAATTAAAATGTGTCTCAGTGAAACTTACAGCAGAGTCCGTATAGGTCAGTTTATATCTGACGATTTTCCAATTCGCTGCGGGCTAAAGTAAGGAGATGCACTATCACCTTTACTTTTTAACTTCGCTCTAGAATATGCCATTAGAAAAGTTCAGGATAACAGAGAAGGTTTGGAATTGAACGAGTTACATCAGCTGCTTGTCTATGCAGATGATGTGAATATGTTAGGAGAAAATCCACACACGATTAGGGAAAACACGGAAATTTTACTTGAAGCAAGTAAAGCGATAGGTTTGGAAGTAAATCCCGAAGAGACAAAGTATATCGTCGTTGTTCCTGCAATAACTCCTATGTGATATACTTATCGATTTTCAGCTTTTTGCTCTATTAAATAACTTAAATAGTGATACAGCAAATAACAAAATATCCTATATGTAATTATATTTCTTTGTTCCGAAAATGTAAAAATTCAGAGTCTCCTATGTACTGCTGCCATAGGATGAATAACTGTTTTTTTCTTCCTACTGAAAGCTTTTATATTTTGCACATAGGAGTTATTGCAAGAACGACCATATGATTATGTCTCGTGACCAGAATATTGTACGAAATGGAAACATAAAAATTGGAGATTTATCCTTCGAAGAGGTGGAAAAATTCAAATATCTTGGAACAACGGTAACAAATATAAATGACACTCGGGAGGAAATTAAACGCAGAATAAATATGGGAAATGCGTGTTATTATTCGGTTGACAAGCTTTTGTCATCTAGTCTGCTGTCAAAATATCTGAGAGTTAGAATTTATAAAACAGTTATATTACTTGTTGTTCTATATGGTTGTGAAACTTGGACTCTCACTTTGAGAGAGGAACAGAGATTAAGGGTGTTTGAGAATAAGGTGCTTAGGAAAATATTTGGGGCTAAGCGGGATGAAGGTACAGGAGAATGGAGAAAGTTACTCAAGACAGAACTGCACGCATTGTATTCTTCACCTGACATAATGAGGAACATTAAATCCAGACGTTTGAGATGGGCAGGACATGTAGCACATATGGGCGAATCCAGAAATGCATATAGAGTGTTAGTTGGGAGACCGGAAGGAAAAATACCTTTGGGGAGTCCGAGACGTAGATGGAAGGATAATAAGTTATTAAAATGGATCTGATGGAGGTGGGATATGATGATAGAGACTGGATTAATCTTGCACAGGATAGGAATCAAAGGCGGACTTATGTGAGGGCGGCAATGAACCTACGGGTTCCTTAAAAGCCATTTGTAAGTAAGTATGTAAGAGACGCCCAGGGTATCACCCTTCAACGTATGGCCCTTTACTTTTGAATCATCCTGTAAATGGGCTATGGGTCACTTTGACAATCAAGCTCCTGGCTTTAGTAAACTATTTCATCGTCATCATCACTGTCACCAACATTATCATCATAAATATCAGCAAAGATTATGCCATTAGCTTGTGCCGTCTTTAGAAAATGTTAAATGTTTAACTGGTAATTTCGATCACTTCTTCGGTCTTTTTCTGCAGGTTTATGAAGCGTTATTCTGCGAGGTATCCTATCATTGGACATTCTCATTATATGATGATATGAATTTTTCCTATACTTTTTAATAACATTAATAATATTAATGTAGCCTACTCAATATTTAATTCTCGACTCATCGCTTCAAAAATTATTTTTATATCAGTATATGCAAACATGATCACAGGAATACTGACATGTCACTTTCGTTTGAAGAAACTACTGACAATACTGAACTTCGCTAATGATCCTATATTTAGGCGATGAAAGGGAAAAACTTTCTTGTACATACCCCTTTATTACTCTGCATTAAGTTAAGCTAGGTGCAAGCACAGTTGAGAACTGCTCTGTGGCTACTAGGAATTTACAAAGGGATTAAACCAACCAAGTTATGCAATTTTATGGTTCCCTTCGGATTGTCTGTCTAATCCCTGTGAGTAGGACACACTGCGCTGTGTTAAGAACTTGTACGGTCGCCCCAACAAGAGCAAAAGTCATCTCAAAACTTTTTATCCACTATTTCCGAAATTTCTCTAACTCTCCATTTCATCGGCCGAAATGGAGAGGAAAGGCGAGGATAAAATAGAAGCATTAGATCTTCATAGTGAGCCTTGGTGTGCATGTAAGTTCTTCAAAGGTAACATTCATTTAAGCACGGAATTTTATTATTTTTGCATTATCACTTAGCTGACAATTTGCAATACTTATAGTTGTTTGTAGATTGTGATAGTAATATAACAAATTGTGTTTTATATGTAATAATTTATGTTTATAATATTATAGTGGTATTTTTTTTTAATTCCATTACAGGAATTATAATACATAAAAATCCATAATATGCATAGATGTTAGAAGATCAATAACGAATGACTTAAATAAAATGTCTCCTCCAAAATTAAGTTTGCACTTTGATTGCAGGTTGTCTTTCTGTAACATCTAGCAATATTCTAATAGCAATAGCAAAATTATTCATTGTTGCTTATATATGTGTATTCTAAAATCTGAAATTATAAATCTATTTTAATCTTCAATCATATTTTATTAATGGAAGCCTCCAGATTATTTAATATTTTATATTTGTTATTGGTGAAGGATAAGGCGCCTTTCCATACCCCAAAATATTGGATTTGAAGGTTTATTAAACTTAGGTTTGTTATATAATAAAGTTGAAGTAAGTTATGTTCGCAAAAAAATTAAATGTCACTTAGCATTATTTCGTGAACCATAAGTATACATAATCTTTGAAGCCTATAGAAAAGCTTTTACCTCCCCATAACGACCAATGCCCATAGAATCGTACCTTGTAGCTCCATTGAACTTACGTAGGTATCATATTATGATAGCATGTCCAAATCATGGTTATATTAATTTATGTTAATGAAGAACTGAAAGAATAATTCTGTAGTGCTGGGGAAAAGTGGCACAAGTCAAAAATGTTAATTTTACAGGAGAAGGAAAAAACTGTCTTCACACTGGTTTATGTCGATTTGATTTTCTTCTGTATGAATTATTCTAATGAGAGAAATACTTATGTATCTTTTCACAAGTGAACAGATGTTTTGTAAGTTATCAATAAACTAATAAATTTTTTTGGTGGAAACTGACTTATGCCACTTTTCCCAAGCATTCCATAATTTATCTCCAGGAATTCTACACCGAGAATATGGGAAAACTTCACAAATGAAAAGCACTTCGCAAACACCATTATCATTTAGTGGAACTACAGGGTGATCCGTTTGGTTATGGATAAAATAAAAACACCGTAAAACATTTACTACTGAATTTTATCCGTTGAAACTTTGTGCATACAACACTGAAAGATGGGAGATTCCTCAGAGCTCAACATGACCCTCATTGCGCATCCTACACAACTCGTAACGGTGATGCAATTCATCCCATGTCCATTGTAACATAAGAGGGATGATTTGGTGAAAACTTGAGTAATTTTTACTCTCAGATCATTAATGTTCCTGGGTTTCTGTCAATAGACAATGTCTTTAACAAAATCCTACACCAAGAAATCAGAAGAGGTTAGATCTAGAGAGTTCGGGGACCAAGCCAAGAGATAGCTGCTTCTCGTACTGAGTTTCGCCTGCGGCCTCCTGCATGTTTTTTAACACAGAACCTGTTTCTACAAATGTTCGATACCACAACATTATGGAATCGTATTTAGGTACATTACGCATACCATACTCACGTCGAAATTCCCTTTTAACTCTTTTGACACGCTCAAATTTAGCATACCAAAGAACACATTGTGCCCGCTGTTCATTTGTAGTAGCCATTGAATTCATTCATCTACGATTTTCATTTCTCCTTTCAGATTATGCATTGTTGATTGTCATATACGGAAACTCCCATCTTTTAATCATAATATAACCAGCAAGAAAATTTTCCTACTATCTTGCTCAGAATAGGGACCAATGGCGGGCTTATGTGAGGACGGCAATGAATCTCCGGACTCCTTAAAAGCCATTTGTAAGTAAGTAAGTATCATAATAGCTTTATTAATATTATCCATACCCAAACGGATCAGACTGTACATTGTTGTTAGAATTTTCAATGCCAATGAACACGGCTGCTTTCTTAGATTACAAAAAGCTTAAAATGGTAAATTCCACGTAGTTTTCATTGTAAATTATATCTGATATGTATTTTTACTTTATAAACTCAATTGAACACTGATATGTACCTATTTCATTTAAGCTAGGAACTGAATTACCATTTTCACCGCAATCACATTGCAGCAAAACCTATATAGCAGTTAACAGTAAAATTCACATTTCGGATACAATTCCAGTATTAACCGGCATGATATATTGCAATATAAAATGAATGTTATACAGCATTTAATGTAAAAACAAATTTGATTGTATTAAAATATTACACATGTTAGATTTGGAATATCTCCACTCAATTATTTGAAGAAGTAAAGTATGTGATGCAAATATGACCAATGCAGATATAGCTAATTGATATGTGATAACCAAAAGTTAGTATGTCGAACCACGTGTTAGGAAGTGTACATAATTAGCGACATTAGTGAATAATAGCAAAACTGCTTCCACAAGTCTTCTTTATTTTATTTGTAGCAACGGATTAAGACGGTGTTATAATATTGCTGTTGGTAAATTTATCTTGTATTTCCTTTCAAGCAATTGGTAATTATAGTTTCTATATAACATTTTATAACATGTTCAGTGCTCGTTACAGATATCCAATGATTAGGTCTATTTAAAATGCATTCATAGTTGAACTGAAAAATGCTGGATGCAGGTAATATGACCACATGAATATGCTAGTGTGTGTAATTTGTGATGTGTACGTGATACATGCATGAGGAATGTGTTGAACTCACAAAAGACTTATTTATTTGTCACCCATGTACCCATTGTTGTTGTTTAGTCAACTGTCTGAAGACAGGTCTGAACCTCAGAAGTGATACCAAGAGGCACCACGTGCGAGGCAACTAGGCCAGGAGATAATGAGGTAGGGTGGCAAGTTCCTTTTCCCTTCCATTGCATACATTACCGACTAGTTAGTGATACTTTTTTCATTTTTGTGTTTGTTAACTTTTGTCATTATTGTTTTAATTACAATGTTTTATAGACCTAGACACAAATTATTTGTGGGAATATTTTTTGAAGCCAAGAACCATTATTTTCAATCCAAACTTCATTAATCACCAATAAACGTTTTTTCTTTCCAAAATAATGAATTTTTTTTCTTCTGACCGTATTACCTTCATATCGGCATATTACCTGCACAATGTAAGATTTTTCATAATGTTAAAAAGAACAAAGCACTCTGGTTTAAAGAAAAGTCTTGGTTTATTTTTATATGTATGCATAAAGAATCAAAATTCATGCAGAAACACGAACTTTTTATTTAGAAAATACCACAGTCATGAAAAATTTAATTCAAATTAAGGTGGCCATATTACCTTCAGGTTCCTTACTATCATTTAAAATATCTAAGGTTTTGTTTTATTGCTTATTTTTCTATTTACAATTTTCTATTGCAAAATAATATAATATTACTACCTCAGTTTCATTTCAAAGAGATGTCTTGTAGCTCATCAGGATGGTTAGAAGGAGAGAAAAAAACATTTCATTTGCTTGTTTCAGTTTATTTCCATCTATATATTATAATACAGCAGCTTCCCACGAACCCATCGTCATGCAACAATAAAAAAACTCAACAATATACTCTTGTAACTTTGGTTTTTAAACGTTTTGAGAGAAAAAAACATTCTCCATTGTTATTATTTTAAAGCATTCAACAATATTATTTGTTTCGAATCTCAACTGTTCAACATGTACAGACACGTCACCTAAAGTCTATTACGTCACAACATCGTCATCATCAGAGAGAAAAGAGATTATCCGTAATAAAAATGAACACATAGCAATAGAATCATAATAGTCAGTTGATTTGAAGAATTGTAAACGCTACACATACATACAGATGTGGAAGGGACAGAATCAACTGATTTATCAGTATCAACAGCAACTGGGGGGAATTAACCCTCCCTCTATTTAAGTACTAAATGAACCGAAACATCGGGCTCCAGGGACTTCGAACTGGAGTCACGTGACGTACAGACGTCCACACAGGCACTTGGGGGTCAGGTCAGCCAACAACATTGTTGTAACAGTTTCCCCTCGGGACATCTGTAGTCTCTCTCACTAATGATATGAAGCCCCCAGTTCGATCCCCTTTGTGTGTATATGTCTCTCTCTATAGATCAGTCTTGCTTGCATACAGACGAGCTCAAGTTTTTCATGTTGGCAGTGCTTGTCCCTGAATTATTCTGAACGGGTTCGTATTGTAAGCTATCGTGAAGAAATAAATGTTGGTCTTGTGTTTTTATCTTCAAATTATCACCTTTTTACAGCCCAAAATATTGTGCCTTCATATCCTATTCATGATATTATCTTAAAATTTCCTGGCAGGAGAGAAGTCGTGTTTATAAGAAGTGAGAACGATGAAGTTTAAAAGTATATGCAATCTACCGCAACAAAAGATGAATTCGTCAACTAGGATGAACTTTGGCGACCCTGTACTCTTTACCATTAATTAGAATAATTATTACGGTGATGTTTCCAAGTTTATTTGGGGTTTACCTTTCAAGTGAAAAAGCCAGTAGAAAAATATTTGCCGATTAATAAGTTGTTTATTTTTGCGTTCTTATACCTTCAAACACACCTGTTTGGTAATATCACTGGCAACATCACTGTAAAATCTTACCACTTACACGCAATACAGCTAGATCGAAAAGTCAGAGAAAGAAAAATAAATAGCGCTTGATGTTTTAGTGGTTATATTGAAAGACACAGGCCATTATTGGTAAGCTGCTTTTGCCCAAAGAACATATGCTCAGAGAGAAAGGTTTCTTGCTTGTACCGAAAATAATTCCAAGACATTTTCCTAAAAACTAAACTATTTTAATTTGTTGAACCTCAGTCGTAGATATAGTTGAAGCGGTGTTGTTGAGGTTTTTTTTTTCTTTGAAAAAATCTTACACCGATGCAGAAAACAAGCATCTTGGATGAAACCAGATTAACGAAAAAAGGTGCAAGGAAAATACTACACAGCATTTTTACAAAAAAATTACGATGTGATAAAAAGAAATTTTTAAATATCACAAGATCATGTTCTGACACTTAAAAAAAGTCATCCATTACGGAGAAAACATCATACCTGAACAAAGATTGGATAAGTAAGCAGCTTTGCAAAATGAATTTTCTGGATCAAATTAATCAATTAATCACAATATTACAATAATGTATTATAGGCCTACTAGAAAACAAATTATGGTCACCAGCTGTGAGGTAAAAAAACTCTTGGGCACAACAAATACTTTTTTATATAGCAAATGGTCTGCCTATATGTGGTGAGCAGAATACTGTGTACTTAGTCGTGCCAAGCTCAGTGAGAAACTTAGAGACGTATGAATAACGATTGAGTTATTGCAACATCAGATGCGTTACGAAACATACTAAAGTATTCCTTAGATATACAGAATTTTACGAAGAAATATATCTCAACTTATTTATAATTAAATATGTTTGACTCGATATCGACTGCATTTTCAAACACTGGATGACATTAAAATCCATAACAATAATTCTGTAATAAATTACGGTACATTGCCACTTTATTAACATTCCATTCTCATAATATTGTGGAAAGTATAACATTTGAGGGGCTCGGGCGTAAAAAATGGTAACTGATAGTTTGGTTAAAAATGAGATGTGTAGCGTATGATATGGTATCTTACATTCTGTGTCTAATGTAGTAGTTAGTTTTCCAACATCTCAACAGATGGCAGAAGTATACAGGTTTTACTTTCTTGGTAACTATACAAACTGTTGCATGTATTTAATATTTACCTACCTAATAACTTCAAAACACTAAAACATCACTTGTCATGTTTTACTTCCGAACCCCTCATTTTATTTATTGTGGTGTATGTAATGCTTACGATAGAACTTTTTCACTCCATTATTAGGTTTGAATCTCTTGAAAAGCTTAAAATAGAAAGTAAAAGAAAGAAAAAGAAATAGATATACTAGTCTCTCATAAGAAAGAGAGAAAAGACTGTATGACAAAGAGATAGGAGAAAGGAGTCAGGAGATAATAGAAGAAAAAGTTAAGAAAAATTGAATGTAACATAGTATAAGAATTCAAGAAGGCATGAAGAAAAGAAAGGTGAAGTGTAAAAGATTTATATTCTTAGTAATATAATTTTCTTTTGTTTATGTAGGAATGTGAAGTGATATTAAACTCATCATCCTAAATTTTGATTGTTGGAATCAGGACGGTGTAATAGGAGGTCTGATAATTATGATTATGCTGATGGTGATATATTACTGAAGATTTGTAAATTTACATAATTAATTATGCAAAATAATAGAAGAAATTAAGTAAAAAAAAACAATTTGGCGAATTAAATGCAAAGTACCTACTAAAAGCAAACATTACACACCTCTTCATTCACATAAATAAACCTGTATTCAGGACTTAATAATCATACAATAACAAATATTCTAAACGCTGAGAAACAAGATAATTGATTACTCATTTTCTTAACGTAATTTAATGTATCAAATAACAACAGTAATGATGATAAAACAACGAAATGAGAAGGAATTACTTCCTCGCTTTTAAATTTCAGTCTGAACTCTCTTTTCCTCAAAATATTCTTCTCCTCATCATTTAGTATTTCATTCCAAAAAAGTTCATAACGAAATGCTGATACTAATGGCGTAGTGGAACCCCCAAATGAAAAACGCTGAACTCTCGTGTTCATTTGATTGAATAAATCCCCGTGCATACTGCCAACATGAGACCCAAGTGCACGCCCTCTCTGATCGATTTTTTAAAAAACAGGTGACAGTAACTGAAACAAGATATGCGACATTGTTTTGTTTCTTAAAAGTTTTTCATACAAACTCCCACTGCTCATAGAGTTATGATAGGCCTTTTAATGTTCATCCTCATACATATTTCTATATAATATAATATATTTATATTTTAAATGGATCTCTCTCTTTGGAGGGGTGGGGGAATTTTATTTCTTAAAAAAACTCTACTATTTTGTTCATATATTTTTATAATTTAAATGGTCTCTTGTTTAATCTCGTACTTACAGGCACTGACGTATAGAGGGCGTGGAGGGGCGTTATCTTACAATGGATAATTTAATACTACACAACACGGTGCCAGTCGTCCGTGACTCCTGCTCGGCTCGCGAGAGGTCTTTGTTTTTTTATCGACATAATTTTGTACTTTCTTTAACTAGCTATATAAACTTCAGTGGTATCCATTTCCGATTTAATTTCATAATATTAGAGAGCTTAACATGTAATGTGCGTCGCTGGTTTCATTTTTCTTTCCTGCGTTAGATATTCACTTCAAGCTCTACTCGAAATAAAAATAAAATTAGGCAGATGGTACACGAGATATAAAATTTTATTGTGTATTATATGCAAACATTAATGTCATCATAGACACGAAATTTCCTGTTATATAATAATTAAGTAAATATAATAATCTGTTTTCACTTATTTTTCTCAACTTCCACATCGTTAAAAGATAAATGAAGCAAGGACGTTTGGATAAGAATAATACGAATGGATTAGAAAATATAGTTTTTCTTTACAATGTAGGCTACCCACTTTTAGAGAACATCTAATAAACGCTTCATCTAATGCATCGTAAACCGTGGTTTGTGTTAGTTAAAATAGTGTACGATCAGATCTCCTTCATTTATCATAATCGAGCCACGAGGAAAAGACAGCAGTGAAACACGTGCTCCTACACAACAGTACTGCATATCTAGTCAGGCACTTGAAATGATTGTTAACAAATAATTAATTAACTCTTGGATTAAATTATTTTTTCTTTGCGAGTTATCCATGTTTTGGAATTCAATTTTGTGTTATTATTTAAGTTTCTTTCTTATTATGTTTCATCCGACTTACACACCACTGCGGTTAGGGGAAGGCCATCCATTGGATCCACACTAGACATCTCACAAACAACCACTGAGACATCACAGGACAATCACAAGACAACGGACAAACACCTAACCCCGTGGACGGAAGATGAATTTCATCCATTGTCCACGCCGGGAATCGAACCTTCGGACCCCTTGGTTACGAAACGCACGCGCTATGCACATAGCCACAACGGCGGACCTATCATTTAATTATCTTCATAAATAAATAAATATATGAATCTGTAGGTTTAGTGATCCATTAACATATTTGGATAATAATAAATCCATTAGCACTCTTTGAATAGTGGAATGCTCCACGTACTTATGGTGAAAATTCCAAGCTACAATATTCCTGCGCATAACAATAAAACATATTTATTAAGGGTACAGTATAATAAAAATATATGTAACTATCTGTATCTCAGTGCTTAAGAAATAAATACAGACTCTATTCGAGGCTGAAAATGGTGTTACGACACGCATAATTGGTATACCTGTTGCGGATTCGATATTTTTTTTTTCGTCTCATACAAATGATTAGCAAGATGTTAAAATATCTCACATAATATGAAAACTAGCATAGGCCTACTACATTAATTTATATAGTAATTTTGCTCATATCGAAAGTTTGGTTATTTATGGAGACCGGATTTTTATGTTCTAAAAGTTAATATTCCAACTAACTGAAGTTAGAAGCAAGCAACCGTTATCCTCACTGTAGTATAAATAATACAGCTTTGTTTGAAGTAGTAGCCAATAGTAGTGAGTGGCGCAAAATTAGTGATAGCTATGTAATGGACGAAGTTCACGCCATTCACTATAATTGATGACAGTTTCCGTGACCTAAACTTGTGGGGCGATTTTAGGCGGTGATGCTCAATTTTCAAACACAATTTCAATAGAACAGACTGAACCGTTAATTGTAAATTAGCAAACGCGCTTCACTAGATGCATTCTTCAGTGTTTGTGACTCAGCTCTCCTTTGCTAGATTTCAGAGTGTTGTGAATAAGGCTTCTAACGTACAGTTCCCCAAAAAAAGGAATGAGACGACTCTTGATCGTCGAAAGTTCTACAGCGCTGTTCACGCGATATCGACGTAGCCAGGAAGACATCTGGTCGTGCATGCGTAGGCCTATTTTCATTCTACTCTAAAATACATACCAGTCCAAAATGTTATCAGTTGTCTATCTATTTCCGGTGTAGGTCTCTTTTTATGTCCTTGATCGTTTACCTTTTATGAAAGTTTGAAATATACCGTGTAACACGAAAGTCATTCGCCAAAGTGGGAGAACAATATTAATTTTGAAATTACAAATGTAGACCCACGGAAAAGATAGCAAGGAACATTGTAAGGACCACGACAAGGACAAAGATCAGAACCACAATGACATATTACAAGAAACACGACAAACACCACGGCAAGTATTACGATAAATACCACGATATTGACCACGATAAGGATTACAACAAGGACCAGGACCATGAAAAGAACTATTAGAAAGACAAGGACAACGATAAGGACCACGACAAAGATATCAATGACCTTCATAAGGACCACAATAAGGATCATGACAAGCTTCAAAATAAGAAACACGACAAACTTCAAAATAAGAATCTCAATAGGAACAGTAAGGATCACTTCAAGCACCACGATAATGTTCACGACAAGTGCGACGATAAGGATCGCAACATGGATCACGAAAAGGATCACAACAAGGACCAGAATAAGGATCATGGCATGAACCGCGACAATGACCATGACAAGGATCACGATAAAGACTCCGACATGGGCCGTGATAAGCAAGGCCCGGATCTTGGAGACTTGTGTTGCTGCACGTACGTAAGTAACCGACTTCAATGTCAACATAAACTCATTCCAACCCCGCTTCCGTAAAGGAGGTACTGTCAGATCCGCTTTAAAAGTGACTTCAGTCTAGAACAACATATATTTTATTAATAACCTTGGAAAATGCATTGAATTTAATGGTGTGCTCTGTACATTTTATTACAGTGTATGACTAGGTACATTCGAAGGTTTTCGAATTGAAAACTTTTTCGATTGTCAATTAGAACCGATTTTAAGCGCGAAAAACTTATTTCCACGTCACAAGACGTGACGGGTGCAAACTTAAAATACTGAATGTATTCACTGTCACTGTTATGTGTTTGATTTTCAGTACTTGCTAGCTGATCACGTATTTGGCAAAGATCAGAATATCCAACATTTTTGTCAATAATTGTTTTCAGTTTTTGTGTCACTGCTTGGGCGGGCCCCTCTCTGACTTGATCTAGGGCTGTGGATAAGTCTTGTACTACTTTAAGAGACTTAGATATTTCCATGGCACTTGTTTCCAACAGCTTAATACATTTTGACAAATCCTTGAACTTCTGTTCAATATTCATAATGTGGTATCCTAGCTGTTCCGACACTAACTCTTTAGCTCTGGCAACTGAAGAACAATCCTCACTCTTGAGCACTGCTAACACGTCTACTATTTTTTCGTAGTATTTTGCATAGTAGCTTCCAGCATCCAACCAAGTACCCCAACGTGTTATGATTGGCTTTGGAGGTAAGGGAATTTCTGGCGCTATATTTTTAAATACTTGTAACCTAGTAGGTGCCTTTACAAATATTTTTTTCATATTTGATATGAACCGATCCACATCTGGATAGCAACTCCTCACAGTCTCGGCTACTCTGTGAAGACAATGAGCAAGACAAGTCATGTGACAGATGTAGACAATGAGCAAGACAAGTCATGTGACAGATGTTAGGGTAGCTTAATTTTATTTGTCTGCCTGCTTTCATCATGTAAGCAGCGCTATCGGTGACTAGCAGGAGGATATTTTCACGTTTAACTCCGTCTGGCAATAAAAGAGACATTGAGTTTTCAAATAGTGTTACAATGGATGCATGATTCACTTTATCAAGTACCTCTGCGGTTAACAAAAACTTTTCACCAGGTCCATCAGGACTAAATGTTCCGACAACGACATGTGCTACAAATCGCCCTGTTTCATCAGTCGTTTCGTCCACAGAAACCCAAATGTTATTATTTCCTATCGCTTTCCTTATTTGATTTAAAACATCTGCATAACAATCTGGCAGATAGTTTTTGCGAAGAGTTGATTCGGAAGGAAGTTGTTTTTCTGTGTATTTTTCTATGAAGTTCTTAAAAAAAACATTCTCTACTTTATGGAATGGAATGTTGACCCCCACCATCATCTCACAGACGTCCCGAAAAAATGTAGACTTCCGACTTGAGAGAGAAGTAGATGGAACTTTGTTTACTTCCTGCTACACTTGCCTTATGTTTTTTTTTTTTTTTTGTGTTGCAATGTCTTTCAATGAATGCTCGTTTCCAGCCTCTAGTTTGTGTGCGGCACAATCTACAAATTACAAATTCTCCATTCGAAGAAAATATTTCACCTCCTCCAAATTCCTCCACGAAACAATTCACCTATAATTCAAAGTAGTATTGTTAAACTTTTATAACACCACTTCTAATAACACATATGTTGTGAGTTCTCAAAACGTCCGCTTACCTGCACTTCTTTGAATGTAATTGGCTTCGCCATGACTCGGTTACCTTGTCCGCATGCTATACTTGCATGTGCCCGCTTTGTTATTAGTTGTGACTGTCACTGTGCACTTGCAACGCAAACTACCAGCACAAACCCCCCGTCCTATCTGAAGTCGTAGTCGCGCGGAGAACACAGACGTACCGAACATCCGTGGCCTGGTGATAAGTATCTCAGATATGAACCACAATTAACACCACAATAAAGATCACTATAAACAAAACAAGGATCACGGTGGGATCCACAACATGGACCATGATAAGTACTTCGAAATTTACCAAGATAAGAACCATGACAAAAACAAGACATACCACTATAAAGACCCTGACAAGGACAACAATGGAAAGATAAAGACCATTACAATGGAAACAAGCATTATGAAAAGGACCATGAAGAAAGCACCAAGGACCGCTCTAACAGCTACTATAAAGACAAGAACCAAGATAAGGATCACGTCATGAACCATGACAAGCACCACGACAACGATCACTATAAAGACCACGACATGGAGAATAAGTACCACGTTAAGAATCACGTCAAGGACCACAAAAGGATTATGATAAGAACCAAAAAATAACCGTGAAAGGACCACGGAAGGATCGCTATAAGGACTGCGTCAAACATAACAAGGACCACGACAAGGACAAAGCAAAGACAATGAAAACGATAAGGATGACGATATGGGCCACAAAAAAGCACTTTGATATTGATCACTATAAGGACCACGACAATGATTACAAGGACTATGATAGAAATTACAAGGACCACGATTGCTATAAGAACTATGAGAATGACAAGGACCACAACAAGGACAAAGACAAGGACAACGATAAGGACAAAGACAAGAACCACGATGAGGATCATGACATAGGCTACAAGATCTTCACGAGAATGATCATGAAAAGGACCACGACATTGGGACATGATAAAGATTGCGGTAAGAACTATGAGATTGACAATGACCACTATAGGACCCCGATAATAACAAAGACAGGGATCACAATAAAAATCCTAACATGGACCGTGACAAACATCACGAAAATGATTACGATAAGGACCACGACATGAGCCACGATAAGGATAACGACAAGAACCTTGATAGGGACCAAGATAACGATAAGGACAATGACAGAGACAACAAACACTTAATAAGAACTATGACAAAAGCAGCAAGGAAGACATTAAGGACTATTGTAATGCCAACAAGAACCGCGAAAAAGACAACAAATATCACGATAAGAGACATGTCAAAGACAACAAGGACCACGACAAAAACAATAAGGATCACGACAAGAACCATGACAAGGAAAACAAGGACCAATATAAGAAACGCGACATGGACAAAGACAAGGGCCACTATAGTAATTACGAAATGGACCACGATAAGGACAATTATCACGATAAGGGTCAAGACATGAACCACGATAAGGACCAAGATGACGATAAGGATCAAGATCATGAAAAGGACAAGACCACTATCTGGACCATAACAAAGACAACAATGACCACGATAAGAAACATGACAAAGACAACAGTGACCACGATAAGATCAGTGACAAAGACAACAAGGTTCATTATAAGATCAAGGCAACGATCACGATAAGAACTACGAAATGGATCACTATAAGGATCACAAGTACAAAGACACGGATCATGACAACGACCGTGATTCACGTCATGATACTTAGGCCTATCGTGGTTCTTTTGGTTGACTTGTCGTAGTCCTTATCGTGGCCTCTGTAGCCTTTGCCTGGGCTCTTATGCTGATCCTTGTTGTCTTTGTCATGGTGCTTACTATGATCCTTGTCTTTGTCATGGTCCTTATCGCGATGATTGTTGTCTTTATTGTGGTCCCTATCATGGTCCTTATTTTCTTTGTCAGGGTCGTTACAGTGGCCTTCTTCATTATCGTGATCCTTATCGTGATTCATTTCGTGGCCCTTATCGTGATCTCTATTGTGGTGCTTGTCGCTCATTCTTTCCCCTGGCACACAGCTTATATGCCATATCTCGCCTCCTCATCTATATACTAGTACAAAAATTTGTACAATAATTGTAATCTTACAAAATTGTTACGTATTCCACATCATATAGCTTCAATGCTAATGTAAGATCTATAGAATACAGTAAATGAAATGAAATAAAAAAATTTGATCTCAAGCCTTCTTGAGGAGGGGAACTCAGCACTTCATTGGCACGTTTCCCCTCTTGGAACGTATTCCTAAATGGCCCGGGCTATAATATTCTTTGTCAATATTTTGAATGGGAAGCTGCTTGCGGTGAGACTAAAAAGCTGAATAAATGTCTGCCTCTCCATCTTGTCTCGGTAGCTCATACGGTTAATATTTAAATGTAGTTACTTAAAATCAATTTTTAATGCTTGTTGTTAAAGCTGACTAGCCGACTAGCTACATATTACACTAGTCAGACTTCGGATGCATGCAAATAATTGTTCTTCCTCCGACACATATCGTCAAGTGAGATGTGCTGCCCGATAATAATTTTACATATCAACCAGAACCTCAATCAGAGGATATATTTATACATTATTTATGTCATATTACTATACTTTTTGCAGATTTTGAACTGAATTTCGGAACGATGCTAGCAACAAACCAAATAGCCTGAATTTACGTAACTCAAATATTCGTTATATTGTGTATCAGTGCTCTGGTCTCCGATCATGCGCAGTGTCTTATATCTGAGACTAAGAATATTCCATCGCCTCATTCGTTTTTCGGGGAACTGTACATCACGTCCACTCGGCTATATTTGGTATCATTTTCAACTTTTAGTAGCGGTGCACAAAACTTCGGGCGTTAGTCATTAATCCAATTAATGAGATAGGATCTTCCTAAATGGTGTAATACTCAACTTCCTTGAAACCGATTTCTTATAGGGATGGGCAAAAATAACCGGTTATTTTTATACGGTTAACCGGCTAATTACCGATTATTTTTGCTTGTCGGTTTAACCTAAAAAATCGATTATTTTCCTCAATAACCGGACGACCGTTTATTTTTTTAAATATACACTGAATCAAATGTATTTTAAGTCTATCTCAAATTTAATGTTAGTCGAACATCGTTTATTTTTATTATTTTGTACTCTATGCGATCAACCCTGTATACAAATTGTCTTGTAGGCCATTCCTTGATAAAGTATGGGTTTCTGCTTTAATTATATCATCTGTCCATAGATGGAAAAATGCAATGAGACTTCGATTTAATGTCAATTATCTATGCCTATCTTAATCGCTGACTTTATTTGATTGGCTTGTAATATATATATGTGGGTATTGAAGCATTTAAAACGGCGAGAAATTTTGACTTCAATATATTATTGGTTGTAGGAGAATAAATTGCCCGTCAAAAGTTTCATGATCAAGATTATTATTGTAAAATTATGCAAATTTGTTATTTTTTATTTATCTTACCTATGACTCTAATGTGAGTGAAGTAATTAACAAAATTCAATTTCATAACTTATTATTTTTTCTCTTATTTTGATGAGGGACGTCATTTACGATCTTCAGCATCTAAGGACGTTCTTTCAACTATCTTCTGGTTAGTTTACAGTTGATTGCTAATTGTTATTTGATTTCCACTGTGAACAATCTCTCAATTTGTTTTCCTGATTGATTTGCTGACTTTAAAATGTTAAAAAAATTATAACCGATAACCGGTTATTTTCGAATAACCTACCATCCCTAATTTCTTATTCCGTTACATTCTCAGCACTTTAAAGGGTTGAAGTGCTTTGTAAGTTTTACAGACTAAAACCTAACCTAAATTGTTTCGTAATGGTATTTGCTAATTTTTCCATACCGGTATTACATTACATAATGAATATCCATATGATTGTAATACGTAGTAAGACCGACAACATTATAATTTTATTTTGAAATACTTTATGCGATGTAGGCATTTTCCGGCATTAAAATTTCCAAAATGAAATCATTTGAGAATAAATTATTTTAAATGCAAATCATTAAAACATGATGAAAAAATCAACATTTGTTTCAGTAATATGGCGCTTTGGAAGTTCGTAGTTGTTTTTGTTTTAAGGCGCCTTTGATTTGAGAATATTAATTAGTATTTTTAATAATTGTCACTCTGCAAGCCGAGGAGTTGCCGCGGCCGTGACCCACTCTATAACGGCTATATAATTGTATTAGTGTATGTACAGTTTGTGTCATAATATTTGCTTACATGGTGCATATGTTTTGAAGTGCAATCAAAATTGGAATATACACGTCTTATTGCGTCTTGGCGCAGCCCATTATTGCGTTACGATAACAACACTATGAGAGAATAATGCACACGTACACAGACGATGATAATAAGTTTTGGAACACATTGTAACATTATTGTGATGGGAATTTCTTGTTCAGAAAAGTACATTCAGGAGCGCAACAGAGCGGTCGTTACGCGAACCACACGCTTTTCGGAATGTCGTCGATTACCACGATACTTTTTATGTTGGTGTTTCGCTGGTGTTGCCATGCGTACGGGCCGCGTAGCGTTCGCTCTGTTGCCATATAGTTGACAATGTTGATGGATATATCTCGGTTTTTGTTTCCTGCGGTTAATGATTCATTTGATTGTTGGCTCGGATTCATTGTTTTGTCGATGTAAATGAGATGTTGTTCCGTGATACATTATAATGGATTACAGGTAAATTTTACATCATATCATAATGATTTCAAACCAAATTTTTTATTGAAAGGAATGTATTGAATTCAGGGCATTTTAATTGTACAAAGCAATGGATTTGTATTGCACTCAGGTTATTTTTAATTGTACAAGGAACGTGCATTTATTTGTATTATTTAGAAATTCTTCTAGAACAATAAAATTATAGAGAAAACTCCTTCATTAGATAAAGTTACATTTACTGTATATTGTTACCGGTACTTGTTCATACCACGAGTCGGTAAACCTTTGAATAGACATTGGATGTTCAGATACTAAACATTGAGAATGACATCTTTTGTACTAAAGTGTTCAGTGGCCACAATATATCTCCGAGCCTGAAGGTCATTACGATAACGATTTAGATTCCTTGAAACGGACTTGCCGGAGGAAGAGATGGGTGTGGCGACATTATTTATATGAAAACAAATCCTTCTTACTGATGGAATTATAAACATTAGTTCACTATCACTTTCAGACTCAATTACTTCACTGGGAAAGAGAAGCAACATAGATAGCGGTGAGTAGTCAATGTTATCAGTTTTAACATACAATCATAACAATCCGCATTACAGAATCATTTGTTTATTTTTTCTTATCTCGCTCTCCTTTATCTGTGACGTAGGTCTGACTCGGAGATATTTTGCTACCACTGTACGAGGTGTCCTTTGAAGGGATTTTGGACCTGGTTCACACAATTTCGATTCCGGAATCTTAACAGTAGAGAACTGATTCACATGGACTGGAGCACGCATCTAGTAAACCGTGACGGATAAGACCGTGGACGGTATGGAAGGAAAATATTGATAGTATTTTGTTAACGCTACTACACGTCAACGCGCGGTTTACTAGATGCGAACTCCAGTCCGTACGATAGATTTCGTAATCTTGTGAATTAGGCCTAAAAACTCTCTCAGCAGACACTACATTCACTCTAGCATTAGTAGTTTAGTGCTTAAAGATCCGACATCTATTTAAGTCAGATTGAGACTACGGTCATTCGGCATGCCAGTCTAGTTTTTAAATTAGGAAGAGTCTTGTTTCGGATCGCAAAATAGAAAATGAAGGTAATACATAGTCAAGTTAAATAATCTAGGTTTCAAGGACATGTGTTTCAAACAGTCGCTCTGTGCATTTCCGTGTGCCCCCACAATTTTTGCGTATTTGTTACATGAATTATTAATTTTAACCAGACTTAATAAAATAATAAAGAATGAATATTTAAGAAAGTTAATAATAATAATAATAATAATAATAATAATAATAATAATAATCGATAAATAGAAAGGAACCATCTGGCAAATTTGCAATGTATCTTTAAGAAAATATTTTACATATAGAAAATATAGATAACAATTAATATAGACAACAAAAATAATGACAGAACCATTCATCAAGAATTACTTAATAAACATAATGAGATTGAAAAATTAAGTATATTAAAAACTTTTAACATTTTAATGTAACGTACTATAACTATTGCTGATAGGCGAAAATAACAAAATGGTATCTGAAATTTGAATTATATTTAACTTAGCGTAATCCTGCCGTCTTTAAGTCTATACTTTGACTGGAACTTACCGCGTTCTATTAAAAATCATTACGCGTGCCATAGGTTGCCGAGTCGTAGCATCTTCTGTAGGTTTTAAGTCGGAGTAATCTAGTAGCTCTCTGTAAAACAGGAGTTTCATAATGTGAAAATGAGTTGTTTAAAACCTACCATCAAAAACTCGTATATTTAATTATGTTATGCAGGAAAACATTTCATTCTGAAAAGTCACCTGTTCCCCATTACAATGTTTAATGAATGCATATGGACTCTTGAAGTTGGAAGACGAAAAAACGTGAAACCATCTGTCCGCAACGTTGATATGTTGAGTGACTCTCGACACAAGTGCTTTAACATCGTCGCTCCAGATTCTTAGAATATGGCTTTATGTTATAAAAATAAATGTTAAAATAATAAAATGCAGATCAGTGCGACTCTTATTTCCTAATGGCTTCAGTGACGTTTACAAAAATGTTTAACAACTTTATACCGAATTCTGCAACTTTCAAATGAATCACTGCCATGCGATCTACTTGGGGGTATAGTCGTAGTTGAGTATCCCGCGATACATCCAGTTCTGTGACGTCGCTTTATTCACGTCTATTTCAAGTAGGCTAAACTTGGAAGTGACTCGAAAATTATTCTAGTTAAATTAACATGTTTCAAAGCTGATACTCTGATGCCCTCTATGAATCAAAACAAATACCACCACAGCTCAGAGTTGAAAAGTTGCAGCACAGACCTAAAATATGCCATCTTTCGGCGGAACTTCGAACTGCCATAGTTGGTGAGAGGATGGTAACAATTACCAAGCGTTTGGAGGTAGTGCCCTTAAATTGTTTCAAGGAATATTCAACGTCACATTTTGACAAAAGGCTACCAGCGAAAGGAACTTCATACAAATCTTCTGTAGGAACTAGCTTCTCTAAATGTGCAGTGGGTGCTTTTTTGCACATTTTTTTTCAATGGAACGTACACACAAGTAGGAATCTTCTTTATGTAGCCTATGTCAGTGGATGAACACTATCATTATGTTAAAATACTTTGCTGTCTCAGAATATTTTGCAGTGATTTGGAGTCTTCCTTAATTTTGAGGTTGAAGGCGTGATGGGAATTGTAACCAATATTTTAAGTAAATAACTGAGGAGCAAACTTTCAAAACCTGACATGTCCACTTTCAGAAAATACGCTTCAGATGTCAAAAACTTAAATCTCTACAATGAACAAAATATTTTCTGTGGTAAAATATTAAAGATTTCTTTTTTCGTATAGATTCTTATAAAATTTCACCTTAGGAAAAAAAATTGATTTATTACAGAGACACATATTTGTAGCATTTTCTGAAAATGAACCTGTCAGGTTTTGAAAGTTTGCTCCTCAGCTTATCTACAGTATGTTTTATGTGGATAAAAATTAAATGTAATTAGCCCTGTGAATGGTCTGAAGTTTAATAATATTCATTTCATGTTTTATGTTTGTAAAAATATTAATAAAGCTTGATCAAACTTAGCGGTGTCACAGTTAAAGCAGTAAGGTCGCGGGTTCCATTCTCAATGAAGTTATGGATTTTTTTCCAAAAATATATTCTTTCCTGCTGCACTGTATCCATGGGGTTCACTCAGCCTCTAACAAAAACGAGTATCGGGGTTATTTCCTTAGGCGATCAGCGCATAGGACTGATATTCTTACTTATACTCAATGCCGATTGTCTTGTGAGGTGGAAAGTTTAATATTTCACCACTTTAAGGGCCCTTCGGGGCCTCTAATGGGATAGCTTAACTTTCGCAGTATTATTCGAATGACCACATTGTCGTCATTCAATGCTGGGTTCAAATCTTGACTGTTTAAGTAGAATATATGGAGCAATAAGTAGTATTAGAGCAGGTTTTATAGGAATTATTCTCCCAATCACCATCATTATCAATTCTCAGTCATCGCATTTTTATAATCGTCCCGTGAGGAAGTTGTCGCCTTGCCAGCCGGTACTGTTACATTCTCTTGCTCGTACCTGTTCAACCGCTTGAACTTGAAAACAGTTGAGAAGATAAAACAAAACTCAACTATGTTATGTTATGTTATGGTTTATTTAACGACGCTCGCAACTGCAGAGGTTATATCAGCGTCGCCGAATGTGCCGGAATTTTGTCCCGCAGGAGTTCTTTTACATGCCAGTAAAAACTCAACTATGATTAACATAAAGTTTTCTGTATACATAGGTGTAAGATGAATAGAAAAGAGAGAAACAGGCATTCTTAATCTCAGAATGAGCCTAGTGTCATACTACGGCTTCCTTTACTCACTAAATAATTCAAGTTACCGGTAATTGTTTTTTTGGAGTTGGTACATTATTGAGTTATATCTTTCTGTATTTCTACAGAATTGCAGAAGATGCAAAACTTGAGATTCATTATTGTGGTCCGTAGATGAATTGTAAGAAATTTGTTCAAGTATTATCGTCACCTTTACAATAGTGTTTGTGGACTAGCGTTATAATATTTTTAGTCACATTTCTATGAGGACTTCGCACCAATACTAGATAGCAATGTGGTGGACGTGATACAAGGTAGCTGGTTCAGACAGCCTAAAATAGATCGAAATCGGACCCGCTAGATTTGTAGCTTAGAGTACGTCATTTTGAGAGAATAATTTTATAAATTAATTAGGCCCATAGTATTATTTACGTAAAGATTAATTTTTGGTCCTACAGAATTTATCTGTTATGGTAACAATTGTTATTAGAAAAAAAAATTCGCTCCGGAGCAGGAATCGAATCCGCGTCCTTGGTTATACGTACCAAGCGCTCTAACCACTGAGCTACGCCGAAGTTCAATCCACAGCACAACAAAAGGGAAAAACACTAGAGGAGAGAGATTCGATCCCGTGCTGAGGATTTAACTTCGGCGTACCTCAGTGGTTAGAGCGCTTGGTACGTAGAACCAAGGACCCGGATTCGATCCTCGGCGCCAGAGCGAATTTTTCTCCTCTAATAACAACTATAGTATTATCTTCGGATGTAAGCTGATACATAAATGAACATGCATAGACGCCACTTGAAAACTTTAAGAGTGAAGATAATATTTATTTACTAGAGCACTAAGTGAAACATTTCAATGTCATAAATCTTTAAATGTTAGTGTCTGGCGTTCAGAAGTGAGAATGGAACTGGTCCAGTCCTTAAGATCTGTCATGATGAGAATGCTTGTGGTTATGTTCGTGTTCATTATGGATTAGCGCATAAAGTATAAGTAAACGGTAGGTGCACAGGATTATTATCAGTAGTACTTCAGAGGCTATACCGCATTAGTCCGTTATGAGTAAAGACGAAATAGGACATTTCAACACGTAACGAGAGTCTTTTCGTTTTGGGTAGAATTTCTTTACGGCAGTCTAATGGCTAGCATTCTTAACGAGTGTTGTATCAAGTCGTTCGTTTATTTCTGAACCGAAGGCCTACTGGTTGGAAGGGAAGGCCAGGAGTCTGCTCTGTTTTCAGAAACTATGTTTTTCCTCTCAATCCATCTTAATCAGCTCATTTTTAACAAATTTTCACAAGCATAAAGTTGAAATAATTAAACTTAGGAAGCTTTCCTCTGCATATTTTATTAACTAGTGTACGCTTTACTGTTCCTGATGCAACAGAACGTAACGGAAGATCGGGCAGCTCGACGCTGTGGGAATGTGCCACCACCCTGTCACCAGGCGACGCGACAACAGCATTTACTCGCGGCATGGATGTATCGCAGGGCGTGTGACAGTAGGGGCAGTTCAGTCATCCCACGTGGGGAAGCTCTGGGCGGGAATGAAGAGGTCGGGCGCGGACTTGTATTCGGAGGCGGGAGGGGCGGGGGCCGCAGGCCGCGACGGTTGCGGCGGCTCCGCCGTGACAGTGAGCTCGATGCTCTGATCTTGCTCGGCGTCGGCCGCCGCGGTGCTCTGGTCCTCCTCCTCCTGCAGGGAGCTGTGCTTGATGCCGTAGTGGAAGTAGACGCCCAGCCCCACGACCATCCAGACCGTGAAGCGCACGAGCGTCAGGATGGACAGCTTGAAGATGAGGTAGATGTTGACCATGACGGCGATGGCGGGCACGAAGGGCAGGCCGGGCGTCATGAACAGCAGCGTCTTGCGGTTCTGCGGCTTGCGCGAGATGACGAGCAGCACGGCGATGATGGCCAGCAGGAAGATCACGAGGAAGAACGTGGTGGCGGTGGACATGGAGCCCATGCCGCACACCACGATCAGGTCGAACACGAGGATCAGCAGGTACAGCACGCCCACCATCTTCATCACGAACATGCCCGACTCCTCGGTGGCGGGGCCCGTGTCCACCCACGGAAAGATGGCCGGGCACAGGTACGTGGCGGCCTGCAATGTGGTACGTTGACAAGTAGAGGGTATGAGCATTCGGCTTGATTGACAGCGACACTTTATCATCTGCAGTGAACGATACACCCCAGGTATACCTAATAACTAGGGCTGGTTATAGGTTATGCTACATCGTACATAGAGCTCAGTGTTTACAAAATGCTTGTGTGCACGCGCGACTAGTTACGGTAGCGGCTGCTTGTACAGTCCGCTCCGTATGAATGAACTCATAATACAGTTTACATTTACAGGATTACTTATGGTTCAAATTAATTAACTAGGAACAAATATTAAATTTATAAAAAATATAATTTTCAATTAAGTCAAACACATTTTTCTCGTGTTCTGAATTCAGTTCTCCTATTATCTGTTCTTTGTTGGATTTTTGTTTAGGCATTCTGATACAACCTCACGTCACTCTAGCAGGTCTACTATTGAGGAGAGTCGGATGTTCACTCTCTCTGCTCCTTCAGACAGTAGAGACACCAGACAACGCGACGCATTTTGTAAACAATGCATATAGAAATTATTTACTACTCTGATATCAATACCTTTATTCAGCCCTACTAATAACACATAATGGACACCTTAACTGACTACAGGTGCTTAATGTTACAGAAAAGTCTCCAGAATGGATAAAAATAATTACATCACACTCGAAATAATGATAAATAAACCTAAAGAATAAGAAATGAAGCTATGTTGAAAAGAGTGGGTGAAAAAAGAATAATGCTGGAACTGTTCAGGAAGAGGAAAAGGAATTGGTTGGTCACTGGCTGACTGAGAAGAAACTGCCTACTGAATGATGCACTGGAAGGAATGGTGAACGGGAGAAGAGTTCTGGGCAAAAGAAGATATCAGATGATAGACGAATTAAGATATATGGACCATACGAGGAGACAAAGAGGAAGACAAAAATAGGAAAGATTGGAGAAAGCTGGATTTGCAGTGAAAGACCTGCCTTTGGGCAGAACACTGAATGAAACTGAATGAAAACTAAAGAAGAACGTAGCAGAGGAAGATGTTAACAACATGAAAGTTTCAAGTATTTATTAATCGTAATGATGTTATTGTTCATTATGTTGGCGACAATGATGGTGAAGATAATACAAACACGTTATACATCGTTTAGTCTCTTACTATGGACCAGAGGAATCTATTGTCATACTTTCTCTTCCTACACAGCCGCGCTCCGACTTAAAACTATCCATGTAAGTTGCATAGTGAAATGGGACTAAATAGGGTCCTTTTGAGAGAAAGAAATCAGGGCATCGAGTTAATCCGACATAATGTGTTTTAGGTATTTTGCTTTTCTTTCAGATATATCTACAGTCGCGTGTATACATTTACATCCTGAATGAGACTGGTTCTACAAAGATACGTCCGCAAAGATAATGGCGAAAAGCATTTTACAGTGAACATATCCTGGAACCCTCTCATTGACGAAAATAATTATTCTTTCAACTCGTTACAACCAAGAAGAATTACAGATGGCCGATTATATATCCCAAGAATTATAGATGCCCATAGATTCGCTCTCCTATACCGTTAAAGCTCTTTTAAAGTAGAAATATACCGTAAACTGTTTTGGAAATGCCGAGAATTAGATTCCTTACAATCCATTCATCTAATATAATTCAATTTAATTTAAAATGCAGATGTGAAATGAAACACAGTTGCCTCTTATACGCGTATTTTATACGTTTGTAAGAGTTATGTAGTGAAATTTCTGTCTATAATTTACAATTTGATCCTTTTGGGAAGACATAAAATAAAACTAATATAAAATTATAATAGGAGTAGTATAGAAGTTATATCAATTCCAATATGATGATAACTTCGTAGAATAGTCTACTATAGTAAGTGGTGTCGTTTTGTTATAAAAAGCAAAAGTGCGTTCTCTCTCCATTAACCTACCAAATCACACTAAATCATTTTTACATACCTCTCGGCATTAATAATTTGTTTAAAAAAAAAATTGGCCTGTTATTTTTTGACTAATCAGTGCGCACCATTCTATTTTGTTTTTCATTATGCAAAGGTTCTTCATGGAAGGAATGAGTTTTTCGAAGCTCTAATATCTGTTTCAGGTATTTACACACTCATGGACATGAGATGAAACCAAGATCTATAGGAAAATAGGAGATTTGGGCCAATTTCTCCGTCATGCACTCTATTTCAAATCAACTCATAAAATCTACACCAGATTACAAATCACCGGAATGAAATTTCAGAATCTCCTCTCTTAATTTTGGTGAGTAAATTACGTTTTAACTGCTTATATTTAATAAGTTATATTAAGGGTTTATCGAATCAACGATATTGCGATGTATCCATAACGAGCATGTGAGAGTTGTCGCCTTCCGGTCGGAATATAAATTGTTCACCTGGTATTAGTTGATAAGCCTAAGTACTGGAAGCTAACCTAAGTTTTGTAAGAAGATAGACTGAAATCTTAGAGTTATTTTTATTTAATTCTTCTGTCAAAAATTCATTTGTTCTTGTAAAGAATTTCCTCCAAATTTACTTTACTTCTTTACCAGTGTATGCTGGGTGGTTAACAATTTTTCTGTTTTGTTCCGTTTTGTTCCGTCGAAAGGTGAGATTGTTTGAGAGCAACTCCATATGGTTCTTAGCAGAGCCTGACAAAATTAACACAAACAAGCTAAAGCAGCATTTTAAACATCTTAGGGATTGTGAACTTCATATATTTGGACTTAACTTCCATGATAGGAGTGTATACAGTGCCCAACGGAAATAGGAACTCTTTTATCTAAAAGCATCTGTCCAGTCATAACCAAGTTTGACTCTCACCTGCAGTCTTCTACCGATGTACCCCAGGCCAGGCCCCACAGCCCCCGCCACGCCACCACCTCCCATACTGCTGCCTCCAGTACCGCCCCCGTGCAGAGTACCGTAGAACTTGTTTTCACTGCGATCCGACACGAGGAACTGATCATCACGCATGGAGAAGTCCTCCTCGGGCTCCTCGCCAGGGTACGTGTCGTCACTATCTGGTGAGCTGCAGGGTCGAACACAGGGCCTTCAGCGATAATACTGTACAGAGTGTTAATCCAACAAGTCTAACAACTGACACCGACTTACTACCGCGTTGAAGGGTGAGGACATCCGGTCTCGACAAACCATACCTACAGGACAACGTTTGCGTGCTCGACTGGGTTAAACAAAGAAAACAGAGACGTCCCTAGTTGTTCTGTCACACTCGAGGGTGTATACACAGGGTGACGTCACACCCTAGCAGGTACATTCAGGCAGGCTACTATGAGTAATTGCAGGCTTGACAATTCTGGGACGGGGGATATTCAGACCACGAGGGTTGTACAGTTTGAAGGGTAAAATACATAAGCTTACTCTTCAAATCCTGGTACGTTGCCGGCATTATCATTCCTGCGTGAGAAAAGTTATTGTAAGTAAACAGGATCTTGAAATAGATTCTGGTCGTCTCTGGCTATGCTAATACTGTTCAGTTCTGACTACAGTATAAGGAATGTTTCTGTCGACTTTGGACAGCTCGCTAGTCGCGTGGCTTATGGGTCTGCTGTCATGGCAACGTTGCCAACTTGCTACAACTACTAGGAACCTGTAAGTCACTCAGTGCAATATACTCGATAATGTGGCAAAATTGCCCCCAAGCTTTGACGAAGAAAACAGGGGAAGGATGATTGGCTACTTCCAAGGTTAACCTTGGTTCACATGACAACAATCCGTACCCATTCGGCTAGCGTGGTGTAAGAAGTCGAAAGAAACGTTAATTTCTATTATAATACGATCAGAATGATAGCAGTGAACTTTATTTTGAAGCTCGGTTAAACCAAGATACGTCAGTGGTTGAAAATAGATTCCTATTTTTAAATGAAGGTGACAATGAATGTGTTACTTCTTAATCATGATAAAATTTATTAATGGTTTTAAAGAACATGATACAACAATCTTCGTCAACTGAGTACGATTATGAAGTACGACGTCTTTAGCTTAAATGAATGTTTCTCTTTCCAGGAAATTACGTTTAAAGGTTGTGTCTTAAATAACAAACATAAAACTGTTGAACGTTAGCAAAATTATTTCCACCATGTCGTAGACTTACAGATATGCAAAGTCTCGAAGCTACATATAGGATCCATTATCAGGTAAGGCAGGGAAACGGTGAACTTAACTGTGGATGCGATACCAAGAACTACTTGCCAGAACTGGAAGTCAAGTCAAATTGAACCTGTTGGAGATGAAGTTACAGTGTGTATTTAAATTCGTGTCAAATATTCTACAGACATATTCACATCAACCATAACGTTTTCCCCATACACAAATGAATGGTCTTTTCGATGAGCTGATTTCAATCCAATAGATTTTTATTTCTGGAGACATTTAAATACCGATTGTGCAATTCCTGTGCCTGATGTTGTCGTTTTAAGAAACTTGTCCAAAATGGGTGTGAGCAAATAATATGTAACACTTCTGGTGCATGACAGACAATGGAATGAAGACAGACGATGCATCCAAACGGGGAGACTACTTTGAACACTTCATAACAAAATGTTCCGTCTTGTGTTTAATTTTTCGTTTGTTGCTATTAAGTTTTGTCTTCTTTAATTGCATGACTTGTTCTGTTGAAGTTCTTATTAATTGTTTGATATTTGTAATCAACAACACCCTTCCTCCCTCATAAATAAAGAGTTTCTAGACCTTTTTTTACATGTTTAGTCAATAGGGATGTTTCTTTAGAATATTCTACATCAATCCAATAATTACACTCTGCATAGTGGTGACTCCAGGCGTTACATAATGCCAGTTCTGGAAAGTAGCTCTTCGTAATAGATCCAATAGATAGATTCACTCTTTCCCTGTATTACAGATGATAGAACCAATATCTGGACACAAAACGTTTGATGTCTTTGCATTTTACAACACGGAGCAAATAATTAACAATCTCGCACAAGTCTTCAATCATATTTGGCAAAAAAATAGCCCCAATCATTTAATATTTTCACAAAACTAATTACAGTAAATTAAAGTATATTGTGATATTAATGTTGTGTTCATGATTGCTACAGATATATAGATACACTCAATTTTGAACCAATTAAATCTCATTATCATCAAGTGTAGACCTCAGACTTCTTCGGCCTTCAGAGAATTTTAAATTTCATTTAAATATCTTATGAACGCAACCTTCTACGAGGGTACCTAAGTTTATTTAGTTTACATTGAAAATCTTCTTTCCATTATTATAATACGTTTTTCCTTTAAGCATTTTTGTATCTTTAGTTATTTTCTAATGTCGTCGATTTTCTCTTGCCCTTTAATGTATAACTTATGTATCTCACTAATTTAATTTCCTCTGATCAAATTTTCTGTTCTTATTCTTTGGTTAATATCCATATATTACTCTCATGTAATAGAGCTGTTAGGGTCATCGCCTTAAAAAAAAAAAAAGATTCGTCTCTCAGGATTTCTTTACAGTACTCATAGCTCCTCAGAAATGATTAACACATCAAAAACAAAAAAGAGCTTCAAAGCCCTTCTAGAACTTAAGCAATAAAGTAATCGTGGACAGAAGCAAGGGAGTCCAGAGCTCTAGTCGACGCGTTTATCAACTGAGCGCGCTCACCTGCGCGTGACCCGCCGCACCATGACGCGCTGCTGCTGGGAGTGGTGTGTGCCGTGCTGCGTGTGTGTCCCCGTGGCGCCCATGCCCATCCCTGTAGGTGCGGGTGGCTGGTGTATTGGTACCGCTGGAGGAGGCGCCTGGTTGGCACCCAGCGCTGCTCTCAGCTGATCAGGGTGAAGTTGATTCCCGTACAGCACCTGCAGGACATGGTGCTAACATTTACAATAGTCTGATTTTACTATAATGGGAGCTGCTGCCCATAATGCTTAATAGCAGCTGCGGTAAGATAAAAGGGTAGAGATTAAACGTTGCAGCGTGGAATAGAGTACGATTATATAGTCCTGACAGTCGCCGGCAATGTGCGCCTGGGTCAGGCGAGTCCATTTAGTTACGCCAAGGGGGTATTTGGTTAGTCACTCGCTTGCCTTCGGAGCGATCGGATATCATGCGTGCGGTAGAGCGGTATGTTTCTAGTACAGTTAAGCTGTACTGCATTTCTTTACTGACCGCTCGCCCTTATCTCTACTCTGGAGCTCTCTCCACTATTCCTATTACTTCCCCTCTTTTACGTCGCCGAGCTGTCAGGACTAAATAATTGGTCTGTACGTCTCTACTTATTACTGTCATGCATAGTTGGTAGCTTTCTTCATATTATCTCCAGATATTGACGTAAAGATCATTCTATTTGTTAGTCTGGTAGTGTGAAGAATTTCATTGTTTAATAGACTCGTACAGAGTGGCGCAAAAGTGACCTTACGTTCTTAAAAGTAAATGTAAGTGTAGTACCGTCATGAAAACAATGCAATTCTACGCCAATAATTTACTAGTGGCGTTTAAGGTTGGTATCCAATTTTACTGGTTGGTAACGAAATAAAAGACGGAAATTTAGGTTAGCATCATAGATTATCAAAGTTTTGCAGACTGGTAACTAAACAAAAGTGAAACAAAGCAAATGAAAGACTGTCTTTTTCTGTCTGTACACTTCACACGTTCCATTCTTTTCCATATTCATATTTCAAATGCTTCTATTCGTTTCTCTTCATTTCGTCGTAATGTCCATGTTTCTGCCCTATACAATGCCACATTCCACACAAAGCAATTCATTAGTCTTTTCCTTAGTTATTTTTCCAGAGGTCCGCAGAAGATGCTCCTTTTTCTATTAAATCTTCCTTTGTCATTGCTATCCTTTTGACTTCCTGGCAGCACCTCATGTGTTACTGCTTATAGTACGTCCCAAGTATTTGAAGCTGTTCACTTGCTCCACTGCCTCATTTAGAATTCGCAACTTTACCTTCTTCATTTTTTCATTTTCATTTCTTTCCTTGTTTTATATTATTATCATTATTATTATTAATATTATTATTGTTATTATTATTATGTTATTTCTTTTTTTTTTTTCATTTTTCTTGCGACTCGGTGTAGGTATGGGAGAAATTAGAAACTCTTGAACAGCTGAAGGGTTACATTGAAGACGCATTCGACTTTTTAAACAGAAAAACTGAGTTGTATCTTCTTGTGTGTCAAAGTCTTCGACACAGACTCCAATATTTACTAATACAGAAGGAAAACATTTTTAACACAAGATTTAAGTAACTGTTACAGAAAATAGATAGCCTATAATATAAAGTGAATTCTGCCCCACTCGGTATTATTCTAACACAAGAAGAGGGTTTTAGGCGATGATGTTAATTAGTACAATATAGGAGGCAAAACTTGTCCTGTAACCGTATCATGTGATATATCACTAGAGTCCTGCATTTGGTTACCGAAAGCCTTCGTGCAACAGTGTAGGTATGTACGGAGTATAGCGCAGCGTACACACTTCAGATGTGATGTTCAGTGAACCATGTTAAAACAAAACGAAGCTAGACGGTTGGAAATGAGCGCTCCAATATAAGAATTTGATAGCGAACACTTCATTATGAAAAAATAAAACTATTTTATCAGAAAGAAAGAGACCTTTTTCTTTTGAAACATTTAAAATGTTTACAGTCACTCGTTGTAATGTATACAGACTCGTAAAGCGAATAGAGAACATGAGTTTTTATTGTAATTTATTGTATTAATGCAATTTCCACCATTTATTTAGTATTTATTTATAGGTGTGTACATACATAGGAGCACGTATGGGTGAATCTAGAAATGCATATAGAGTGTTAGTTGGGAGGCCGGAGGAAATAAGACCTTTAGGGAGGCCGAGACGTAGATGAGAGGATAATATTGAAATGGATTTGAGGGAGGTGGGATATGATGGTAGGGACTGAATTAATCTTGCTCATGATAGGGACCAATGGCGGGCTTATGTGAGGGCGGCAATGAACCTCCTGGTTCCTTAAAAGTCACAAGTAAGTACATACATAGGCTGTGTCCAGTTACAACGTTCACGTGTAAAACAAGTAAGCCTATTCATAATTAATTTCTCTAATATGGCATTAGAGACGGTAATACATGATGACAAAAACAACCTACGAACATTTATAAATGAACAAAAGTTGAAACATCAGAACCTAAATATATTACAAATTATAATCCTATATTTAAATATTAATTTATTTTTAATTGAAAATTTCAAATTTCAATCCATAAATTATCATATTATTTACTTCCACACTCATTTTTCTGTGATAAAATATATTGCTTATTTTAATAGGTGCAATTTAAATCTTAAAAACTCTGTAAATGAGGATTGGCTTTTAATTTTTCGGTGAAAAATAGCTATATAGTGAAACAAAAAAGTAGACCTATATTTTACTTATTGTGAGAACAATCTTGTATTGTCCATAAGGAGGCTTTAAATAAATTTTTTATTTGTTATTGAATACACATGGCACTAGAAATGTTGTACATGAGTAGCATTCTCATTTTTCAATGCCTATATTGCCCTGTATGAATAAGCAGATGTAAAAATACGAAACGGAGCGGACAGACGAGTCAACCCCTCCTTTCTAAGCTAAGCTAGATGAACCATGTGCGTTCAAATTGTACACAAAGTAACTAAACGCAGGACTCTGCATATATCACCAATGGGTATGGAGAGGGAAGATAGGTTTAGTTTGAAAAGATCTTTCGTTTCAGTAGATTCCTATAACTCTGTTTTTGATATCTCATTCTTTACCTTCTCCCACAGCTCACATGCAAAGTCTCACTTCCTCATCAGTGCTTATGGTTTAATTTTGACGTGGGCTAATAATGGCTGATAAATTTTCCTTGGTTTTCTCTCATTCAGAAATATCGTTCTAAATAAGCTAAATCATTTTTATAGTGAATGTCTTCTACATCTCCAAAAATCTGCGGACATGTAGGATACACACTGATTGACTATCCTATTATGAATATTTGCCTAACACTGTGTGGGACCTCATTTTGTCCCCAGAACAGCATGTACCCATCATGACGTGGATTCTACAAGGTTTCTGTAGTCTTCTGAAGGGATATCCACAACTCTGTTGTTTGTTTAGCAGGTCTTATTGTAACTATGGATGATGATGTTCCTGCTGTCGCAACTGTCCTATCGTTCCACAGGTGCTCAATAAGATTGAAATCTAGGGAGTCTGGAGGCCAGTTGGGTGGTGAAATCGTCGCTGGTTCAGAAATGGACACACAAGATTCGTTCCTCATAATTTGCTCTTCGGCAAAGTCACATAAATATACATCACGGTCGTACAACCATAAAGTCTAACAGAAGTGTTTTAGTTTCGGAAACCTATATCATGCGAACAGACCACAAACCTAAGTATAACAAAGTCTAAGAAGAAACAAATTGCTTTCAACTGTCTATGAATACAGAGTTTTAAAGAAAAGTATCCAATATTTTAGGAGGTGCTAGTATGCATCAAACAAGAAAAATTGTCTAATAAACATGGGTTGTACAACACATACTTTCTGAGATCTGAACACTTGTTCATAGGAGGTGCTCAATGTGTCGTCCATTCATGGCAATGCATTCCTCTGCCCTTCGGCGTAAGGAATCACGCACTCTTTGAAATGGACCTGGTTGTTCTTGATAACCAAAAGTCTGAGGAATTTAGATTTGCGGAACGAGCAGGCCAAGGTGTGGAGCCTCCCCAATCAATTCAGCGGTCCTGTCATGTCAGCGTCAGGTATTCACGCTCATTGCAGAAAAAATGTGCTGGCGTGCCATCATGCATGAACCATATCTGTTGTCTTTGCTGACATGGCACATATTCCACACGGTAGGCAAAACGTTAATGAGAAAGTACTGATAATGAGCCCCAATCAATCTCTGTCGTAGCACGTATGGCCCTTAATCTATTGCCAAGAACGTCTGCCCATACATTGATTCAGAATCGGTGCTTATGCCTTGTTTCTTCAAGTGCATGGGAATTTTCATCAGCCCATACATGCTGATTACGAAAATTCACAACACTATCTCTGCTGAACCCTGCTCATTTCCGCAACCAAACTTTTCTTTTCAGAATTCCTTGCGACGTATCAGTATTCCCTGCCAGAGGTGTCAACTACGCTATGATTATCTGGTAGCCTGCTGTATTGTATGGTAGAAAAATGCATTGCCATAAATGGACGTCACATTGAGCACCTCCTATGAACAAGTGTTCAGATCTCAGAAAGGATGTGTTGTAGGACTCATGTTTATTAGACATTATTTTCTTGTTTTGATGCATACTACCACCTCCTAAAATATTGGGCACTTTTTAACACCTAATATATAAATAAAGTTACTTTGCTTATTGCTTTCATTAATATTATTCATTTGTTTTTAAAATTTGACCAAATCACATATTTTGTACTTAATAGTATATCAGTCATGCACATAGGAGTTCATAACAATGAGATCCAGAATTGTACCCGTTAGTATTTTATGGATAGGGCAATATTCTCTTCCAAGTGAAAAGTCTGTTGTTCACCCCCGCAGCAGCTTTGCTTCATGTCTGGGCGTCACGCCGATTGAGTTGCCATGGCAACCAATTAGGTTGACGTGTGCCACGGGCTACAGGGCGAGGTAGGGTGAAGTTTCAGATCATGATATTAATATGCATTAGCTAATTGTGATTTCGCTGTTAGTGGTTGCAAATTACAGTGTTGGAAAACCGTAAGCTTCCGTGCTATCCAATTGTTTTCCATGACCTACATTAATTTAAGGTTGTTTATGCTGAAACATAAGCAAATGACATTCAGAACTGCTCCTTATTATTTTCCTATTTATTTTACAAAACCAATATGTAGATTTCCTCATCGTCCTGAAAGTTTAAATTTATAATTATATCAATTATATTGTTGTATAGCCTTGCACCTTCGTTATAAACAAAATCAAAAGCTATTACAGTGGAACAGTGTGCCTACATGGTTTGGTAAAATGTTCATCCGATTCTATATTGTGAGTTTTAAAGGAATTATGTCAGATAAGAGTTAAATTTTTAA